>NC_142063.1:263324443-263631006 GCF_059756535.1 Pantherophis guttatus | reverse complement strand
ATGTTTTCAGCAAATTCTTTTACTCTTTATTAATCTTTAGTGATAGATGGTCAACAGTGGATCATTTGGAGATATTTTAGAAATTGTGTGCCATCAAATCAATTTTAACTCCTAGTAACCACAGAGACAGATTTTCTCCATGACAGCCTGATCTAGATTAAAAAAGAAAGACCATTATCATTCTCGGGTATATGAAATAGCTTGATCTAGTAGCTTGCAGTATCACATTTTTACCTTATTACTGTTGAGTAATAGCAGAGGCACCCATGCTGTTCAACATACCCGCTCATATTTTTTTAAAAAAATTATCTTGTAATAATTTGAAATTTTCACCAGTGGATGTAAACATTTGTTTAACTATTTGACTCAAATATTCATATTTATTTGAGGGAAGTGGTGTTAAATTACAGCAACAAAATAGTTTATTTCATTGTTTTATTCTTGGTATTGTATACAATTTTGACCTCTTCCAAGATAGATGATAAAAGTTTTTAAATAAATTTATAGGAGCCTTATATGACACACATTTTAACATTGATTCTACATTTGTAACTAACCTTTTATTCAGGAACTGCAAAAATGCTTTTTCAAAAGATATTGGAAGGAGCAATCTTTTTTCAGTCCTTTATATTATCCTCAGAAATGACATGGTCATTGAATTCAGTAGTTATTTTAGTAGAAAATGTATGTTTTAAGTATAGTGTGTTACTCTAAGCTCCCATATTTCCCCCGAAGGCTTGACTGTTCAAGCTCCAAATGATGTCTCTAAGACTAGAGATACTTCTATGGGAAAATTCTTTTATATTACCATGCCTTTAATAGCAAGGTTACAATGCAACAGAAACATACTTGCACTTAACCCTAGTCTCAAAGTAGGAATTACTTCAAAATAAATATTTCGACTGCATAACGATTAAGAGGCTTGTTCTAGCAATACCTCAAACTAATAGAAATGCAGAGACATCAATCACACAGTGAAACACTGTCTTTGAACATAAAACTTCTGAGTATTTTTAAAGAGACGAGTACTTAAAATTCAAGGAAATTCATAGCTAGTATTTTATGCAAAAACAGCTTTTTGTCATCTTTAAAGATAAAACTGTTTAAAATGGGAATCTAATATATATCAAAGCATTGTGTGTGTGTGTGTGTGTGTGTGTGTAATATTATATATCAAAGTATCTTTGCCAAAGATACAAAACAGCTGTTTCTTACAAAAATGCTAAGAAACAATGTTAAACCCAAGTAGGACAGTTTTGTGGATAGGTTATTTCTCAATGAGGATGAAGATTCAAATTGTTTTGGAGAGGCTTTTATTCCCAAGAGATCAGGTTCATAACTTAGTGTTTGGGGATATCTTGGTTGTAGTGATTCATTCCCATAATCTCATGTATGGACTAATGGAATGCGATCTCTATGGGACTGCTTATGAAATCCTAGCTACAGAATTAATGAGCTTTAATAAATTTGATCTATGTTTCAACCTTATTAAAAGGTTGAATTATATTTAAGCAGTCATTTCTCCCTTGCACTACATGTCACTTCATTCTTACAGTTCTGGTTTCGAAGGTAGGGCTCTTCAGTTTGGCACCTTATTATCTGTGGAAGTGCCTTCATCTATTCTGTATATATTCCCCATACATATGTATTCCTTAGATTACCTCTGAAAAGATCTTTTTTTCAGTGGTGGTTTTAGGGTTATGGAATACTTTCCACAGAAATAAACTGGAACTAGATTATTAAATTCTTAGTACTCTTAAATTTTAAGCCTTTTAATACTCTTGGGTTTTTAAAATAGTTGCTGGCAGTTTGACATTCTTGGCTAGTTTAACTTTGTAGTTTTTAAAATGTATTATAAGAGGTTGGCTTTTATTTTTATCGTGTGTGTTTTGTATATATTTTATAATGTAATTATATCAAATCTTAATGTTTCTTATTTTATATAAGCCACCTTGAATGGCTAGATAGGAAAATGTATGTAAATATATGTAAATTAATAAATACCTAAGTAGAAGATTTGATTTTACAGGATCTTATAAGGAAGGGTACAAGGCCAACTTGATAAGGCCTACAAGATCTTATAAACACAAATAATAAAGTGTATGCAATACTTCAGTCAGAAACATGGAAATGAAGGTAATTTGACAAAAGGATAAAGTAATGTTTCTTTTAACATGTGGAAATATTTTTCTTCAGTTTTAGCTAAAAAGCAAATGATAAATTATAGAAATACATGCAACACTTACTAGGCAGCATTTTAAAGGTGTTTGTTCATAATCAAGGAAGTCAGCAACTTAAACTTAACATTACTTTCAAATGTAGGACCCTTTTTTAAACATAAAAGTCTGTCACTTTGTCTACTTCTTGAAGGCGTAAGAAAGTGGGATAGATGATAGATCTTCAAGAATTGATCATACTAAGAATACATTAATAATGCATGAAACAAAAGCTAGTTTTGTTTCAGGAGAGATTTGAATAGTTTATTTTGCCCAGTCAGAGCCCTTCAGCATAATGACACATTCATATACACATATGAACATTATTTTCTGAAACATTAATGTATAATATACATTTTTCCCTTTTTAAAATACCAACTGCACAGGTATTTTTATTTACAAAAATATCCCATACTTAATTTTAATGTTATGACATAGTTTAGAATCAAGTACATTAAGTAAAATTATGCAATCTAACATTTCCATTTGTAATGGTATGGTTTACCATTCATATGAAACTAAGTTTGTAGACGGATGAATCTGCAACCTTATCCTAAAATGCATTTCCCAGTTTCATCATCAGAACACACAGTGGGGCTCCGCAAGACTAAAATGGTAGAGGACAATTAAAAAAAAAAATGAAATACACAATGTACATAGAGCAAAATACATTTAAGCTAGAAGTTTTATATCAAGCATGCTTTCCCAAAGAATAATGGTAGAATCATTTACTGATATTCTTCTCTTTTTTTCTTCAGTGGTGCTTGCTTAATGAAACAGAAGCAATTCTAGAAAGTAGAATGTTCTTCTTAGATCTAACCAATATGAATAGCAGCATATGAGATTAAGTAACTCAAGTACAGTTTATTTACACATTTTTTAAAAGGGGAGTTAACATTCCACTTCTCCACTTTGCAATATCAAATAATAACTCCATGGATGATGCCATGATTTTATCCAAAAATCAGACCTACTAATCTGTAAAAATGTAAAGGTCAAGAAACATACAGTTGCTTGACATTTAGAAATACTAATTCTAAATAGCATTTATGAAAAATGCTAATACAGATTTAGTTGCATTTTGATTCCTATGACCAAATTATTTTGAAAATTAAAAACTGATCTGGACTTCAAACAAACATGATTTACATAGGAAACATATTCATGCATTCCTGATTTGATTCTCAATGTACATTAAGCAGTTTTTAAATGCAGGTAATTCACATGTACTGGACATTAGCTTTTATCATCCACCACCCCCAACCATAAAATTCATTTAACAGGATCTTTATTTTTGGTAGTAACATCACTAACATTCACAAGGAAAAAGAAATTCACAATACTGTACAGACAAGTATCTAGACTATGGGAACAAGCGCAGCCGAGAATTTGCACAATAAACAAAGGCAAGCAATGAGTACTTTCCAGTCACTAGGCACACCACAACTAGTGGAGTCATATTTCCATCTCTATGCATCAGGGCACTAACAAAATGAGGTTATTCACCAACCACAATAATATGCATTAAAAAAACCATTCTGAAGACAAAGACCAACAAATACAAAATACGGAGGAAACAATATTTCAGAATACAAAATACTGTAGCTGACCAAAATAAAATAGAATAAATGGAATTCAGTTTTAATATACTCATGGAAAAAAAAGAGTTATAATGGATATCCATCATCAAGCTGCTTTTCGATATGTTATATTTGGATTATATAAATACCTCCCTTCTCATGGAGCAGTTTCTTAGGTAGTGTTATAATGTTGCTTTAGGCCAGAAGTATATATTAGAATGGGTATGCTTATTGTCATCTCTGCATGAGATGACATTTTAACTATAAGCTGAATTAACTTTTGTATGCCTCTTATATATATTATCTTTGACAAACTTAACATAATTATAATTAAAAGAAATATCCTCAAATTTGATAGCCAACTATATCTTATGCTATTATATATAAAAAAAATCACGACTCCAATTTAGCCTGTGCTTAATTCTCTTTTTTTACATAGAACCAAAAGCACTTTTTATTTTGGACAACACTGCAGCTTTAGGTGACCATTAAACAAATCTGAAAGTGTTTCAGTTGTTGGGTGTTTTAAAGTTTTTAAAATCATTATTTTACAGTTAATTTTTCCTGATCCTTTGGAGCTTCAATAGACAGTACCTCCTGCACTTTCTACTTCTCTACTCATACCATGAAGGAAAGAGGTCCATATGTGCAGTCTTTAGTCCTGAAAGCCTCCTTCCTTCACCAGCTTGGAAGCTCCTATCCACAAGGAACTTGTTGATACATGAGAAAATGTAGAATTCTGTGTGATGGATAGGATGTTTGCTGAAATTAATTTTCTAAATGATAATATCTACATAGAATTTAAAATTTATAGATGGAAAAGGATGAAATACTCAAGCTTGCAATACTTAAAGTGCAGGGAAAAGAAATTCAAGTTTATAGTTCAGATAAGATCAGTGCTATAGAAAGCAAAAAAGAAAAAATCCACTGCATCAAAATTACCTTTGGCTGTAGCTTTCTAATATAGAGATGTCACACGAAGGAAATACCTCAAGCAATAAATGTAAATTAAATTATCTCAAGGCTATTGATACAAATCAGGAAAGTCGCTTTACTCTTAACGTGTTATAATGGAATCACACTTTCAGGCTTGCTTGAAATAATATTTACATAAACATTCAGGAGTTACAGTTTGGCAATTTTTAACTGAAGAATTGTGTCTTCAGTTTATTAAAATTAAACTTGTTAATATTACATGAAAGACGAGTAGCAGCCATTTCCCTGGACTACATATAGTTGCTTATTTTTCTACAACAACGCTACCAAACTGTTCTGGCTGTTGTGGAATGAGCCCCTGACACACTATCAGTGGTTTAATAATTGCACAGTTGTGATAAGTAAAGAAACAATGCTGGCGCATTTTAAAAATTATTTATTTTAACCACTATATCTATTTCTAAAAAGTTCTGAGCTACACATTTTCCTCATAAGAAACACTACATTTCTTTCCACTGATTTTGAAATGGTATACGTATTTATGTGAAATATATTTCTCTCACTAGCCAATGCAGTTATAACAGTTCAACAAAATCAGCAACCATAATGAGGAAGGATTTTGTTTGCATTTTCTTTTGGCTTTTCCAAACAAAATGTGCTGGGCAAATATGGACATATTTTGTGAATGAAAGCATGCTTTCCCATTTTGCTAATTTTTTAATTAGTGTCTCAAATATTATGAAGGTGTTCATGTGCCCTTACAATGTATCTCATCTACACATTAACTTCTTACACATTCCTCACCATTTTAAAATTCTGCCCACAGTATTTTTTAAATAAGTTTGTAGACACTATTAACTCTTGTTTCAACACCATTAAAAATAATCATTAGAAACAGATTATGTAACCATAAGTAAACAAAATTTATAGTAATGCTTTAATGCAATCATTTGTATTACTTGTCATGTTTGAATGTTTACATAAGCAACCTACTCTTTCTAGAATGAAAGCACTTTTGTTTTGTTTTTTAAATAATGCACGAACGGATTGGTGAATAGGGATTTACCACTAATAAACTACAACTAACCTTTCAGGAAATTTCATCAAATCTAAAAAAGTTCCTCCTCTTTCACATCAACATTCAAAATGAGATGGCTCAGCACATCACTATGAAAAATATCCCAAATAAATTTAATAGAGTTGTGGAAGGCCTCAAAAAATGAACGTGCATACTAGGAGTATACACCTTGCTGCTCCTTATATAGTTTGGATATAAGCTCATAATTTATGATTACTGGCCATGCAATAAAGAGAGCATCAGGATGTCTACCACAATATGACATAACCACCAAACATTTCTAATATTCATTCCAAATCTTGAAAATGTATGCGGCCTTGTTCTGACTTGTCCAGATGAAATACAAATGAAGAAGATAATGGTAATGTCCCTAATACTACAGCAAATAACTTATGTATGAAGCAAACTGTCCTACAACTGTATGTTACTTCAAGGAGAATTGACAAATAGCATTAAATGAACAAAATCAGTAAAATGACATATTTGCCAAAGTCTATTTTCTGCAAATATTTTCTAGTTAAATTATTACATTCATGGTATAAAATGCATAAACACATTTTAGAAGGTGTTTGTTGGCATCTCCTTCATGAAGTTTGTCATCTATCAAATACTTGTTCAGGAATGCATAATGGTGATCACCTCAGAATAAGGTAATGAGAATTCAGAATGAGTGGAGCACTTCCAGCAGGTAAGAAAGCTGACATCATTAATTCTTGATTCATTATAGCGTTCTCTTTTCCATACACTTTTACAACTGGAAGAATTACTATTCTGCATAATTTGTATCTGTAAAACATTTTTCCTTAAAGGAAATCATGTTTCAGTTAAGTGTACTGAGGTTTATGCTTCTGACTGCAAGACACAATCAAGGCAAGGTAAGAGCCAAGAAATCAATAGGACATTGTTTTAGCATGTGCTTAAATGTTTCCATCAGAAATCAACAAAACTTAACAATTTTAAGCTAGATTATACTATTTGTACAACAACAAAAATTAGCAACTGACAAGTGAAACTACTAATGCATAGGGAAGTTACAATAATAAATAAGTTAACATTTTTATGCCTATGTCACATATCTTTTAAAAATTTGGTTTATGGATTTTATTCAACATATTCTTATAAACTCAAGTAATTTATTTTACACCCCTAAAACACCCCACAATTGTACTATAATTAAATGTCATACAAGCAAAATAAGTAAGCAAGTAGTTTTATATCTGGCTCAAATCTTGGTGGCAAGAACCATTTGCTGAATCGAATGTCCAATGTATCCCATGTTTGCAGGAATATTGAAATTTTCTTCTCTGATACCTTAAGTGAATTTCATAGTATCCCTTACCCAAACCTACACTGAAGAGAGGTAATAATCTAATGCTTTAAATATACTAGCAAAACACATTAGCAACCCCAAGAGAGAAACAGATTTCAACTTTCCTGAAGTTTGCACGTCTACCCACCCAGTGTTGTAACCAGACTGTAAGGGCTTAGCTTTATTAAATGAAAGGTTTCTTAAATCATATTCTTTCAGAAGTAGGTCTAATTTATTTGAAAGACTTCATTAAACAATGCCAGTCAGTAACTTTTAACGTGGACTGAACCATATTACAGATAAATGCATATCCAAATAATATTTTGAGCCAAACCATTGCTTAACCAACACCAGGAAATCTTCTTTTGGCTTAAACTTCAGACATGCATATCAAATAATTCATTCAACATTTGCAGTTTGGGCAAGTGTTTAGAAAAATAAAACTCAAGCCTCTGAATGGCCATATACTGGCACTTGCTTAAATAAAGCCTATACTAATTTAAGGCTGTTTGCAAATGATCACAAATTAGTCACTATTTCTGATTCCAACATGACAAACATTTCTTAATTATGTATTTTTCTAAATATTTTAAAATAAATTATATTTTATAATATGGCTTTGGTGCAGCCTTTATTAGCTAAAAATATACTGCTTCAATTTGGCACATCTTAAATCCCTCCTCTCGTACAAATCTACATAAGAATCTACCAGTTCCTAAAGTGGTAAAATATTGAGTGCTTTGAAAACAATCCACTCTGACTTTAACTTTATTGTGTAATCTATGCAGTGAATCAAAGGGCACTTACATGGAAGAAAATTCCTTTCAAATTAAAAGACTTGTTTCCAAGTAAGCACACTCAGATTAAGGAGCCAACTTCTTTGCTGATGGGTTTGACTTAGAAACTATTTTGAAATTAAATTTTGTTGTTTTTTTTCCTGAATATATTTTAGTACAATGCAATTGATAAATTGTGAAAGTTGTATCTTAAAGAGTTCAACACTGAACTGAAGACAAGTTTACCTGATTGGGCATGTAAACTAGCTACATACCTGATATTTAAATTCTTACACAAATACATTCTGTTAAACACACAAAGTAAGTTGTACAGCATGAATTAAATTTGTATCCATGTAAAAAAATTATAAATTGATCCAGCTATATTGGCAGGAAAATAAAATATATATATATAACTGGTTGAAAGATGACAAATATGTATCAATGCAAGAGATATTTTTACTTTTCACATTAGACAGCCATAACACAAATGAAAACTTTTAGCATGATGTGCAGGTCAATCACTTGTGTTTTTATGATGCAAAATAATTTATCTTATTTTTTACTTGATGCTGGCTGCATGTGGACATCACAAAAAACATGGATTATTATGAGAGAAATAAGCTACAGCAAGCCTTGAGCTTACATGTTCCTTTCTTCTGCTTCTCAGATATGGCCATACAAAATTGGAAGCTTTCACATCTGATTAACAGCAGTTTAATGCTATATGGTCATATGTGGTCAATCTTACCTAAAGTTTATTGAAACAAGCTAGCTTCAAACTGAGTTATGAAGACGGCTTATTTCAGACCAGTAAGTCACAGGCATTAAAAGTAATCTTGTTGAGTATGAACAAAGCTATAGTTAAACAAAAACTGAAGCAAAAGCATGCCATGGTTTATTATGAAGTCCCAATGCAGCAACAATATAAAGATGCAAAGACAATACTATTAGATCAGGGGTCCAAGAAGAGATTATGTGACTGCATGTGAACTATGTGTAGATTCAAGATGGAACTTGTGTATTTCCAGTTTATCAGATCAGAGAAATGGTAGCAGAATAAGTCATTTTCAGACAGCTTTATGAATGTGCTTTTAAGGAGGAAAGGTGTAGATCAGTTAATAGTCCCATAAAATGAACTTAATTCTAGCTCTTGGACCCCTGATTTATTGCAGCCTCCTGAAGGAGGATGAAACACTGGCAGCAACAACAATAGCACAAAACTTTTGGCATATGAAATATTAACACAGGATAGATCCTGCATTGCCCCTGTTCTTTTGATTCCAAATTTTCTATTTTTGTCCATGTGTTCTTTTTGCCATCAATTCTGTTCTCAAGCTCCCAGTCAGCCCACAGATAACACACATACATGCGCAGATGCGCAAACACACCCTCACGATGTGGGTGTCAGTTTTAAATACAATGATCCTCAGTTAAAGCTGTACGACTGAGGTAAACCAGTGCATAATTTGTGCTAGGAAACATCTGTACCCATTGGCTGACACCCTTCCAGCTTTGCTGGTCCTGCAGAAGTTAATGAAAATATTTTTCTTCAAGGTAAAGTTATAGAGATGCATTTGAGAATGTGTTGTCAGAACTGGTACCATTTTTTATCCTTGCATTTCAACATCATCTAAAAGCAAAACAAAAGAACAGAAGTATATAATAATGTATCTGAGAGTATACACAATACCATTTATTCTAAAGACTACAAAGTATCCATTATTAATGACATTATTAATGAGTGAATAAATAATTGAATAGATAAATAAAGTGGTATAGAAAAAAATGAACCCCCCAAATATAAATTGCATGAATTCATTTTCTTAGTCTCTGCCTATAACAATATAACAACCAATTAATTTCAATAAAGATGACCAGGAAAGCCCATCTGATCATAACTGCTGACATAATGGGAATATTCACATCTCTTCCCCAGAATATCTGCAGTGAACTAACTTTCATGCTGCTCTGTTCAAACTGGAAAGAATAAACCTAAACAATTGGCCTTTTTGTAAAAAAGGCAATTGATACCCAAGAAGGACATACCTCATGTGCATGCTTTGAGAAAGAATCAGCACTAGCTAACATGGCTGTTGTTCGTTCTTCCAGCTCTCCCAATTTTTGCCCTCTTTCATCCAAGGCTATTCTGGCTCGTGCCAACTCACAAACTATTCCTGATGCTGCTCCTTTGACTCCTTCAATACCACCAGGACCTGGTATATGCTGGGCAAGACTTCTTGATGCCTTTCCAGAAGCGGATTCACCAACTGATCATATCAAGAAAAAACAAATTATGTTTGCATTCCTTTCAGAGGAGAACTTACTGCTCATAAGCAGAATTACACATTGGGAGAGATGAAACCATATACTTTATGATAAAACCAAATGAAAAGAATGTGTTGAAAATTATTCAATAATTCTAACAGCAATATATAGTCAATATCTTATCCCTATTTAACTATACACATTATTTTAAAAATGTTATTTGAAATTACTTAGAGGAAGTTAATACACCTATGAATTGTATGGTCCTTATCCAATTTATAATGAAGTAGTAAACCATGAAGTAAGCCTTTTCTGTTGCTCAGTTTGCCCTTTGGAGCCCCACTGCCCGCCCACCCCCAAATTAGATTGGCTTTGACTTGCTGGCTTTTCAGAAAGTTCTTAAGACCCAGATGTTCCAGGCATGGGAGTGGAGTGTTAGTTAAAGCCCTTGATGTGGCTATTAGTGTGTAGATTGGTTTGGCTCCTAAAACAGTTCTTTATGTTTTATATCATGTTCTTAACTTCATGAATTTAAGATGTATGGACTTCAACAGTCCACACATTTTAAAGTTGCTAAATTGGAAAAACACCGTTTTATATTATGTTGCAGCATTGCTTCTAAATGTAAAACAAAAGAGAAGGAAAGGAAAGGAGGGAAGTTGTAACAAAGAAGGGTATTATTTCAATCATCTTTGACTTTGTATAAATCAGAAACTGAAAAGGATTGAGTAAAACTACTAATGGTTTGCCATTTTGTTGTTTTACTTATTTTCACGCTGCTGATTTATATTTTTAATTTGCTCAATTGTAATATAGTAAACTATTAATATGAAGTTTTTATATTCCTAGGAGACTGTGAAGTGATAGAATATACTGTATTTTATTACCAATAACAGAGAGATCAGTATTACTATATTTTAATATTATGTGCATTGGAAGATTTTAAAAAGTTACTCTTACTGAATATACATAACAAAAGTGGATTGCAATATGTGTCAGCATAGATTTGACTCACATAGTAATTTTTAGTATTTCTCTTAAATATAATAACATCAATACATTTGAGTGCTTCCAATTCTAGTATAATATTCTGTAAACTTTGTAAATCCCTGTTTGTAAGATTTTGATTTTTTCTGTCTCTTGAATTGCTTCAACTTGCTGAAGACTAATAAATATTTTGCATTTATATTCAGAAAAAAATCCAATGTCTTTCTAATAGGTAAGTACTTGCAGAGATATTAACTTCTGTTTTATGAGTACCTATTTAAACTTTGCATTTGGATTCTTTTAACGTTATTTTTTACATATAACAAACTCTGTATTCTGTTTAACACAGAAAATGGAAATATATTAATGAACAATAATCTATAGGAAAAGATGTAAATCCATTTAGTCATATCTAATCTAGGAGGAATGATTACAGGATACTTGCTCCCACATCTGTAATTGTACTTTAGTGCATTTTACATCCCATGAAAACTAGAAATGCCTTTCTTCAGTTTTCTTTCTGTCTGGAACTAAGAAAATGTTTTAACAAAAACTCTATCCCATTTTTTAAAATTACAGACACCTTTAAGTATTGATACAACTGTATGAATTCTACATTAAACAGATGAGAATGTTGCAAAAAAAAAACATCCTTTTATAAATGAAGCAACTTGTAGAAAGAAATAAGCAGTATGTTTCAGTAGTTTCTATTACTTCAATTTCTTTCCATACTTTTAGTTTATGTTGGACTGATAAATTGTGTTTAATTTTCTATTCCCCCCATATGATATAAGTTTGTTTTAAAGAAAAATGAAATCAACTCACAGAGTTCTTCCCTGTCAAGTGATTGTGCACCACCTCCAAAGAGACCTTTGAAGAACCCTCTGTTTGGTGCTTCTGGTGTTTCTACAGGTGTGAAGAGCTCACCCAACATTTCCTTTAAATAAAAATCATTTTAAAGCATATCAGAAAATTTTTCTTGGATTTTATTAAAAGAAAAAGGAAGGCTAGTATCCTGTGGCTATTTCTCCCAATTTTAGGATCTCATCTTCAAATGTTTCTATATTCACAGTATTTTAAATGTGTTAAAATTTGATCCTGTCGCTGGCTTGTACAGGAAGAGTAGGACCATGTTCTGCAATAATCCAGCTCTGATTAAGTGAACCAAATATTTTTTATAAGAGCCTGTTTTTTTTTTTTGTGCAACCCCAATGGTCTGTGTATAAATTGCTGATCACTGGCTAAAATTGCTTCTGACAAATCAGTCTGGCTTATTCAGGCAGAAATAGGAGTAAGTTCTGACAAGCACACCAGTCCAGAATTCTGGCAGTCTTCCTTTGTGTAATTATTGTCACGGCAATGACTTATGCACATAAAGCTAGATTGCTATAAGGGGCATCACTTGGAGGGACACACGTTTTGTGCCCAAATCTTTCTATTACTCCACAAAGTTGGAGGCTGTGAAATACAAATTATTAAATAAAATTTAGAGTGAGTCTTCCAATGCAAGTAGCAGGCCCTTTGGTGCCCAAGAAGGAAGAAGAGTACCCACTGGCTGCAAGGAACCATCATGCCAATTCTCTGTCCCTTGTGCATTTTATATGAACTGCTTCCACCAAAATGATCTTGATGCGTTTCATACCTGCAAGATAGCAAAGTCCTTCATGCACCATTTGTTCCTATGATCACGAACAGGGAGGGACCAAAGAAAAGGCAGTCTTTTGATAACTCTGCAGATCAGACTTCCCCACCATCTCTGTTTTTCTTGAGCAAACCCACCTTCCCTGGTCACCTAGTACAGCTCGTCCTCAACTTATTCAACTTAGTTCATTTAGTGACCGTTCAAAGTTACAATGGCATGAAAAAGGGGACTTAGAGCCATAGTGGCACAGTGGTGTTGCAGGCTCACTCACTGCCAGGAGTTCGATCCTGACTGGCTCAGAGTTGACTCAGATTTCCATCCTTCCGAGGTCAGTAAAATGAGGATCCAGATTGTTGGGGGCAATATGCTGACTCTAAACCGCTTAGAGAGGCTGTAAAGCACTATAAAGAGGTATATAAGTTTAAGTGCTATTGCTATTTTCACACTTATAACCATTGCAGCATCCCCATGGTCACATGATGGAAATTAAGATGCTTGGTAATAGGTTCATATTTATGACGTTGCAGTGTCTCAGGTCATGTGATCACCTTTTGTGACCTGACAAGCAAAGTCAGTGGGAAGGCAGATTCACTTGAAAACTTCGTTACTAGATTAAGTGATTCACTTAACAACTGTGACAAGAAAGGTCCTAAAATGGGACAAAACTGATTTAGCAAATGTCTCACTTAACAAACATTGGACTCAACTGTGGTTGTAAGAAATGAGATGGGCAGCAAATAAATTTAATAAATAAATAAATTAACAACATACTATAAGGCTTTTTACATGTCTTCCTATCCTCCCGCTTCCCAATTTCCAATTTTGCAGACGTGTACAGCAACCGCATGTACCAGAATGGCCTATATCCAAGGTGTACATTTCTCCAAGTGTGCCAGATTGCACACTTTATATATCTACATTTTGCGAAGTGGAAAAAGATGAAGATCCTTCCTTTCTCAGTTCACTGAGGTGTACTAGCCAACCAGCCATTCCTCACAAAAAAGCAGTGCAGCTTTCAACCCCCTTGCTGGGTTGAGAAAGGAATGTGTGGATGTGCCAATGTTCCTTAGCCATCAAGTTTCCCTACACAAAGCAGGCGTTGTGCAAGAACTTGGTCGTGCTGGGTCAAATTTTCAGAGACCATCTTTGCATGGGCAAATCTGCCCAATGCAATTGGCAACCCATCAATTTGCTCAGAGTCCATAATTTGAGAATAATGATTTCATATTATGCTCATCCCCAACTATTATAGGGTGTAGGTAACAGGATTTGGTTTACTTTTTTCTGAAGGAAAAAATACCCAGTAAAATGTTACACTTGGATCCATTCATTTGACTACATTAAATTGAAACTTTAAGATGCATGTAAAATATCCACATCTTAAAAAGATGTATGCTGAGATGGAAAAGAAAACATACACCTATAATTTGTAGATAAATAGCACATTCTTCAATAAATGCTTTTCAATAACAATACATTTAAAAATTACCTGCAGGTTTTCACATGTATCTTGGCTATAAGTAATTCTCTGGATTTCTGTAGGTGAGACAAGATACAATGCCTGCCCATTGTTGGTGAAGCAAAATGTTCTGGCTATCCTCATGTTGGTAAGTGGTAAGTAATATACGTCCAATAGCGGCCTTAAACTTGGCAAACTTGAAAGAACAGAATTAAAATTTGTTAAAATAAAGCACAGTATCTTATTCTAGTCTTCTTTAATAAAGCTTTATAATATAATACATTTTATGTTCTCATTTTCTTTTAAATGCTCATATATTGTTGACTCCATAGCTTTGACCTACAAAGTTCTGCCTTAAACAGGTTTTAACGTGTTTAACAAGGAGTCTGTGTGACTGTGTGCATAAAACAATTCAACTATTTATCCATGTTAACTTTTTTGATGTTACATAATTGCATCAGGTATATGGAAATAGTAAAGAAAATGCTGATATTTAATTTATTGATGTTGTATCTGATAAGTGGCAAAGTCCAAAGAATTACATATTTATATTCATATTCATATTCATTCTCGCAGATCTTTATGCATATACTCCTAAATTCTATTTAAATAATTATACTGGAAATTCTCAATTATTCAGTATTGATAATCTAAATAACCAAATACTAAAATCCCAGAGTTTTTTTTTTTTAGTTTTTTTTTTGGGGGGGGGGGGAGATTCTGACCACTACAGAAAACTTCCATGTGATGCTTCTAATTCATAATATACTCCCTTTAATTCCTTCAAGGATGGAACACCCAATTAAAATATATTAACAGAAGCTTCTAAGGAGATACAATAGAAAAGCACAAACAACTATCATAAATGTCACAGAAAAGTATGTTATTCTTGCTTGGAAATACAAAGCTCTTCTAACTTCTATTAGCAATACTGAAAAATATATCGCAATATAGCCCCTGCTCCTGAGAGTTCCTACCCAGAAAATGTCTGCTACACAATCTAAAGAAAGTTGTCAGCAGAAGGAATCAATTAGACACTAACTTTTTGCTGAAGCTTCATCCCATTCTGTACCATTTGGAAGTGCAAAGCAAACCCCAATTGTGAAAAAAAGACAGTTTTTAACTTTAATTTTAAGTAGTTCAGACCAAATCAAGGAACCCACTCCTCAAAATGAAGACAGCAAAAGGAAAAATGCAAAAATATTATGTTATTTTAAAAATTCAAACTATATCACCCAAGCAAACGAAGTATGGTTTGATTATCAAATTAACCAGAATGTAAGATGAAGTATGGTTTGATTAAGCCATACTAAGGCATCTCTCTGTCTGTAGGCACAAGAAAGGGAACCAAAGTAGGATTTGCTCCCTTGCTCATCTACAGACAGCACAAGAGACATTATAAAAAAGGAATTATAAAGCAACATAAGAAAAAAATAATAATCTGAAGTAAAACAGATTCTAGGGAATCAGTCCTGTCTAGGGACAGATTTAGATATCTATGTAACTATATTAATTGTCCCTTCATATTTTTATTTTGTAATTTATTTTCAAGGGAACAGATACACTTTCTCCTTTTAGCAATTAACACCTTACCTAAAAGTCATTATATGTCCATTGGCACAGAAACAAGCAAGACAGATACTGTTACTGAGTGCCACTATATCTCCGCGAAGGACAAATGAAGTCTCTGTTATATTTTGCTTATAAGTACAGTTCTGTGAGGGCAGTGATATAACTTTTGCTTGCTTTTCAGAGCATATCACTGCATATTGGTTTTCAATCATTTCCTGAGAAGAGGATGGAGATACTGAGACAGGGCGACGTTTTTTCAGTTTATCCTTTTCATCCTTGTCTTCAGGAACATTGTGTTCTCTCCAGGGTTCATATGCAGGTGGAACTAATGATCCTGTTGTGTCCAGAAAAGCCATTCTTAAGACTGCTCCTTTAAGCCTCAGAATAGTTCCTAAGATGAAGAAAATAGTGATATTTCTCAGTGCTGTGCATAGCTCAAGGGTATTTTCTTTATGTTTTAGTAGAAACTTTTATCTGTAAAATACTCTAATATCTATTCTATTCATAATAGACTATATGCATGTCAGACATAACACTTGAAACTTTCTGAACTGGAAGCATTTAAAATAATTGTTAAACTGCAAAACCATTAGAAACCTGGATAGCTATTCATAAACACAAAAATGAATTTATAATCAATTCAGTTCTTGTTAAAGGAAACTTTGATAAGTTAGATAACCTTTGTTGTCACTTTTTTCTGTTAACATATTGGCACACATTAAAAAATGAAATTATATTGCTCATATGTATGTTTAAAGGTAAGTTAAAGGTTTCTAAAATCTGAAATATAGAATGTAGCATTATTTATTAGGTCGTCGGTAGATTTCCTTGATACAAGCTTGAAAAACAGGTTCCCAATTACTCTCCCAATCTAAAGAGGCTTGAAGTGGCATTTCTCAGTGGGAGTGGTTGTGCTTGGGTTGAAGTACAGCAGAGGCCTGGGGCAGTGGCAGCTGGCTGAGATAGTTGAAGGCACTGAGCCTCTATTTCAGCCCTGCCACTGCTGCTGCTATGCAGAGCAGCCAAAGGGGCATATGATTAGGGGGAGATAGGTAGCCAGAGGCTTAATAGACTAACAAAGGATTGGTGTCATGCTGGAGCATTGGTGCTGCTGTGTGTGAAATGACAGTGAACACTATCAGTAGTGACAATCGCTCAAGGAGAAGAGACTTCACACAGCATCCTTAGAATGTCCTTCCTTATCTAATTTACACTTTTTCTTCTTAATGTGTTTTACAGTGAAATTTTACACTGATTATTTTGTATTTTTATTTTCAAGGCTTTTATGGTTTGATGACCTGCCTTTTACTTTTAAGAATTTATTTTTAAAAAGTCTTTAAAGTCCAAATTTAAAGTATGTACATTCCAAAACCAAGCTGGTGAAATCATTTTTAAAAAGATTACATTAAGAGACATTTATGATAAATTTCCCTTTTCTAATGAAATGCATACTGATCAAAACAATCAGCCAAAGCTTATATTTCCCCTCTCAAGTTTTTCTTTAAAAAAAATACAGACACTTCTCTGCAGATTATTGCAGAAAGTATGTTGTCAATAATAGTAAAATCATTGTCTTGCTAGTTCATTGTTTCTTCTTAAATACATACCACTTGGGGAAACAATTACTGGTTGAAGCAGTCTTTGTTCTCCTCCTGGCGGTAAATTCAGTGCAATGACTAAAACGGTGCCTAAAGTAGTCCCAACCCACAAGCATGGTGAAGGTGATGTATCGGCTTTTCGGGTGAAGGTCTCACAAAAGTGGAGAGCTGAAATTGCTTCTCGGGATTCCTTATCAATGCTGGTTACACTAGAACTTCTGGATCGGCTGAAGGAATTGTCTCTAACATCTGAAAGATTTTGCATTAATTAAACATACTGCAATATAATATTGTTGTTTCTATTTCATACTTTACAGAACATATTACATACAGTATATCCACCTCTAAAATCTCAACTCAATAATGTTAGGTTCATATCAGACATTATATTTTTAGGGGTACGCTTAGGATTTTTAAATTGTATACCTGAAGTACAGAGGATTGATAAAAATATATTTATATATTTGGAAATGTAGAAACACGCTCATTAGACAGTTAACTGACTATAACTCCCTGTGAACTGCAGATCCAGTAGTGAACCTAGACATGTATGGTATACTTAGGTCATACTACACAGTAATATTTTGAACAGGACAGTAGCTACCATTATAGTTTTCTCAAAAATAAATATTACATTATACATGATGTACTACTTCAATTATATACAGCCATTTTCATTTTGATGAAAACTAGGTGCAGCACTGGAATGGAAAACTTCTTTCAAATCTGTCTCTCTGACACATACATACACACAAATATAAAACTATGAATTCCAGTTTTATTGTTGAGCAGTCATTATGATGGTATTTTTAACCTAATTTCAGTAATTTCGATTAGTGATACAAAAAGGAAATTATTATATGAATGTTTAATTATTAGAAACAGCACAGAAAAACTAAAACAAAATAAGCATAGTTATCCAGAAGAAAATAAAAATCCAGACACTGAAACATGTATCAACAACAACCAACCACGTAACCTACTGAATATGGTTTTAAAGATGATGAGATTGGAAAAGATATGTTTACAGAATAGTAAAAGGCGATTAAGATTGTGATAAAATATAGTAAATGTACCGAAGCATAATTAAAAAGAATTCATGTGAAAAATCTGTTTGAAGTTATTGGAAGGGAAGTAGCAAGTTATTTGTTCACCATCTTTTCAATATCATTTTAAAGGTTTAGAGCCTGTCTTGTAAATTTCTAATTTAATCTGCAGGAAGCAGACTCTGATAATTTTAGAGAACATACTGTATAAAAAGGTATTTACCCTAGTAAAGCTATATTGTATATATTGTATTTATATATTAGATGCAATAACAACACATAATGTGGGGTCCTTATGGCAAGAGTATGCCAATTGAGAAAACTTTGCATAGGGAAATAATATATTCCAGATGGTTTTGTGAATATTTAATTATACTATTTATTACTGCCTTAATCTAAATTGTAAATTTAGTATTTTTCAAAACTAATTATAATATATAGAGTAGACAATTGGATACAGCTATAAATATATTCTCAACTGTATAAGGAATATTCGATGGGGCAATTCTAGTGTGTTTCAAAAGAAACTAAAATATTCCTTGAAAAATTAAGGCTCTTCTTGGATACACTCATCACTCTACGCTAATAAATTCTGAAAAGTACTATTTGTTTTTATTCTATTCGCTTTTTAAAAATATAGTGAAAATGAATGGAAAAGCAGAAGAGCTTGCTAAACTTTTTGGATATAGATTGACCCAAGTAAAAATAGTCCAATGCCTCATAAACAGATGCTACCCATTTCTTGTACAATATGGCTCTTTTATAACTTTCCTCCTTACCTATGCACTCCAGTATATCCCACAAATCTTTTTCTGAAACTTTCTAAAATTTCCAGAAAAGTTTTTGAGGCTTTCTAAAGAGACTGACAGAATAAGAGTTGGAGTGCTCCCAATCCCAATTCTAGAAACAGACTTCTGATTATACTCACTGCCCAGATCTTATATCTTTGGAACTATAAGAATTCTTGGTCCCTCTTAAGATCAAAATGTTTTGCATGTTTTGTTACAATACAGTCAGCATGTTTTTAGAATAGCGTTTTATAAACTGTTTTTGCTTTTTTAAATAAAACAAAAGAATTGATAAAGAGATGAAGAATTACCAAAGTATTCATATAAAATCTTACCATGAACAAAAATAGAGTGTTTTATATAAAACTGAAAATAGAAAATTAGATAAATTAGTGAATTCAGCCTCTTTTGACTAAGTTTATATGTATTTTTATTTGTTTTACATGATAAAATACTTTGTAAGAAGCACTTTCTGGGCAAAATAACATTTCAAGAGATTAGTAGAGTTCTCCATAAGTAGTTTAAAGTAGCAATATGCTTGAATAAAGTTATTCAAACATAACAGATTTCAAAGTGAGTTCAGCCCACTCTACTGATATATCCTAGATAATGAAATGTCATAATAAAGAAATATTAACTTAAATTTCAGTGAGGCCAGGCTCTAATTAACCATGAATTAGTTTCATAATATAAATATACTTCTTTATCCTCCACAATTTCAAAATGTTTTGAAGGTAATACTATCTTCAGAAACAGTTATTCAGACCCTTGCATCAGTGAACAAGAAAATTGTGCCATACGGAATAAAGAGCAATGTTAAATCTTATTAAGGCAGTTGATATTTTATATGCAAACTGATTTAAACAATTAGAAATTTTAATATTTATTTAGTTGCAGATTAGACAAAGGATATATCTATTTAGATACCAATAAAATATAGATTAACATACCAGAGCATATTTAAAAATTATTTGCATGAAAATTGTCTGAAATTATTTTATTTATATCCTGCCATTTCTCAAAAAAAGGGTGTGTATATATATCCATTATTTTAATGTCTCAGTATAGAACATGGGATAACATCACCGGAAAAAGCTGATCCTCTCCACCAAATTTATGGCTAAAGGGACATTTATATTTGCATTTTCCATCTAATTACTTACTACTATTATTTATTCCAAACTGAAAATTATGTATGATTTCCTTATATTCTTGTTTTCTATTGAAAGCAATAGTGTAAGTTATGAAAATTAAAAAATAAACTATGAACAAAATTATACTTCTGTGGGTGAGATTTTCATGGCTTTTAAAGAGGAACATAAAAGTAGTTCCAAATTGAGGGCAATGAAATTGTAAACATGCACTGCATCAAATCTTGGAACTGAACAATGAAAAATAAATGGAAATTTTCCCTACTTAGATGTGTGAAATTTCAAAATACACAGTGTGTATTTCATAGCCTTTTGAAAGAGTATAAACACCATTAATACAGGCTTTGAACGAATACTTACCTAACTCAGGTTTCAGTTCAGTTGGTAAGCTTAATTTTCTAGACAT
Organism: Pantherophis guttatus; assembly: GCF_059756535.1. Lineage (NCBI taxonomy): Eukaryota > Metazoa > Chordata > Lepidosauria > Squamata > Colubridae > Pantherophis > Pantherophis guttatus. Next base: position 263,610,194 of record NC_142063.1, on the reverse strand, counting down.
CTTTGCTGAAAAATAATGTATAGTTTTGTAATAAAACTAGAATGATCATATTTTCAGAGAATATGAAATAATTAAAATTGTCAGTTTTCAAATTCAGAATTCATATATTAGTTCTAAGCAAGGAAGTATGTGTATGTAAACAAATATTTATGAAAAGTTTAATTACAAAGGTGCAATGAGAGTATGACAATTACTTTTTCTGGAATTAAAGCAAGTTAAAAATACTAATATTTAAAATTATTAGGTCTTTATTGTGGCGCATTAGATATTCTGATTTATATTTGTGCTCCCCCAAATACATTTTTTTAATCAATACGATCAAGATGGAGCCAAAGTTATTTAAATGTCTTTTTACAAGACAATATTCTGTCCCAAATATTGCAATTCTAAAATGGCAAAGATCACAGAAAATTGCCAGGAGATTGAGTCTCCAAAAGCCGCTGAATGTTAGAAAGATTTACAGATTTATAGGAAAATTAAAACACCACAAAGGGTGAAATATAGGGCTACATAGGGCTATTAGAGATACACTATAGAGATACTTCTAGCATATTTATAAATGATGCTTTCTGATAGCCATAGCAGGCATTGGTATGAGTGAGCATTCTCTTTCCAATGACAATGCTGTGTCCCACTATTCTTACTCCTAGCTTGTGTAGGGAAAAGGAAAAGAGGTTTTCAAAAAGACATTCTGTCCCTATTATTGAGGACAGATATAACCCGAATAAAGAGGATTCTATTATTTGGTTATATAATACAAGATTTATCCCTTAAAGCTTGCAGTTGCTAAGAATAAAACTGTTTCTTAAGGCATCTTGTGATACAGTTTTTTAATAAATAAATAAATAAATAAAAATAAACATGTTTTACATCAATAAATAAGACAAGGCCATGTTTTGCAGGAAAATAAAATATTAAAGAAATACACTATACTGCCTAAAATCTAGAATCAGAAAGCTTTAAAAGAATTTAAATGAAAAGGCCTTGTAACATAATTAGAACTATAGCTACTATAAACATATCCTTTTCATCAAGGATCCTTGGAATTACTGAACTATTTCCAGGAAGTTCTACCAATTTCCCTTCTTCTTCAGAAAATACAAATTATGCTAATAAAAGGCCTGGGGGATGGAGCTTCCTAAGGCTGTTATTTGCTACTGCTTTTTGTTTTAGAGTAATTAAATTGGCTTAAAGGTAAGTGAAGTAAAATTATTGTTTTATGTTATGTAAAATCACCGTTTGTATTATATTGTGTATATTGCTTTATATGTTGTTAGCTTAAAATATAGTTGAAAGTAGTTGTGGGGTTTAACACGCTCTCTGGTATTAAATTAAGAATCTAGGCAGCTTAATCCTTATTAAGTACAATTTTGACAGAATTTAATACAATTATGTCTTTTTATTTTTAGGGGAGTTTTCAAAATCCACAATGGAAATCTTTCACCACCTTGAAGACAGACAAAGACAGCAACACAGGTTCATGCAAACTTCAATCCACACACACAGTTTTAAAAGGCTAAATTTCTGTAGGCATTAGAAACCTGAAGATTGGAAATTATAATTAGTATACAACAGTTCGCCATCTTTTTCCTATTAAAAAAATTGTACCTTTACCCCAACCATTAGTAAATATTCAAGTATACTGCACAATAACCAGTAAAAAGTTGGCCAAATAATCTCTAATAAATGAAACCAAAGAGTGTTGACTATTTTCTGATTAGATTAATCTAAATTTGGAAATAGCGGCTATACTTGTGTTTCACTTAAAACACACCCTAAGGTATAATAATCTGATTAATTTTAATCAAGTGTCACTTCCTTTTTAAAACTACCATCCACTATAAACAGAAGGACCTATATGACTTTATTAAACCCAATATATTAAAATAATGTTGGTATTAAATTATAATCAATATATATTAAAAGTGCTTATCAGGGCAAATTCTATATAATCCACAGAGCAGAAAAAAATTAAATAGTCACCAATGGCATAACATATAAGTCACCCTTCTAAATCCTAAATATTGAAATAATTATATATCATATATTAGATTTCCATCTGTAAATTACAAATTGTAATTTTTTAATTGACAGATGGAAATTTTGATGGCACTTAGAAAATCTGTACACTGGCAGAATTTCCATCATTCAATTACAAAAGATACTACTTGGAACACATACTACATATTATGCTGATACATTACAATAGCCTAGATTCTTGGGAGAATTTGATGCATAGGAATGCCATACCAACTAAAGAACTGGCAGCTGAGATTTCACACTGTTGTGTATATAACAATTTTATTAACAATATAAAGTTTTATTAAAATCTATTGATTTAAAATTTTATATGCAAGACTATTCAGTACACCATTTATTACTTTTATTCTCTACTCAACTAGTGTTTAGTACAACCATGCACTGCTTGGACTAATTTTGGCACCACAACATCATTTGTCAAACTAATCTCTCCATCTTGTCCCACTTATTATATAAATTTATGATAGATTTAATCCAATGCTTTCCTCATTTTATACAGGAACAAAATCACGTTGCCTAGTTTATCATTTTTGACAGACAATTGCAGATAAAAACTTTTATTTGCTGAAGTTGATTATTGCAATTAGGGTAGAAACTGAACTAGAGATTACTCTTGGTTAGATTTGCTTTCTCACTGTCTTGTTAACAGGAAGTTTGAAGAATTCTACTGTATCTACATCTGTTTTAAATGGCAAGAGGAAATACAGTCAAGTTGAGAAACTAGTATTTATTTGTAAATCTTAATGAACTTCCTTATGGCATTTGAAACTGCCAACCATTCTCTGGAAATGAAAGGTATTTTTTTCTCTGAAAATAAAACTTCATGAGGCTGGTAGTTTGTAGGAAGCACTTTTTGATAGACCGGTGAACATGAATTTAAGCATTTCTAGAGATTTTTAATCTTGAATTAAGCTGGTTATTAAGACCAGATGCCTGCAATTACTGCAGGTTCGAATCTCGCCAAGGCTCAAGGTTGACTCAGCCTTCCATCCTTTCTAAGGTAGGTAAATTGAGGACCCAGTTGTGGGGGCAATAAGCTGACTTTGTATAAATATACAAAAGAATGAAGGCTATTGCTTAGCGCATTGTAAGCTGCCCTGAGTCTCCGGAGAAGGGCGGCATATAAATAATAAAAAAAAAAATCTTGTTTAATTTTGACCCCAGAGAAAAAAGTAAAAAAAACCCACCATTTAATAAGAAAAAGAGGTTCAATGAAACATAAAACATGATATATAAATCTTGATTTACTGATAAATTAATGTTGCTGTAGTCAAACATATATCTCTGTATGATTTCTCCATTAAATAACAGGTTATTAAAAACCCGATTATAATTTACAAAGTACTAATGGAACTAAAATAAGATTAATACACTGAAAGATAACCAAAAAAATCAACAAAAAATGTGATGATTTCTTTCCAAACTATTAAATTTGCTATGATATATTTTGAATCTGAAGAGTAAACATAGTGGAACAGAGTGCACCTTCTAACTTTCCCTGACTTATATGAATCAAGCAATCATTTTCTTGTTTTTCACTGCAATCTTAGTCCTCTGAGTCAGGCAAGCAGGAAAACAGATAAAATCATCAGAAGAAGCAATGAATTCTCTTCTCTTCTGAAAATGAAAATATTCCTCCCCACTTCCCAAGAACACTAATCCTAACTCCTATCTTAAAAGGACTATATGTCATAAGCATAGCAACTGGAATAATTCAGTACAGAAAAGGCTTGTAGTTGCATCGGTATTAGATATCATTGGTGGGATACAAAAGTTTACAATATCTAGAAAATTTGTCATTTTTTTCATAATTCTAAAAAAAAATAAAAATGCATTTACCTTTCCCCCCAATTCTTCAGTCCAGTTTAATTCCCCCAATTCTTCAGGAATAATGTAAATCCCCCTTTTTTGGGGGGGTTTCTTCTTTCTTTCCCCCTCCAGAAATATTAGTTTTGCAACTATTTATCTGAAATAATTATGTGACCAGAACTACTTCTCCATTTATATATTATTTAATAGAATGAGTAATTTTTATTTTTCTCTGCTACTTAGTCAAAGCAATTGCTGCACATAATCATAAGTGTTTTCATTTTGAATAGTTCTATTTTAATTGTAGATTACACCAGACTAATGGAAACAAACACATTAAAACTAAGTACTTTCATTGTGTCATAAGTATTATATTACATTGGAACTACTGAATTTACTTTATTTCCTATTTGATTCATCCATCTCTCTCAGTTTGTAGCATTATCTGAATGGCGTAGGATCCATCCAGAAGAACCTAATATTGATGCTCCTAAAATAACATATAATACATTTTAAAAATCTACATTACACTGCTAGTACAACATAAATGTATCTAGCAGGTTTGGTTATTATTATAATATAGATTTTTTCAAAATGAAATATAATTTTTTTTGTTAAGAGTGCTTATCATTCAATGCTGTTAATATGATTTTAAAAATGTATTTTTCCAAACCATCTGCTATAATACCCGTCACCATGAACTTCTACTGAATTCTAATTTCAGAAAAACTATAAGGTAAGAAAGACATTGATTTCAACACTCTCACTCAAAACCTGGAAGTTATTAGACAATAATTTTATCAAATATGCAACAATATGAAATATATATAAATCATTTGAACATTGTCTAAAAGAAAAGAGATAACTTATCAGGTGTGCTATAAAAGACAAGTTTTGAATGAGCCAAGCTCTGTGCAAATAGATATATCTTCTTACTAAAATCATAAAAGTAAAAATGACAGAAATTGAAATATAGGGAAGAAGAAGAGCCTTTATAGTGCAATAATGTAATATATACTCAAGTGAGCGCCACTCAATTAAAGTACATTCTCCCAGATAAATGGCCAAAGAATTAGAGCTTTAATTTTAATAGAAAACCAGTATCTTTGTACTTTAAAATAAAAGTTAAAAAGCAAAATAACCATATCCAAGCAAGAAAGTATGCCTATCTCTCCTGTATGTTAATTCATCATTCACCATAGTTACATCCTTAGAACAGAAGGGTTCAATCATCATTCACATGTACTGCAAATGTTACAATTTTCAATTTATTGTCAATTATATTAGTTTGGTTAGCAGTTATTCAGAGATGAAAATGTGTCATACTTTTATTCTTAAAATAGGAAAGGATCTATAATGATTCATTTCAAGATAATTAGATCTATTCAAGAGGACCAAGTTACAAATGATTTATGCAGTAATGCTTACACGATTGAACTTCTTCAATATTTTAAACCATAAGCCATTTTTTTGGGTAGAGGAATGTGTGCATAAAATTAGAAAAAAATTAAGAGCCCATCTCCTTGATTAAATGACAAAGCAAAGTATTTTAGAAAATAAGCAAATAAATGGTTAGGAGAGTATTAATTTAATAGTAATGCACTGCAGCTTGCTTTGTTTTACAACTGAATTAAGTGCTGCATAGAATAAAGTGCCAGGAAGGAGCAAAGGATATTTTTTTCTAGTTCCTACCTATATCACTGGCTATCATCTTGGAAAACTTTCTGCTTTTGGTTTTCACTGCAAATAATATTTTGATAGAAAATGTCAATTTACTAAAAAGATAAGCTAGTGAAATCAATGATAATACTGTACTCTTAGAAATAAAAATACTATACCCTTGTCTATAAAATTATTCATTTTTTGTTCATCACCAGAATTGTTGGGGGAACCAGAACCTACATGAGTAAAGACAAGAATGAAAGGAATATAAAGAAAAGAGGTTCAAAACAAAATACATACAGGCAAGGAATTGGAACGGATTGTAAAAATAAAGAAAGGACACAATGTCCTAGTCTGCATCAAATGCAATGATAGTCTAAAATATATATCATCACTGAGTATGGATAAGTTTTGTATTTAAATTTTTTGTACTGGTAAGAATGTCTATATAAAGTTCAGCTCTCCAATTATACCTCTTTCATCCCTTTGATGCCACAGAATTTGTAAAAGGACCTTAGTTTCACAGACAACTTTGTATTTCCTATGTCACCATGTCATTATGTTTTCAATCAGTCACCATGTCATTATGTTTCATTATTTTGCCTAAAGTATTCATTTCCTAATGAAAGGTAATCAAACTCCATCTATTAAACAAGTGCAGATGATACATATTTATTTAATACTGTAAAGAAAAATAAAATTTGACAAGACTCTTTACGTTTAACAAAAAAATTCATAGTGCATAATGACAGACAATATAATTTATATTTTAAATTCCAATGGTAAATTATATATGTAGTCAATCTAAATCAAAAAGAAAAGAAATAAATTAAGATTGAAAATACATCAGTGAAAGATTTATTGAATAGTTGATTATAAAGTGCCACTCTTCATTTCAAAACATAATGATTTTTCTATTACCTGTAGAAGAGGAACTGAAAAAACTCTGGGCACAATGATTAATTTATATGAGTTTCCTGCTTTTAAAAAAGCTTATTTAGAGAACTTCTCAGAACATCTGCACAGGGCAAATCTCATATGTGTAATCTATAGAAGCCATGAAGAGTAACAGAATTGGCTAATAAAATTGAATTAGTGCATATTCAAAGGTTAGGTTAGGATTTGCATGTTAGTGACAAGGAAAAAAAAACTCTATTACATTCTCTAGGATGACTTACCATTAGAAATTGCAATCCTATCTAAATTGAGATGATTCATGCAAAAAAATGAAAATACAAGGATACTTGTCTTTATTATTTCTTCAGGAATATTTAAACAAAACTTAAAACACAGTTGCTTTCCTATATATCAAAACTTCTTAAGAAATAATATTTTACTTACCTGTAACATTACTTCTAAAAATAACAAGACTCGATGGAAATAACTATTTTGAACTACTTCTTTCTAAGAATCTATGTTGAATTTTGGAATATGCTTTGTTTCTTTCTTTCAAATGATAGCTAACTCTATTCTCCAATATTGGGTAACATTGCAATTAAGCTCAAATAAATAAGAGACTCTTCTCAAAATAAATTAAATACGTTTAAAAAAATCATGAAGATCCTGCAATTATTCTAAATTACACCATCTATGACAATATGATCTATTTTTTTTCCAAATTTTCTACTAATTCCTAAAGGCCTTCCCACCAGCAGTGGATACTTTTAGAGTACTTTGGTACCCTTTCCCTCCCTGCATCTCAGATTGCTGCCACTGTAATAATTCAGGCTACAGGAAAAATGATGGAATAGAATGAAATAAGTGATTGCTACCACCCATTTAAATTTAAATTGATAAAGGTATCATTACAGTCATATATTTAAGGAACATAGTACAAATAATTATTTTATATGCTGACTCAATTATGAATATTTTTGATACCATCACCGCGTTTTGTTTTTATTCTAGATCCCACTCTGATCTTTACATCTTACTTCCAGAATTAATATATATATATATATATATGTGATAAAATCTTGGATGTCTTCTATATAAAAATTATATCATTCACATATAAATTGAAGCTCATGCCAAAGTAAATTATCACACTCAATTGCAAACTTTTGTTTCTGATTAAAGAAATTATGCTTCTCAATAGAATGATAGAAAAAATGTCATATTTGCCTATGGTTAGAAAAACACTGCATGAAATTTCTGGGATTTAAGTTTACTTGGAAACTCTTGGTCCCAGGTAATTAAAACACCTCCCCTACATACTGTAATTATTTTTATTGCCAATAGTATACATAAATTATAAGTACATAAAAATGGATATGGTATAAAGATAATTTGTATATTAAACCAGGGACAAACTTTTCACCTGACAAAGATATTAACAAGACCACATACTTGCTTGAACTGTATATATGAAAAATCATTGTGAAGTTCATTGTGAAGTGCCTTCTGGAACCCAAAAATCAAAGAACACTTCTCCCCAATCATATAGCATTTTTAAACTATTTGCAAGTTTAATTAATTACCTGAAGTGGGTGACTTGCAACGATCCTCTTGTACTGTAGTACTTTCATTGATATCACAAAGACCTGCTGTAAAACAAAAAGCATACAATAGACTTTTTTTCAGATTTTTAACAAGATTTATTTTGGAAAATAAAATACACAAGATTTTTGTTTATTGAGACCAAGTGTATAAATGTAACAAGTATATAAAGTGCAGCTGCACATGATTAATCTGGAACATAATACAATCTATGGTACAAACAGCAAATGAAACAGAATAACCACTCTCTGCTTTTTTAATTTAAAATGCCAGAATTCTCCATTCTGGAGAACTACTGTTTTAATTTAAACCCTCCCCCCTTTCAATCTCTGAACCCCAGTACTCAATACTATGTGTGGATAGCATATTTTTGTCAAAGTTTTGCAAACTGGTTTGTAAAAGACTTTTCCATTTTAGAGGACAGATGATTATTATATTAAAGCAAACAGTACAACCCCAAAAGACATTTTGTAGGCCCTGGTTCCCTCCCTCCCCAAAAAGTACAGACAAGACTGGTAATTTAGGGGGAAACTTGTGTGCAGCAAAATACCAGGGAAATGATGTAAATGATCAGATGGAGTGAGGGAAAGAAAATGAAAAAGGCTATGAAGAACAATGAGGAGGTGAGGTAGGCAGGTGGAACAAATCAAGGATGAAAGAATGAAAGAACAAAAATAATCAAGAGAGACAGGTAGAAATATGTGCACATGACATAGTGTACGTAGAAAGTCTCTACTGCACAATTGTGCAGTCAGAAGATTTCAATTCAGTTGTGCTGTCAGAAGATTTGGCATATGAGGGTGGAATCTGGTAATGGTTATACAGAAGAAAATCCTAAGGCAACAGAGTTTCTATTTGCAAGGCCCAAGCATCAACTATGCTATTTATTCAGGGTCTCACATTATTTATATTGTAGCCTTGAAGTAACCTTTTTATAAAACCCATTACTGTAGCATTTCATCAATGACCAATCGTCCACTGTCACTCATTTTATAATGGTATGTATGATACTTCTAAAAATTTCAAATGAGCCCTCGAGCCAAAACATTAGACTTGTATTATAGTAATACTTCACTTTTATTATATATTGTCCCAGGGCAAACTCAATTGTGCATTTTAAATATGAAAAACCCTTAAAACATAAATTGTTCATATTGCAATGATACTTCTTGAATTGCAAAAGATACAACAGTTGTTACTGTGATTAAAGACTCTCATTTGGTTTACACAGTCATTAAAAATAATTCCAATAATGGAATTTGGCCAGGCCTCTCCATATACAGGGAAGAATAAGCCACGCTTCCTTTCATCACAAAAGAATAAACTTTGTTTTCTCAGTTTGAAACATTCAAATGTGTTGAAAGATAACAGACTGGAAAAGACAGTTTATGCTTCATTTCTATTATAACCCTTTTAATTTCACTAAATACTGCATTTGTGAAAAATCAGTATAAATTACAATTTAATGAGTTGTAAATAATAGAGTTTACACACTTAGGGTCAAATAGTTTTTGCTGATTAAAACTAGATGAAAAGCCTATTAAGCAATTTAATAATGGGAATAACTCTAACACGGGAATCATAAACTGTTCATATCTTATCTTCAATTCACCCTTAAAAGATTGAAACTGAACCCCGCACAAAAATGAAATAGACATTGGCAGTCCATAGATAAAATTGGGGGTGGGTGGGTTGTAGTATGAGAGATGGTGAGGTAAAGCTGTAGAATTAGAACAAAAAATAGCACAGTATTGATTAAACTGTTGTATTAGGATTGAAATGACCCAGTTGAAATCTAGCTCAACCAACTGCATTACTCTGTTGCTGTGGAGACAAATTGAAGGAGAACCTCCATGTAACTTGCCTTAAATTCCTGCAGAAAGTCAGAATAGATACTGGAAGCAATATTCATATTGGAAGAGAAATGCTCTTTTTCTTTGTAGTATATTCCTATTGACTATTCCAATTGTGTTTTCCCATTAACTGGTAATTTTCACAAGCCCTTATGTCTTTTAGCCTTATGTCTTTTACTGATAATAAAATGGGGAGGAGAAAGGCAGAATATAAAGAAAAGCAGCAAGGGCTTAAAATTATCCTTCACTATCACCCCTTTTCAGAGAGGCATGTCTCTTTGATTTTGCATGAAGCTGCTGAAAGAATAGTAGATTCAAAAATTCCTGGGAAAACATCTGACTGATGAGAAGATTCAAGAACTAACTGGGAGATAAAAATTATTTTGTTACATAAATAGAAGCCATGTCACTGGTTGAGATGCATATTGTTAGCAGTTAGAACTTTATAATTTAGACATGTCAGCACAAGATAAATAATGAACAGTACTCTAGTCACTTTTTAAAGGGCTGTTTTATGGCATACTTCTACAAAAACAACTTTGATGAAGTTACTATGTTTGAATTGAGTGAAAGTTTACTACTTTTTAATAGCATTTTTGGTGAAAGGATCTATTTTTTTCTTTTGTTGCAACTAACATATGCAATCTTTTTATAATTCTGCAATTACTACTAGTGGGAGTGATTTTTACCACCTGCAAACTTTGCTTTCTAATACTTTTGCCACTTTTTTAAAATTCAGGTAAAAAATTTGGGGTAAATAATTCTACTTTTCTGGAAACCATATACATTGTGTAATATAGTTATATATAATAACTCACTCTATATTTTTACTCTAACATCATATATTGTAACTAGAAAATAAAGGCAGCCTGAGATAATCTCTTTCATACTTCGTATATCTTACTTCTCTTTCCTATTTCTGCAGTAGAATATCCTATACTGATACTGTACTATCCTGTACTGATAGATCAATATGATGGGTAAAATGCATTTATGTGTCCTATTTCATTTGAAGTCATAGTGATACAGAAGTATCTTACTAAAAATTTCAGTATACATCCTGTTGTAATTATTGTAAAAAAATAAAATATAAATTATTTTATATGTTGTAATTATTATGAAAAAAATAAAATATAAAATATTTGACAAATTCAAGGTTACTATGCCAAATACGTGCAATCACTCCTTCCTCATGACAAGTTATTCCCCAAATAAGAAAGCTTTGAAGAATAATCATTCTTGAGCAAAAGCAACTTTTAGTGAATTCTTGATGGTTTCAGAGAAATCTGGGTTCTTGCTTTATTGACATCTCCTTATTCACCAAGGAGAATGGGAAGAGAAGAGATGATAAAAATTTAATGAGGCTTAAGAGAAGAATCTAAACCCTTAGCAGGATATATGCTGACCATGCCAATCTGAGAGAATACAAATGGAGTAGAATCAATTTTTGAGACCATCATGAAAGAAAACGACCATGTGACGGAGATGTGTGGCACACATACTAGCTTGTGAAGAAACACTCTGATGTCTATTATGGCAGGGTGAGAAACTATAACCACCAAATGGTGAACTTTACAGGCTTCCCAGCCCTCATTCATAGGGATCCAGTAGGAAAAGATTACTTTGGATTTAGTTTAAAGTTGCAGCATTTTTTGCATGGTTATTTGTAAAAACAAAACATTGAAACATTGTTCAATTAATGACAATATACAGGTAGTTCTTGACTTAAGGCCACAATTGAGCCCAAAATTTCTGTTGCTAAGTGAAGCAGGTGTTAAGTGAATTTTGCTCCATTTTACAACCTTTCTTGCCACAGTTGTTAAATGAATCAGTGCAGTTGTTAACATAGTTTATTAAATACATATGGTTTCTCTATTGACTTTGCTTTTAGAAGACAGCAAAAGCTGATGACATGAACCCTGGACACTGCCGCTGTCATAAATATGAGCTGCCAAGCATCTGAATTTTGATCACATGACCATGTGGATGCTGTAATGTTAGTAAATGTGAAAAACGGACATAGGTCATTTTTTTAGTGCCATTGTAACTTTAAGCAGTCACTAAATGAACTGTTGTGAGTTGAGGACTACCTGTAGTGACATTGCTACGAAAAGAAGAAAAAAGCATTACTGAAAGGAACAGCAAACGCAGATTAAATTTTTCCTTTCTCATCTGACAGTTAACTTTCATCTGGTATGAACTATGAACTATGTAACATGGCAGGAAAATTCAAATACTGAATCTGGAAAAGGCACCTTATTTACTGGCTTGTAAAGAGACCAGATAAGACAGTTTCTCATAGCCTCTTTCCAAAGCCTATACTAGAAGGTACCTGTAATAACTAAATAGTGCTGGTGAGATTTGGCAATTGTTGGCTGTAAACCAAATACAGCACAGTGTAACTGGCACAGAGAGATGAAGCAGATATGGAGAAACCATGCATATTCTGTATCTTGCACTAAAAGCATAACAATATGTTTCTCATATCTTTTATATGTAAATATAAAAATCCATTTTTCGTTCATACTACAGTTAGAAAATTCTAACATAAAATAAATCTCAGGAAACATGAATAATTATGCTGAACCTAAGTCTACTACATTGTCATTAGATAACTTACATATGTTAGAGGTGAGAAGATTTTTCACAGAGTCTGAATATAAGCTAGAGTGGCCACACATGCAAGAAACAACAGCCAGCATGCCTTAGTGAAGCAATAAAAAGAAAAGACAAAACACCAGCATTTTGCATTGGAAGCCAGGAAAATCTACGGCAGATCTTGATTTGAGTAAAATATATTAGAAATAGAATCTGCTTAAAAAAATTAAAAAATGAATACAGAAATTATTTCTATTATTTGCCTAGAAGAAAGCTACAAATGCACTTTTATACAATTACTTCAGTTTATCACAATTTAGAGCTACTATAAAATCTTTGAAAAAAACATTAGTTCTGGTCCTGTCCTCTGGGTCAACAGAAAAAAAATGTCCATTTCAGTTTATATGTAATATTTTAAAGTTGCTATCGTATCTTCTCTCAGTCATCTTTTCTACTGAGTTGACTCTTTAAAGCTTGACTTCCAGATACTTCACCATTTTGGAAGTCCTTCTTTGAACTTATTCTCATTTGTCACCATCCTTTTTGAACTGTGATGCCCATAACAGTATTCCAAATGGGATCTGACCAGGGCAAGAGTAGAGTTAATAATTACTTCCCATGATCTGGACTCTATTTTGTTAATGCATCCTAAAATAGCATTTGCCCTTTTAGCAGCAGTGCCCCACGGCTGGCTGAATTTAACTTGTAATCAACAAGAACAGTCAGATCCTTTTTACACGTATTACTGCCAAGCAAGATCTTCATCATTCTATACATTTTTCCTATCTAGATTTAGAACTTTAATTTTCCTGCCCACTAAATTTCATTCTATTAATTCCATTCAATTAATTGCATTCGGCCTAACTGCTCAAGATTGTCTAGATTTTTTGAGTCTTCTTTCATCTAAATTCCTTCTCCTCCACTCAGTTTGGTATCATCTATAAATCTGGTAAATATTCTCTAAACAATCTCATCCCAGTCATTAATAAAAAAAATAGTTGAACAGCACAGAGACTAGGACTGTGCTCTCTGACACTTCACTTGATACTACCCTCCAAGCAGAAATGTTAATGACCAGTCTTTCAAGAAGTCATTCAATCAACTGTGGGCCCAGCTAACATTTAACTCATATTTTACTGTTTTATAAATGAAATATCATGTGGTACTCTGTTGAAAGCTTGCCAAAGTCTAACTTCACTAAGACACTGTACATTATGTCTACAAAGTTAGTAACTCTATCAAAGAAGGAAACGAAGTTAGACTCACATGATTTATTTGTGGCAAACCCATGCTGACTCCTGTTAATTGTAGCATGCCTATCCTAGACTTACAAACGCAGCTGTAAAGAGAGCTACTTTAAGAAGGTATTAACAGCTGCCTAGTCCTAGTGAGTAGTGTTCAGCACTTCCAGAATTGTCTGTTCAGATACAGGCCACACTTCTAATGACAGAGACTGTTGATTTTTTTAAGCCAATCAAATTTAATATACTATAATAAGTATGGAATTTAAAAAAAATAAAAATGAAAGATGGGTGAAGTGTTGGGGGTTATGACTGAAGTAATTAGTTCAGAAATTTGCAAATAGAAATCCATGAGGGAGAATTTGAAAACAATGAGCAGAATATGATAAATTGATACTGTTTAATTGAAAAAGGTGTTAGTGTCTGAACAATTTAGTATGAGTAAGTCTGTCCATGACAACCAGAAGGGAGGTTTTCTAGAAGAAAATCCTACTATCTATGTAGCTACTATCTGGCTTTGATTACTTGTCATTTTCAAAGAAAAAGCTAGTAATCCACACTTCTAAAAAGCAAAGTATACATTTTTATTAGCCCCTTACCTCCAGATGGTTGTCTACTTTTACGTGGAGATCGAGGTTCCCTCCGATAAGGATCATTAGAGCCATACAATTCAATAGTGCCAAGGTTTAAAAGCATGGTCTTTTGAATGTAATCAACCATTGCAATACCATTACAATTACCAAAAACTACTCTGGAAAAGAGTTATTGGAAAAAACATATTTCAGATGAATGTTTTCTACCGATATCTTAATTTTCCAAAATGCACATTTAGATTAAAAAGTAACTGAAAAATAACTTTAATAATAGTAACATGGATTTATTTTAAATATCTGAATATCAGCCTTTTCCTCAAGGTTTCCTGCTCTTATTACATTCTGATTCTCTTACTCTATCATCAAAGATTTTAATTTTTACAAACACTTTCCTTTAGCTACAGCTCTAGAATATACAGTTTCATTATTATCAGTTTTTCAGACATTCTACTTTTTGACTAAAACATAGCAACATATCAAACCAATAAATATTACAGCTATAGATTTTTGACATAGATTTTGACAACAACCTTTCATTATTTTATAAAAATTTATATATATAAAATTCCTTTAATATTAAGTTCCACATTGGCTGCTTAATTTATTAAACAGCCAATGTTTAATAAATTAAACATTAATAACTTTAAAAATACATACAAAATATTAATACATTATTATAATGCTATGACATGGGAATATATTGGTTGACATTTTCTAGATATGTAGACAGTTTCACAAAATTAATCATCCATATAAATGAACAGACACAACACCAATCAAGTTGGGCAATATGAATAAATACTATTCATAATACACAAAATAATGACATTTTACCCCAAACAATTATGGTACTTGTGAACTGAGGGGCTTCTAACATTCTCTGATTAAAAAAAGAGAATATTTAATAGATAGCAATGGACAAAGATGCAAATAATTGAGGCATCTCTGCTGAAATGTAACAATGTCTTTGAAGATTAGCCAGCAGTTAGGATTGCTTATCTAGTGATTTTTAACCCTTTCTCTAGTACTTAAACAGGCCTTTCCTTTTTTCCCTGTACTGTACATATTCCCCTCATATTATTACCATTCAGTTTTGTTCCCTTTCTTTCTCTTTCCCTTCCCAGTACAGTTACGCTTTCCTCTTCATCTTACATCAATCATACTTTTTAAAAATTTCAATTTTTAAATATTTGTTTTGTAAGGAAAATATATGTACATCTTATTATTCATGAAAGAATGATTGGCAGATATAAATGTAGGTTTAATTAATTTTACAAAGGTGTGCCTTATTTTAAAAGCAATTAATCTTTTTTGGAAAAAATGCCATACACACCTTACATCAATAGTTATTTCTCCCACTAATTATACAGAAATGCAATAGGTTGTTATTATAATTAAGGGGACTCTAGACTAAGACTACAGCACTACTGTAATATATACCACTAGATTAATACAGCTGTATATAACCTTAAAGTACCTGGATAAAAAAATACTGAGTTCATTTACTATTTGTGTGAGATAAAATATTGAGTTCATTTTCTAATATAGTATCTGAGTGAGATAAAATGTAAAACCAGTTTACTTACAATCCATAGGAAGAGTTGATTGCAAGACTTGTTATTTGCTGAGGAGGTTCACCACTCACCCATACTAACTGGATAACTAGCTCAGTCTGGTATCCTGGAGACTGTTTAAGGGGAGAATTTTTAACTCTGCAACATAAGTGAAAAGTGCATTAATACGCCTTGTGAAAGTCTTTTTCAAAAGATATATATTTGATTATTGGTTTTACATATTTTTGCATGCTAGAGCAGCTGTAAATATTTACTGAGAAATAGTTAATTGATTTGAAGATTCTTTAAACATCCACAAGCAAACATTTAGAGCAAAGCATATAACTGTAAACATTTAATTCATAAAAATGCTCTCTTTTTGAATTTTTATCTATTCTTGTATTTATTCAGTTTTTATCCCACCTCAATCTTACACTCTCAGATGTTACAATAAAACATTAAAAGAATGAAAACAAAAACTTTCACAAGGCTCAGAGGTCGTCTAGTCAGATACTATGATCAATAATATCAAAAGCTGCCAAGAGGTCTAGAATGGCAAAGGGAATTGAATGCTGTCTCAGTCTATATGATAGCCTTAGCCCAGATTGAAGAAAGTTGTTTGTTTCAGTGACATTCCCCAGAAAATGAATATTGGAAGTCGCACAATATTTATGCAAGACTATGGCATAGAGAACGCTTAAGAATTATTCTCTTTGGCAAGGGTAGTGTTTATCGCCTTCTTCTAGGCAGCCAAATCTAAGGAGGTACTAAAAGGCTCATGGATCTCCACATATTGTTCCTTTAACCACCCCTCACAATAGCCAGGATGGGCAGGGGTCCAACCTACATGTAACAATGGATGCTCTAGGCAGCACTCTGTCCACTTCCTCAGAACAAACAGTCCAAAAGGAATTCCAGAGAACAAGGCAAAATAATATCCCAGTTATTACCACAGACATTGCCTTTGGAGATGCACGACTATGATGAGTCTGAGTAATTTTGTGAACAAAGTATTGTGTAAATTGGTCACAGCATCCAGGAAGGAGAGGTCTCTATTGACACTTTCCTCAGAAATCAATAGAATCCATTAGGTGCCTGGGATGAGCCATTCAAATAATCTTGACATCCTATAGAGGTGACTATAACTGTAACTAAGTAACAATATGATCTGACCATAACAGTAGGGTATCATATCCCTTTTAGTTTCAGATGATATAACATCAGTCCAAGGCAAATATGAAATCTGAAGTATGACCATCTATACATGTCAGGCCATAGATGACTTGAAGTATGATTGTGAAGGCCAAGAATTCCAAAGCCTTGTCAGAGTCGGCCCCTAAAGCAGGGAAGATGAAGTCACCCAGCATCAACAAGTGATAGTTCTACACCACTACTCCTTGTGTGTTCAGATTCTGAAGCTGACTATATTTTAATGTTCTAACTAAAACAATATGTGACAAAATACATTGAAGTATTTCCATCAGCTTAAGCACTCAAGATAAGCAATGCCCATTATTTAGAATACATTATTATACTTACTTTAAACATGGGACATTATCACGAAGTCCATCAGAGGAGCTACTGCTAGTGGAGGGATGAGACTGGGGGATGATGGACTGAGGATTGGAACCTGTGCCTGGAGTAGGTAATGGTGGCATTTGCTCAGGATCAGGAGATTCTATATAATTTATTTCATACAACAGCCGTATTTCAAGCATCTGCAAATGAGAATGAAAAAACACAAACTTGATAACAAGAATTTAAAATTAGTGACGCATTCTCTTAAAGGCAAATAACTGATCTTGTCAATATCCTGAAGCTGAAATGCATCCATCAAACTATTACAAAAACAAAGCAGGTATTTTATGAAGATGTCACCCATGGCTCTAACTTCCATAAAGACAGACATTAAAGAATGCTACTTTTAAATCTGAGTACTAGAGAGCTACATACAGGGCAAATGCTTCTAGGTGATGTCATTAAATATTAACACCAGTACTTTGAGCTGCTACTAAAAGCTTACAAGAAACCAGAATAGATGACTCTGAAATAACAGGAGATTTTGGCACATCTTTGTCAGTTAAGCTAATTCCAGCACTCCATATCACTGGAATTCCTATATCATGTTCCCAAGCCTGAGGAAGTAATCAAATATTGCTGCTAGACATCTAGAACTAGCTCAACATCCTACTCTGGTTAAAGAATCATTGTATTTCTATTCTTGTCATTCAACACCTAAGAGACTCCATAAGCATTTCCATCTAGAATAAATGACACCCAATCAGATTTTTGTACTGTATCTTCTTATACTGAAATCCTACCGTAGTCTCCATCAGGTCCATAAACCTAATCAAACAATCAATAATAGAATAAACAAATTTCCTGGACATGATAAAAATGAATTGACAAAACTATAACATTTCTCAATTGAAGGCAGCTACAGATAATTATGACACTAATTTGCATTGCTAAGCAATGTTGTCGTAAAGTACAATTTCATGCAACCATGTCCCTTAGTGACAGCAATCCTGGCAGTCTCTGTTGCAGTCATTAAGCGAGGATTGCAATTCATTTACCTCCTTGTGACTTTCAGCAAGCAAAGTCAATGGGGAAGCTGGCAGGAAGTTGCAAGTCCAAGGGTGCTCACAAGCAAGCTGGCTGGTGGCTGCTGTGATACAAGTGCAGCTGGGCAGTGGGTAAGTACTCCAGAGTGTGGAAAGGTGCACAGATGACTGCAACAGCCTGGCAAAAGCATGTCTGAAAGTGGGGTGAGTACAGGAAGGTGGGCAGATGGATGCTGTATCCTGGAATGAGTTCAATCATCTGTGCGGAGGGTGGGAAAGTAGCAGGAGTGGGAATGACTTATAGGAGCTACTTACATCCTTTCCTACTGACATTCCCATTGAGTCTGATTATAGTAAACTAGAGGGAAGGTCACAAATGACAATCATGTGACTGTGGGATGCTGCAACCATCATGGGTGTGAGCTGGTTGCCAAGTGGCCAGATCATAATCACATGACCACAGAAATGCTGGGACAGCCAGAACTTTACAGACAGATTGTAAATACCATTTGTTCAGCACCATCCTAATTTTGAACAGCTGTTGAATGAGTGATTGTTAACCAAGGACTACCTGTACTAAATTTTCTGTCCCACAGGTTCCCCAGAGGGACAAGGGGAAAAATAGATAGGGCCTAATGATATCCTGTGACTGAGCTGTAAGGTAAAAGAAACATTTCACAGGCATGATTTAATTGTTAAATTTATCAAATTTGGTTCAATTGTACTTGTATTTGTAATGAATAAGGCAACTTATTTCCCAGTCCTAGGAAAGTAACAACAAACATAATTGTCTCTTTAATACACTTCAATCTGAAGAACTGATGAAACAAAAATTATGCAAGTTGGCATTGTTACTATATTTTCATTGTTGAAAAATAGGGATCTTGATAACAATAGATATGAATGTTAAGTGAATGCCACTTAAGTAGAAATGAATTTAAGTGAATGCCATTACCGGAATAACTTCTGTTGTTATTTCTTGTTTGCTGAATCTGTAAACAATGACATGTGCAGAAACTCCTGCTATGCACAGCATCCTGCTTTCTGGACACCATGAGATGATCTGAATGGCATATGGATCTTCATCTACTATGTCAGTGCTTGGCCTATCTTCTTTATTTCGAGTTTTTTCAAATACTTTAGCTGTTTTTAATTTGTATAGTACTTGCAAAGTTACTAGGAATAAATTAAGAAATAAACTTGGTTGTATGTTTAAATGAAATCATTTTGAGGAGACTATTTCTCCATTTAGAAATAGGACTATTATTCAAGGGACACAATTCTGAAACAGAGAATAGGGAATATCATTCAAACAATGCAATTCTGAAACAGAGATTATATTTCAGGATGTTTAAATTTCATTAATATTGATTGACATCAAATATCAATCACAGAAAGAGGTGTCTGAGTTGTGAGAAAGATATTACACTTTACAATCTCTAGTCTGACTCTCAAATATATCTTTAAAGGATTTTCAACAACATGAATTGTTAAACATGAGTACTTAATTTTATATATTACAAGAACTGTTAATTATGATATGGCACTAAAATAGAATGCATAATCAAAAATTGTTGAGTTTAAAAAAATTGTTCTATTCAAAATAGACAATTTTGTCACAACTAATTTAAAGTACATTCATTTCAACTGAATCCAAGCAAGACTGATATTAATATTTAATATTCAAACAAATAAAGAAAAAAATGAGACAAGTAATGTCACTACTATGCCATTCGTATTATGATGTTCTTATAACAGCTTTTACACGTTAAATGGCTTTTTGGGTGTGTGGGGGAGTAAGAACCTCACTAAAAGTGGCAAATCACTTACTTGCAGAAGCATCCCAAAACTTGACCGATCCATCTGCATGCCTATTAAAATATGAAATGTTTTTAAAAGTATTTTTAGAAGTTGAAGAGTAGTGAGATTTACTTAGTTATGCTGAATTTATATAATTCAATTGTACAGATTTATATAGTTACTGATTTCTTAGCATTGACATGTTATTAGTTCAACAATATAAGCAAATTATTGCTCTCAGAGACTTAGATGCAATATTATAAGTATCTTTGTAATCTGAAGAGGAATTAGACTTGCCTTTTTCTTTTCTTCCAACCTAAGTCTGGAGAATTTTTTTTTATCCCCGTGAAATATAGATATTGAATGTTGAGATTTAACTTTCTTAAAATGCAAAAAGAATCCCCTTTTTTATACCATCTAGAATCTAGAAGGATTAGTTGTGTTTGGTCTCATTAATCATTTAACAGTTTGGAGCATTCTATAGAGTAGGGCAAACCAAGGCTACAATCTTAATACTTACTAGAGAATAAACTCGAATGAATTCAAACAAGATTATTTTTAAATTGCACAAGAAGTTAATCCTATTTGTATTGTTAGCAATTCTATTTTTTTTAATACAGTAGACTGATCAATGGAATCTATTAAAAGAAATAAACGTAACACATACATTATGACCAAGATTTTCAATATGTAGTGATGTTCTGTTTGGCATCTACTATTTTATAACTTACCCAGTAATGATAATCTCTGGATAACTCTGTGTGACCAAACCCCAATTTCCACCATTGATAGGCCATTCCTATTAAAAAATAATTGATTAAATCATAATAACAATTTCCCACCAATATATAAAGAACAGCACTTCAGAATATGATGTTAACACTTTTTTTTTTACCTTTTTACTATAGCCTTGACGCTTTTGTCGTGCACCCACTGAATAAAGTGCTGGAATAAGGTCTACAGGGCAATCAGCAAAATATTCGCAACAAGTGACTGGAGATTCATGTATATTCAAGGGATATGGATTCTCAAATATAGGATACCTTTAATGAGGTGTTGAAAAGACAATTGTTATTTTTTACATATTAAATTTGATACTATTACAATTGTTTTTCAGTGATAAAAATATTAAAAGAATAAAAATGAATACAATAGAAGAAGAAATATAGCACTTAAAGAACACTTGAAGCATAATCACTATACCATTACTAGTGTTATATATTGATTTATATTAGTTTGATTCATATGTGTGTTCGTTCACTGGTGTATGTGTGGACATGTATATTATATCTTGTGCCAAGGATTTGGTATTTGTAAGAAAATATGTGTATGAAAAATGGGAATACAAGAGATCTATTAAAAGGACATCACAGAAAGGTGATACAAGATTTTATTACAGAAAATTTCAGTTAATGAAATACATTAAAAATGTAAGCTTAGAGATTTCTAAGAAGGCTCAACAAAGAGAAAGATCCTCAAGACTGTTCTTAAACTCTGCGGTGGTACTTTCCATGTGTGTGAATAAATGCAAATTTTAAGTTCAGAAAGCGATATTTAGATAAAATTAAAATGTCCATAGCTATAGAAATAAGTTCACTAAATTTAATGCCAAAATGTCATTAAAACCTTTTTCTTCAAGGAGTCCAATAAACCTAGTTCATAAAAAATTGACCACTATAGAAACAATATATTGGTAAACATAAATAAGGAAATAAGCAAAAAATTGGTATCTCCATATTACATTTTTATATCTTACCCATTTTGTGCAAGGTCAATAACTACTAAATCTTTTTCTAGGAGAACAACCACAGCATATGGCTCTTGAAAATCTAAAGAAGAGATATAAATATTCAAAGAAAGCCAATTAATAATTCACATTTGGTAAATATTTAGCCACTGTTGATTTCACACACAGACTGTAATGCGACACCAATAAAGCACTTATTTACAAGAGATTATTTCAATTTGAATATTGTGAATAAATGTCAGAAAATATCAGAATAATTCATGTTTAGTATTTTACTTACTCGTATATTTTGTATCACTTTTGCCAAAACTTTATTACTAATTTTCAGTAAAAAATCCCTAAACGGTGTAACATTAATAAAACAGTTAAGAACAATTGAAACTAGCCAAAATGAGCATAAATAACCACTAATATAAAAATCCAGCCACATATACATCTAACAAAACCAAGAAAAAATGAACTCCTCAAAACCTCAAAGAAAACTGATGGCTTTGCTGATCTTTGGCAGAAAGGATTAAAATCCTTTCTGATAAGGAAAACTGATAAGTTTTGATAAGTTTGCACTGATAAGGAAAAGCAGAAGAATGTAAGTCACAATATTCTTAAAAGAATATACAGTAAAAGGAATTCAAGTCACAATATAACTTGTATTCTCCTCTTGGCCAAATGCTAGGTCCAGTGGTGGGTTTCTACCGGTTTGCCCCGATTTGGGCGAACCGGTAGTGGTGGCGGCGGGAGACTCCACCCACCCACCCGGACGTCATCACAGACGCTCTGCACATGCGCAGAAGCGCAGCATGCGAGCGAAGCAACCACACATGCGCTCACAGTTCCAAACAGTTAGGGAAGATAAGTGGAACCCACTACTGGCTAGGTCCCTCTGCTTGTCTGCCTGATAATCACATGGACTAAAAGAAGCAACTCTGATAGAAAATTGCAAGCAGCACTGAAGCTGTGCAGAGTGGGCAAACTGATGCAACTAAGAAAAGCTTTCAAAGAGTTCACAGGAAAATTCTGGGTATTCCAAAAGTTTTAATTCCAACACATCTCTCCCTAGTTTTCCTTGGATCCATTCTGAAATTAACCAGATTCTTCTATTTTTAATTTTAAGAATCTGGATCATATTTTCCAAGCCAATCAATTTAGACATTCCAAATATCTCTCCCATTTCTCTGTAAGGCCTTCTTAGCAATTTCCCAAACACATTTCTCCATTCTAATTATATGCTTATCAATGGAAGAATTAGAAATAACAGAGATGTGACTCACTTTAGATCTGAAAGTGCTTCTCAGGGTCCATGGGTACACACACTGTATCTGGCCCTATTTTAAGAAGCTGCAATGTTTTCTGATTTAGATAGTAATTGTGCAATCTCAGGAAAGCACATTTTAATGTGCAGCAATATGCAGCCATATCCACTCTTCAAGTATCTCCCTTCCCTCCCCCTCCCCATTCTTCTCTACCAAGTTCAGTAAGGTTGAACTCAAGCTCAAAAGTGGTGAAATTACCATCTCATTTACTAATAGACTAATGGACCATCTGACGGCCGTGACAAGGGGGGCTTTTGCACAGGTTCTCCTGGTGCGCCAGTTGCGCCCTTTCCTAAATAGGGATGCCCTCCGTAGTCACTCATGCTCTTGTTATCTCACGTTTGGATTATTGCAATGCCCTCTACATGGGGCTGCCCTTGAGGTGCACCCGGAGGCTCCAGCTGGTCCAGAATGTGGCCATGCGGGTTGTTACGGGAGCTTCCCGTTACTCCCGTGTTACACCACTCCTGCGCGAGCTGCACTGGTTACCGGTGGTCCTTCAGATCCGCTTCAAGGTGCTGGTACTTACCTATAAAGCCCTCCATGGCACAGGCCCAGGGTACTTGCAGGATCACCTCCTACTGGTCTCCCACTGCCCATTGCGTTCACATAGGACTGTCCTCCTCCGGGTGCCTTCGGCCAGACAATGTCGGCTGATGGCGCCGAGGATGAGGGCGTTCTCTGTGGGTGCACTGACCCTCTGGAATGGGTTACCCACTGAGTTCCGGACGGCCCCCGACCTCCGCTCTTTCTGCGGTGACCTGAAGACATGGCTTTTCCAACAAATTGCCTGATCTGCTGGGAGTCTTAGTTTTAACTTCTTGGGGATTTTAATTGGATTATTTTAGTATTAATTTTATTGTTCCGTTGTTTTATCTTTGTGAGCCGCCCCGAGTCCTTCAGGAGAAGGGCGGCATATAAGTATGAATAAACTAAACTAAACTAATAGAAAATTAGAGACAGCTATTTTATGAGTGAAATCAGAAGAGAATGAAAAATGCAAAAATATTCAGGTCAGCTTCAGAGGAAAAGAAAGGTTGTTCACCATTTAGCATAAGTTTGATACTGCCCAATGTGCTATCTGATTTAGCAGTACAGAGATCCTTATTCTTGAAAAAAGAATACTTGCTCTCAACTCCAAATCCCAAAAGTAAGATTCGAAAAAGATCATGACAAATATGATTTTATTCATGTACTTATTTATAGGATCTATATAGTTGCCCATCTTATGTACCATTACCATAAGCAGTCTATAAACAATAATAAAAATAGCAGGAAGAAAGCAGGAAGAAGAGCATAAAAACTCCTGGTTCCTTAAAAAAAAAAAACACCCACTAACCCATAAATAACTTTACTGGATCCAGGTACCATTATCCCAGTGCTAATAAGATAAGCCCAGTCTTCAAGACTTTTTAGAGGGCTATAAGGGTAGAGTTCAACAGTACTGTTGTTTTCTATACAATTTGGTTGAAGGCAACTTAGAAAGTATCCAGAAGAAAATTAGACTCAAAGATAAAGCATTAATCTAGAAAAGATCCAAGACATCTTACACCTAATATCTATTCAACAGTTTTCAAATAAATTGAACAAGAGCTCCCATTACATTAAAACAGCATTGTCATATTAAATAGAAATAATTAGAATTACAATCCTAAACATCTGGACAATAGTATGACTTTAATAGATGACTGCAAAAACATTTATGTATGATATTATCAGAAACCTATAGAAATTAAAAATGACAGTGAATGTGCATTATTACCCAGATGGTTATAATGTGTAACCTTAACTCTGTATCAATTAACCCATTGCCCTTTTCCAAAAATCTTTTTATAAAATGTTAATCTAATTAAAAATCTCTTTATACGATGTTAATCTAATTATTTTAACTGTCTCACTGTTCTAACAAAACAAATTATCAAATTAAATCTATGGATGCTACTATTCATACATATACTTCTATAGTCACTATTTTGTGATCCACTTAAAACATTGTTTTACTTTTTTAATCTATTCATTTACTATTTTTTAAAATTGATATAAGGATTTTCCTTCAGTTACATAGATTTCTTCCACCATTTTGATTGCAATAATCACTTAGAAATTGGCTCACTTTGTAAATAACTTGGAAATTAGGAATAACCAAACAGTTGCAAACAATTAAAATTCATATATGACTTTCTCTGATACACTTTATTTATTTTCAACCTTATCACCATGGCAGTAATTATTGTACAGTAGGGTGAAGATATTTTTGTAAGGGGAAAATTGGGTAAATATCTGAACAATTTCATAGCCTATAAGGTTGTAAATCTGATGTTGTAAACTGCCCAGAGTTTATGTTATAAATTGCCCAGAGTCACCTTGCTGTGAATTGGGTGGCAAACAAATTTATTAAATAAATAAAAATAAATCTAAACTAGATATGCTATTTTACATAATCTAGTTGTTTTCAGAAATGTTGGAACTTTCAGAATAGCAAGCTAACAAGTTCTGGAGTTTAGTTCCAATAATCCTGCTAGATGTTGAGTTAATAAATGCTGTTAATAAAGAAAATAATGAAGGAATGCTGGAATTATAGAACAAAGGAAAAGAAAAATAAAGAACCCACCACTAGGGTATGGAGTTTCACACAGAGTTAGAAAATCTACTATCGAGTAATCCATTTCTAGAACAGCAGTGCTCTTTCCATGCATAACAGTTAAACAGGGTCTTCTTCCGACAGTGTCATATGATAAGCCACCTGACAAGATTATAAAAGGCTCTCTGAAAATCAAGACAAATAAATAGTTAAGACAATGAAAGATAACATTAAAAAACATGGAACACTGTTGGATTTAGTGGAATAATATATTAAGAACTCTATGTGCTATGCCTGCTTGTTATACAACAATATAAGGCTTACCATATGGACTGGACTGGACTGGACTGGACCGTATTAAAACAAAAACATTGAAAACATTGACAGAGCAGTGAGTTATGAACAATTAATGGATACTTTTTTAAAAGACATCTCTTTCAATTAGAGCAGTTGAAGAATGTTATGTATTTATGTCTTCATTTAAAAATTTTGTACAGCTGCCTTAAACATATCTTATGTAACATAACCCTGGGTAACTCACAAGCAATAATAAAACAATAAAAGCAATAGTAATTAAAAGAAAAGAAAAAGGAAAACCTAGTGCCCAAACATAGCACATTCCACCAAACTCAAATAAACTGTAGGGATTCCCTGGGCTTCATAAGTTGGTCAAGGATTGAGCAGAGTCACTCCTTTATTAAAGAGGGACGCCACACAAAATGTACTAAACTCATTAAAACGATTGGTTCTATCCACTATCCCATTAATATATTTCCATCCATGAAATGGAATTTGCTCTTTTTCTGTAATTCCCATGCATAAATAAATTTGGGAACATCACATTTGGGGACATAATATAAAGTTCCAGAGATGTTAACAATTTTGATGGTGATATATTTATAGATGTCTGTATATTTTAAGTGTATATATTTTGATATTTTTTTTACTGTATAAAACTGAAGAACTCATGAATACATAGTTACTTCTGCATTTTGAATGCTTATTAAATATTTTTATACCTGTTTGACACATCTTAAATTGCAAAATGTAGGCTGGATTCAGAAAGAACAACAATAACAAAAAAAGAGTCCTTCCATTTATAGGAAGGCATCATCAGTTCAGGGAACATTTTAGATGCCGTAAGGGAGAACTAACTTTTCTCTGTTTGCCTTTTCTCTGAGGCCTCCTAGATTTGGAGGGACAGAGGATTGTTTCACAGTGTGGGAGAAGTTGCAGCAATATGCAGAAAAAAAATAAGGAATCCACTGAAGTTGCCTGTTCTCTCTCTTCTGATGAAATATTCCATCAAAGCACTCTGTCCAGGACAAATCTGGATCATATACTCCATCTTTAGACACAGTAAATATTCAAGTCATCATTAAATAACTGTGGCCCTATTCTTACCCAATTCTAGTTGTTTTGTATTCCACTTTAAGAATAGGTTTACAGGGTTCTGGCTTCTTTCCATCTTTGACCTGCTTCCCTAAAACAAAATATTGCCTTATTTTTATTTAAAATTGATTTGAAAGTTATCAAAATCTTAGAAATTATATTACAATCTTAACAATATATCCATGTATTAGAAAAGCAATATGTTCCATATGTTAGAAAATGTTGTTTCAAGATTCATTATTCATACATCTTAACGCTCATGCAAAAGACTTACTGAGAACAATCATCCCTATTCTCAACTTCTCAGGGTAACTCCTTATTGTTAGAGTGGATGGGAAATTGAAATTAGATGGGAGGTGGTGGCTAGGTGTTCCTAAAACTTCGATAGAGCATCACTGCTAGTAAATACTATAGCAAATACAGATAAATACACATACTCCTCGATTTATGGCCATAATGGAGCCTGCCCATTATGGTCATGTTAATTGAATCACTTTAAACAATTGAAACCTATCCCTCCTTTCCCCAATGCATTCATTAATCAAATGCAAGGACCGTTAAGAGTACATGAGGTACTTCGGGGGGGGGGGTGGTAGTGCAGGAAAAGACCACCTGCTTCTGGCCACCCAAGGCCTTCCTGCACTGAGGCCTGAGATATCTCATGCTCCCCTTCCCACCCCTCAGGGAGCCCCTTAACTGCTTCGGCCTTCTCCGCACGTACTTTTCGAAGATTGGCAGAGCTCAGGGCTACATGGCAGAAAAGATTAGATTAGATTAGATTAGAATTCTTTATTGGCCAAGTGTGATTGGACACACAAGGAATTTGTCTTTGGTGCATATGCTCTCAGTGTACATGAAAAGAAAGGATACATAAAAAAATACATAAAAAGAAAAGAAAAGTGGCCTTATTCTCAGATGTAGGGGAAGCTGTTTTCTTTAGATCTTCTGTCCCCCTTTGCAAAAGGAGATTTAGAATAGAAGCCTGCAGGGGCAAAGGGGATGGAAACTTGCGCCCCTGCACGCCTCCATTCCCCGCTCCAAAAGCTTTTGCAAAAGGGGATGGAAGCCTTTGGGGATAAGATCTTGTGATCCTGCAGACCTCCGTTCTCAATGCCAAAAGCCTTTTGTGAAGTGGATGGAAGTCTTTGGGGGCGAGATCTTACGCTCCTGCAGGCCTCTGTAATCTGTGCGAAAAGCCTTTTACAAAGGAGACAGAAGGGTGGTTAAGAACACAGGATCTAACCAAGGCAGCTTCACCAGCATATGAGAAGATAGACGCTTTTCAGCCATGTGGTCCTGAGCTCTACAGATCTATGAAAGGTAAGTGAGCGATTGGTGACAGGATGGGGAGGAACCGGTGGCCTAGCATAGCAGGGAGGGGGAATAGGCAGGGGGCATACTGCAGTGTCTCTGCAGTCAGTCATAAGGATGAACAACTGTCGTGATGCTGCAATATTCATAACTTCAGGACTGGGTCATAAGTACTTTTCGGGGTGGTGTTGTAACTTTGAACCAACACTACGTGAACTGTTGTGACTTGAGGACTACCTGTACTTCCCATCTTTCAGAATAGTCTTTGCTAAATCGAGTACGTAATGGAAAGAATGAGCAGGAAAATCTGTTTAGCCCAGTTTTGTTATAAGTGTTTAGAAATTTCATTTTCATTTCATTTCATTTTATTAGATTTCTATACCGCCCTACTCCCGAAGGACTCAGGGCGGTGCACAGCCAAACAATAAAAACCCATACAATACAAAATTTAAAAAATAGAATAAAATCAAATTAAATAATTTTGGCCCTGACAAATTTAAAACCCCAAACTTTTAAAACCAATTTAAAATTGAATATATAAAATACTAAAAGATATTTAAAATTTTAAAAATCTTTTATAAAAGAGGGGGAAAATTAGGCCAGGCCGGCCTGGTGAAATAGTAAGGTCTTTAAGGCGCGGCGGAAGGTGCGCAGATCCGGGATCCTCCGTATCTCTGGGGGGAGCTCGTTCCAGATAGTAGGTGCCCCCACAGAGAAGGCTCTCCCCCTGGGGGCCGCCAGTCGGCATTGTTTGGCTGACGGCACCCGGAGGAGCCCCTCTCTATGGGAGCGTACCGGCCGGTGGGAGGCTATTGGTGGTAGTAGGCGGTCCCGCAAGTACGCAAGTGTTTAGAAATGGAGTCATCCCCATGTATTTTATAAGAAATGAGCATTTATCTAAAATAATCTTCAGTAATTGACACTTACTCAATTGAATAGAATTTAATATAACCTGTACCTGGAAAATGGCAAAGAATAAATAATCCTTTTTCGTCACACTAACACTATACTTAAATAAAGGTTTTATGTATAAGGACCAAATTAAAATCAATATTAGTATTTAAACACAATGAAATATTGTAACACTCTTATATTGTAGTAAAGACCTACAACCTAATTCTGAATGATATTTGGTTTTAATTTTTTTAAAGTCAAATTAGGTTTAATAGTAAAAAAAATGTAAAGCAAGACTAGCCATATGCAAATGGTGATTGCTGTTATTACTTACACTAATCTATGTATCTGATAAGAAGACACTGAAAAATCTTTTTGTATATATAAGAATATACAAATATTCTGTAACAATTTAGGCACATTTATTCATTGTAGGCACAATATGGGAGCAAATTCCATAGTATTTACTTCCAGATATGTATAGAAGTGCAACCTAAAGTATAGTGTACCAACATATTAAATACAAACACATACACTGTGAACTTACCATGGGGAGTGATTGTCTGCAATGGCTTAGTAGGATTCCTTACATTCCATATAGTCAAAGTGCCATCTGAATGGCTACAAATAAATTGCTTTCCTTCGTGATGCCAAGCTACAGAATGAATTGCCTGAGCAAAACAATAATAATTTAAAATATTAAGAAATATACAATTAAATTAAATTACTAAAACAGCATGGAGTCACAGGATTATGGTAGTATTTTTTCTGAGAAACATATTAAGAGGCACAAGTTACTGTGGCTGCAGCTTATGTCATAAGATGGATCTGATGATATGAATGCAGCTCACAAATGCTTACGTATTTTAACACAATCTGTTAGTCAGAAAAAGTGCTGCCAAATTTTCTCACTACAGACTAACATGGCTTTTCTATTATAATATCTAAAATTAAGCATGGAGGAAACTAACAATAAATTGAACATAATATGCATGCATATGTATATAATATGCTTAAATACCCCAATGCAGTTAAATTTGGCATAAAACAATATTTTAATATAAAATTAATTCAAAAGGAAAAGTCTCCACATTTAAAGGACACATGTATTTATGCAGCTATATCAGTTATATCATTTAATGTCATTTGAGTTAATCATTTAAACTGTTCTAATGCAAATATTTTACACTGGTGAAAATTAGAAAAATAAACCTATATTCATATACAAATGGTTATTTATCACAGCCTGATAGACTGCAGCATATTGCTTACAGTTAAATATTACCACCTCAGTTTTACACTTGTAGATCATCAGAAAATTATGATAGCCTGGTATATTTTTATTTTTGCAGTAATATATTTGCCCTCCCCCACCCCATGTAGCTTCTGAAAGATGTTTTTAGTTAGTTGTTAAGATCATTATATGCACACTTACTTCCATCTTACTTCCAACTTTTAAAATCTTTCTTATATTATGAATTTAAGAATTTGATGTATCAATTATAACTGCATTATGTGATTATCTATGAAGCACTTAGTTCATAAAACTCATAAAATGCTTAATTAGAAAGTCATAGCATGTTAAACACACTCACAGTTCATCAATCTTTATGTATAATTGGAAAATAGGCTGATTTTATATAGCAAAAAACATCCTGATATATACTACAGGGAGAATCATTGTAGAAAAGAAAATCTGCAGCTGAATAACATTTGAATGTTATTTTAATAAAGTTCTGAACAAATCTACTTTCTAAACATATTAAAATGATTGCATTAATTAAACCATAACATATAAAATATGTAACATATTTACTACTAGTCTTAAACTGAAGATTTGGAGCATTACCAATGTTTAACAGGACAAAATGGCAACAATTTTTATTAGCAGCTAGAATCAACTAATGCAACAGAATTCTCAAAATACTATATGTGGAACAAGATACAGTTTGGACAACTAAAACACTGATATTGTTAAAAATCAGGAAAGAAGCATCACAAAGTTTTCAGTCTTCTTCAAAAATCTGTAACTATGACTTTAAACATGCAGTTTTTTTTAAAAAAATACCTTTTTTCTAAAGCCATAGATTCTTTACATAGTACAATAATTTTAAGAATATTTTTGATATGCAACTAATTCAGCTGAGATATGCCTTAATAGATCCAATATTCCTGAAACAATACATTTGATCATGGAATACTAGTATTTATAAGCAGTCTGTCTTCTCAGGAAATCCTATCCCTAAAGTGGTCTCTATAAGAAATCCCAGATTTTGTAACTTACTAGTACAGGGGTGTCAAACTTGTGGCCCATGGGCCAGATGCATCACACGATGGCCATGCCCACCCCATTTTAGCGAAGGGACAGTCACAATATGTCACATGACGACAATGTGACACCGCGACTCTGACACCCTTGTACTAGTACATTCAAATTTCATAACTATATAACCTCCAAACTACTACTATAATAGAGTCATGTGAAAAAGTACACACTCTTTGAGTTCTATGGTATGTATCAGGATATACTAAAAATCATCTGGTCCTTAGCAGTTCCTAAAAGTAGGTAAATACGTCAGATGAACACCACCACATGACATACTATACAATATCATCATTTGTTTTACAAAAACTTTCAAGTGCCTTGTGGAATCACTCACCATTGCTTTGTGGACTAGCATTGGTCTGCTTTTGGCTGGACTTAACTGTGACAGTTCTGGATTTTTAGTGAAGAGAACTGCTGGTGAATATTAATAAACCCACTAAACCACTGTTACGTGTGCATGTGAGTGAGTGGGACAGAACAATGACAGTATAATTAGAAAAAGACTGAACAGGTACGGTTTGTTTGGAAGGGTTGCCAAGAGAAAGCCTCTTCTCTCTAAAAAGAACATGGCAGCACGGCTTAGGTTTGCAAAGTTGCATCTGAACAAATCACCAGACTGCTGGAACATTGTCCTTTGGACAGACGAGACCAAAATGAAAATGTTTGGCATAATGCAGTGTCACGTCTAGCAGCAACTAAAACTAAACCCAGCACAAACATCTCATACCCAATTGTCAAGCACAATGGTGGAGGGGGGATGATCTGGGCTCATTTTGTAGCCACAGGACTTGGATTTCTTGCAGTGATTGAGTTGATCATGAACACCTCTATATATCAAAATATTCTAGCGTCAAATGTGATGCCATCTAACCGACTGCTAAAGGTTGGCTGACATAATGCAACAAGACAACAATCACAAGCACAACAGCAAATCTACAACAGAATGGTTGAAAAAGAAAATAATTGTGGTGTTCCAGATCTCAACCTGATTGAAATGCAATGGTAGGACCTCAAGAAAGCTGTGCATAAACAAATGCCCACAAACTTCAATGAATTGAAGCTATGTTGTAAAGAAGAGTGGGCCAAAATTCCTCCACAACAATGTGGGAGACTGATAGTCATATGGAAAATAGTTACTTCAAGTTATTGCTGCTAAGGGTGGTTCTACAAACTATTGAATCATTAAGGTGTACTTAGTTTTTCACACATGGCTTCTCCATTTTGGCTTTCTGTTTGTAAAATAAATGTTGACATGGTAATAACATACCATGTGTTATTGTTCATCCAAGGTTGTATTTATTTACTTACTTTTAAGAACTGCTTAGGATCAGATGATTTTTACTATGCCAATACACAAGACCAAAGAACTCAAAGAGAGGGTGTACTTTCTTTTTCACACAACCCTCTTATATAAATCACTAAATTGCAAGGAGAAAATAGATCAATTATACATCTTAGGACAAAATATGATTGTGTTAAGAGAGCCCAATTCATTTAGCCCTATCCAATTTTATTTGTGTATTGATAAATATTTGCTACTTACATACTGAAGTATTACTTATTTAGCACATAAAAAAATCACAGTGTCAAATAAAGGTGATGACAAGATCATGGTACCAAGTTGTTCAGGAATGTTTTTAGTAAAGGGGAGTAATAAGACAAAGGTCTTAGCCTATCTTGTAACCTTTAGTTGAACAGTGCTACTATGACTACCGAAGATGTATGCATGATGTTATTCTTAATTATTGGTTTATAAGGTTATATGTTTCTCTAATTGGCCCATGTATGCTTTTCAAAATTGTATAAAAGAGTCCATTCCAACCTGGGGTGTGCCCATTTAGAACTTGTTTCCAGATAAGTTTTTATTTGCAAATAAAACATTTCTTTTTCCCGCCATCTATCTGAAGTGGTTCATTGGGCCTGCACATCAGGTAAAAGAACCTGAGCATTCTGGGTCAACACTCGTTTACTCAAAATGTCTATACTGTGCACAACTATATAATACTCTGCATATTATAAATACTACCATCATCCAATTAGGAAGGGCAATCTTATATTAGTTAAAAGTTTTGTTTGGTTCTTTTACTCTTTCACATCTCATTTAAGATAGCATCTGAGCCTGTGGATCATGATTCATTTCTATGTTACTTACAAATTATTACTTTTCCATTTTCATTTATGTAATTAATAAGAGTCAAACTAAAATTATCTAACATACCTTCCCTCTATTACTTTTGGTTCTCAAAACATCAGAAAACTTTAACACTAGTCTCCACATGCTGAGCATTCACTGCATGACAAAAGAAACACTAAGAAGATAAAAGTATCACAACACTAATTAGGAGAAAAAAGAGAAATAAAACTAATTTACCAGCAAAATTTACCAGTAATTTACCAGTAAAAATAATCTCTTTAGGGACGACTTTCACAAAAGAGCAAAGAGAAGCAACCTTTTGAACAGGATGTTTTATTTTCTTCTGCAATCATTCTTTTTAAAATTCTGGAGAATTTCTACAAAAATTCTGTCATTTGACATGCAAACTTATTTTGTGGTACAGATAGATTACTAACACTAGATTGTACTTCTATCAGGCCATCACTAATTGCTGCTTACTACATAGTTGCAAATTGTTGCTGATACTTAACTATTTTTTCTGCAATGATGTCTCGCATGCATCTAATTAAAATGCTTACATTAGGAGGGCATACTATTCTTTTTCTTTACTTTATAGTACAAACTTCAGTAGATAGCGCATGGCACAAGAGCCAGCTGAGGAAGAAGAAAACAATTCACCATATACTATCCACAATGTGGCAATTTTGAAAAGGGAAAGAACTGAGAACTGATATAAAATGCATAGCATTTCATTTGTCCAAAATTCTTTGCCATGAGAAATTCTTATTTACTTTAGAGCTGTGATTGAGTTTGAGAAAGAGGCAGTTTTGCTACAGCAAGATGAAGCAGATTCTACTCTGCTTCTCCAAACTTCATTTAGGAAAGGGAAGGAGAAAGGATTACATATGCAGAATGAAAACAAGAATATGCAAAATAGTTTGAAATAATTTTTTGAGTCCTCCAACAAATAAACAGTAATCTGAAAATAAGTATTAAAAAGTCAATCTCAAAGAATGCAATGATCTAATACAGCCAACAGAATCCTGGAGAACAAATCTCTTCAGAGAAACGAGGACAGGGCAGTAATAAACCGTACAAATGTGGAAAGCAGCTGCTTATAAAATCCATAATTCCTTTTTTTGAATTGTAGATGCTATTGATGTATTCTGACAAGCAAGCAGATATTTGTTTGGTCATTACAGTAATCAGAAAGATTGTTTTAAAAAGCATTACACTTGAAAATAGGGATGATTGGAATATTGAAAGCATATATTTTGCTTCTCTCTGTGTCATTTTTAAAAGAAAAATTTGTAAAATACAGTCATTTTGGGAATAAAGTGTTAATTTATTTTTCTATAGTATATTCGGTATTTCTATTTCCTAGTAAAAGCTGGTATTTTAAATGAAGAAAAATTACTCTGTTCTAATTTTAACTATTATTGCAATAGGAGTATAAGATTTAATGTCTCACTAGTTGAATAAGAAATGCTACAAACAATTCTTATTTTGAATCTCTTTAGAATATGCTATGTTGATATGTAAAATGTAAGCTTAAAGGTAAGCACTTCCAACTTACAGTGCATAGACTAGTATTTTAAATTCAAGAATTTTCTGACCATTTTTAAGTTCTTCAATCATAGGATAATAAAATTTCTAAGGAAATTAAATATATGTGGGTATGTCCTTTCTAATAAAGCTATAAATACCTAACCTAATTACACTCACTAACCTTTGGATGTAGGGCATCCAGTCTTGGGGTACAGCAGAGGGCCACATTAGTGACATCACACATCACAAATAGGCTTCTGCCTCCTGAATGGACTGAAGACCCGCCATATGATGTCCTAAAAAAGGAAAATATTTTCTCTCTTTTACAGAATACTCCCTTAAAATAGCCAATATGCTCCTTGCTTTGGACTAATCATGGTTACCAAGGCAGCATCTACTGTGAAATACCAGAAATTGGAATTTCTGTTTAAATATCATGCTGATTAAACAAGATGAGAACAATTTACCATCTTAATACTTAGGTGGGATTTAATATAGCTCCAAGTGGGAGAGTAACTGTTCTTATGGAAATGTTAAGAGTAAAGAGTCTTCTTTTAATATAAAAGAGTACAATACAGTTCCATGTATATGTTTACATACAGTATATATACATATTGGTATAAATATATTTAATTCAGGAAACACAAAAGTGATTCAGAGAGAGAAATCAACATTTGGGTGGTGTCAGCTTGGAGCAGTCCTGTCTCTGAAGGATTGGGCCTCCAAAATCATTTGTTTCTTATGAGGGAGATGGCAACAGCCAGAAATCTTTTTTTAAACTGTCATCTATGCCTGTTGCTGAATTAAATGATTAATTTGTGTGACACTAAATTGTGACCTCTCTGCTAATTGCCAGTTTAGTTGGAACCCAATTTAAAAACTTTTAAAAGATTAAATGATTTGCTGCCAAGTTACCTAAAGGACTACCTTAATCTTACCAGATTGTTTATACTAGGGGTGTCAAACTTGAAGCATCACATTATTGTCATTTGACATATCACAACTTTTTCCCCGGTTGCTAAAATGGGGGTGGACATGGCCAGCGCATGACACCTCCAGCCCACGGGCCATGAGTTTGACACCCCTGGTTTATACCTTCTCACCTGTCCTCATTTGAAACAAATCAGGGTGCTTGCTCTTTTTCCTCCATGCCTACAGAATCTCTGGAGTTCTTTACTAATTGAAATTGACCAAAGTCCCATCCCTATAGCCTTCAAGAAAACTTTCAAGACTCATACTGTTTGCTATTTCCTTTTTCTTATGTAACAGAATGGGTTTTGAATACTTAGGGGTAAATGTCCATTTTTTATGATTACCATCTTTAATGATATATTGCTATTAATTGCTGATAAAATTTCATCCTAGGATCAACACTGCTAAGACTTTATACCTTAAAACCCAACCTAAATATTTTAAACATACACTAGCCTTGCATGTGCCTAAGAAAAAGGTCACTATTTTTTCATAATGTTGAAAATATTATGACATATGCAGTTAATTATAAAAATAACAAGTTTCATTTCATAAAGAATCATAAATGTAGTGTGCTTTCCTTCCTTCCTCACATTTTCCTCATAAACGTTTTGTATGTTCTTGATAATAGGAAAAGCCATCACCTATAGCCAACTGAGGTCTTCGCTATCTAGAAGAGACATAAATTTAAGTTCCCTTACAAAGAACCTTCCAAGTATAACAGGGCAAGGGCCAGAAAATCTTATATATAATGGGTTATAGTTCTGAAAGCAGACTTGCATATCACTGAAAAAGATGTTATTTTTATAAGATTATCAAACCAATATATTTTAAACAAACTTTTATGACCTCCCTATCCTTTATCACCCACAGTATATCTGCTGTACATGTTGCATAATGAATTACAGAACAGAATTTCTGCTATCACTGCATTAATTACTGTGTCCAGCAAACGTCCGCCTACCTAATTTAACTTACCTGAAATTTAAAAACAAAACATTAAGAAAGAAAAAGAGCTAGGCAATCTAATTATATGCATACAAAATTCACTCCGAAATTAGAAATAAGCTAATGAGGTAGCAAAATACAACAAAGTCAAAATGAAATATTACTAATTGAACTAATACAACAAAAGAAAGTTTTGTAGAATCCATCAATCAAAGAACTAATTCCCATATGCAGAATGCCAAATTTGGATCTAATAGATTTTTAAGTTATAGATATCACACATACACACAATCACAAGTTAAAAGAACTATATTATATTCCATATAATTCCATTTTTTAAAAAAGGTTGAAACCTTGTTAATATCTATATCCCATCCATGCTGTCATTTGAGCATAAATGATGCTCAAAATGTTTTAGGCAACAATCCTATAGATACTTATATGAGAATATGAATGGTTCTTGCTTTAGGGGACATATGTTCTATAAAATTAGTCATGAAATTCTGTATTCTGGAATATGTCACAGCTGAAAAATATTTACAGTTTATTTGAAGTAGGTGATGTGAACACCTACTGTACTTACCTATAGCAGAAAAGCAAATGTTTAAAACTGGAAAACTGATATACAGATGGGAAATCACAGAGGAATTAAATTGCTATCGATGAACAGTTCAAGAATTCACTAAACCATTTCTAATAGGGCCATCCAGCCAGTTTGAAAACATCAAATGAGAGATGGTTGGATAATGTTTTAGGAAAACTGTTTAATGGCGCTTGTCATTAAGAACATTTTACTGATTTTTAGCCTCAATCTCCTTTAATTAACACACATTAATCTTCTCCTTTCAGTTTCAATAGAGAACAATACACCCTTCTGCGATGTGATAGACTTTGTATATTTCTCTGCTTTCATATTTCCTCCGAATTTTCTATTTGTAAGCTAAACAAATTACCATTCTTCATAAGGCTTGATTTCCAGGGGCCTCATAATTCTGGTACATATCTTTTGAATATCTTTTGAGGGTCTCTGTATCCTTTTAAAATGTACTGCCCAAAATGGAATAAAATATAGTCATAGCTCGGCACTCGATGCATCAAAAACTCGTCGAATTCGGTATTCAACGTGTTTTGAAGCAGAAATCTTGTCCCGACACTCATCTTTCTCCCGGTAGCTGACATGCAAAAAAGAACTTGCTGATGTTGGCTGCCTTGTGACTAGCTATTTCTTCTGGCCAAAATAGCAGGTCATGTGGTAAGTCATGTGGTTTTCTCGGTAGCCAAGTTTTAGTATTTGGCACGTCTTCTGGAACAAATTACCACTGTACTCCAATGTGGTTTAATCAATAGAGTACACAGGTAATTACTGACTCTTGATCTGGATGTAATTTGCCTTTATTAGTTGCTACATCACACAGATTGCTAACATGTATGCCCGTTCTTCAGTTAGTGACCATTAGCAAATACCACAGTAATTTTAAAAAATCATTTTGTGACCAATGCATGCAATTACCACTAAATTTCATGCACCTGACAACAATGCATGCTGGAGGGAAAGTAACACTGGAATTACTACTGGTAGCTGAACAAGAGAACTTTGTCTGAATGAGATGGCAATGATCAGTAATCTTTGTAACATGACCTCTCTGTCATGTGTTCACTTAGTGACCATTTTGTTTAAGAGAACTTGGTCACTAAATGAGAAGTGGGTATAGCTAGTTCTACACCATTTCTAGATTCTTATCATATGCACTACCACAAGCCAGGTATTTAAGGATATTGAATAGCATTGGAATGGGAATGAAAATTTCTTCCTACTCAACATTCCCCACACAATGATCAAAACCATTCATGAGGATACTTTGGATGTAGTTGTTCAATCAGTTGCAAATATCCCAAATTATAGTACCGTCTAGTCCACATTTTTCTATCTTGTCCACAAGGCTATTATGAATCTCCTGGTCAAATGCTTTACTGAGATCAAGGCATATAACATCCACAGCTTTCCTTTGCTCTATTTAAGTTTAAGTTGTTGAACTTCATGGCCAAATATAAGCATTTCCACCACTTGCCATATTATGAGAGAACCTGTATATGCAGTGCCCCAGCTACACAAAATATTTCTCATATATTGTTCAACTCTCAATTATATGCCTGATTAGGCTTAAATACTTATCATGCTTATTGAAAATAACAGCCCACTGAAATCTGAACCACAATCGTATTTTCTCTTGGGCTCAAATGTGCACACTGTATTCAGAACAGCTAAATTTATAACTAAGGGATCCTATGAACCCGATATATTTAACAGATTGGTTGTCCCTGCAAGGGAGATTCATCTACCTAATTACTAACTCCTTGTGTTACTACATGGGTATTTTATCATTGTATTATCTCCTATCTATTTCATTCTGAAATTAGGCTATGTATTTTATTTTATTGAGAAGATAACAAGACTGATCAGTCAGTAAACTACTTCTACTACATAACTAGTCATAAAAGGGAGAAAATTATCTGACAAAGCAATGCTATTAAAAGCTCACTTATTCTGGTTTAGTAACTAGTTTCTTGCTTCTATAGATATTAAACTGATTGATCCATGATTTCTTAGGTACTTCGTACTCCTTTCTTTAAAAATTGCAATTTTTATTATTCCCCAGTTTTTTTGCACCTTTCAAAGATTGCAGTTAAGAAATGTTAAAATAACTTTTGCAAGTTTTAAGACACTCATTTTCCTTATTAATGTTCTCCACAAAATCCTACATACCAGGAAAAAATAGGTCTGACCCTCCCACTTGGAAGGCAAGCCCAAATTATGGGTTAGGGTCATATGAGGTATCCCAATCACCACATAATCCAAGTATATAGGGATGGTTAAAACACATAATCTACTCTGTCCTCTATATATGAGATATAATTTTAGATACTACAATATTTAAAGCCATTTTAGTAACCGTTAAATTTCTATGTCAATCAATAAATTGAATATTTTCCTGCTTTATTAAGATGACTGTATCTAGATAAATTTTTTCCATAAATATAAATAACAATGAGTAAACATTTACTAAATAATAATTCTTCTGCAAAACTCCAATAGTCAACAAAATTACAGTATGATTCAAAACATGCCAGACTTATAATTTTTTTACCTCATCATGTGTGTATCTGTATTCCGCCTTCTTGCATTTGAGATCCCATAATGCCACTGTTCCTGATTCAAAACCAATCAACAGCTGTAATAAATTACAAGTTATATTAATGTCACTCTAGTACATAATAATCAGTGCAACTTTATGGCTCACCAAATTACAATTCACTACTATAAGCACATCTGCATGTTATATAATTAATATTTCAATAAGTATTATAGACAAATGATAACTGAGATATCATTTGTTTGGAACATCTAATAATTGGATGTTCTGATACATATAAATATTCTATAAAGGTAGTCCTCGACTTACAACAGTTCACTTAGTCACCGTTCAAAGTTACAACGGCATTGAAAAAAGAGACATATGACCATTTTTCACACTTATGACTATTGCAGCATCCCCATGGTCACGTGATTTACATTTGAATGCTTGACAACTGATTCACATTTATGATCGTTGCAGTGTCCCAGGATCATGTGAGCACCTTTTGCAACCTTCTGACAAGCAGGTTTTCCAATGGAGAAACCAGATTCACTTAACAACCGGGTTACTAATTTAACAACTGCAGTGATTCAGTTAACAAATGTGGCAAGGAAAGTTGTAAAATGGGGAAAACCCATTGAACAAATTTCTCATGTAGCAACATTAATTTTGGGCTCAACTGTGGTTTTAAGGTGAGGACTACCTGAATTTTATTTATTTAGCGTATGGAAAATACATGGACTTATAGTGGTTCAAATGATAATATCCAGTCCACCCAGCCATTCAAGGACAGGGTGGTCTATGTTGAAAAAAATCAGACATTGGGCGGGTGTAAGATCTTGATGCACATTCGGACACAATGTGATGGATATTTTGTTGAGAAGCACCACAGTTACACTGAGGCGGAGAGACAAGACCCCATTTAAAAATTAGTCCTGGCAGACACCATGTTGGGTACAGATCCTGCTCAGAGTTGACCAATGCTGGTGAGGAAGGTCAAAGCCTGGCACCTTTTGTGTAGGGTCCTCTATGTAACTGTCTATATCTGGGCGTTCAGCAGCCCATTTGGCTTTCCACTGTGTGTTGATGGCAAAGTTGTTAAACAGCTGTTGAGCGAGTACCAGAGAGGGCTTCCTGGATTTAAGCCTGCCAGTTGATAGATGAGCAAGATCAGCGTGCCTTCGTAGAGCTGGTTGTGCAATGTAGCTCAAGATGGGGAGCCAGCAAGTAGGAGTAGATTTTATGCAACTGCTTATGATCCTCATTGTATCATTTAGTCTACCTGAATATGCTCATGATATCCTAGACCTAGAAAGTTTGTAAATTGTAGATGAGCTTAGAAAGAACAAGATGCTTATCTGTGCTGTTCTGAATGGTCACCTCTCTAATCATTCACATGTCCTTTCCATTATTGTACACAATCTTATCTTGCTGCATCCCAAAGTCATGTCTTTTTTGTGGCAGTACTAGTCCTATAGAACAGCATCATCCCAGAGATTACGATGGCCGTGATTCTGGGTGTTCTTCCAAGTATTTAGGCTACCTGCTTAGGCAAACTCTGCTGGTTAAATGTGGTTAAATTATTCTGTATGAGTTTGACTGTATTTGTGGCCTTGGCATTTAATACTTATTGTTATTGTGACTTTAACCTTTGTATGTCACCAGAGTCACATTGGGGAGATGGGTAACCTTACAGATTATTTGAATAAATAAAATATGCATTATGCACTTTCACGGGTGCTATTTTTCTTAATGCAGACATGCAAGCATGAGTCCAGCCCTCTCCACTTCACTGAACCCTGGAAACTGCCATAGCAACCACAGAAGTTTAAAAACTGTTCTGACAGATACCTGGAAAAAGCATAGGAAACTAAATAAAAAACTATAGTTACAAATACGCAACTTATTCTTCCTCTTCATCATACTTGTACATGGCAAACTTGCTAATTCAAGAAAGCAAATTATATATCTGGAGAAAACAGAAAAATAGTGCAACCAATCCAAAGGAATGTTGCTCAAGAGTAATTTATACCTCAGGATTCTGTTAAAACAGTCCATCTTACAGTAGTTTTAGCCACCTTGGAGTCCGTTTCCTGGCCTGGTCTGTACCTTGGAGTTCAACACATCCCTTGATAGTTTATTGACTCAAGCTGCTTTATCTGTCAAATACTAGATTAACTAAAATAATTCTTACAAGAATTTAACCTGTAAGAAGTTAAACTCAATTTCAAAACAACGGACTAGTTCTCAATATGTAAATTAACCCTCCTGGTTAATTAAGACCTCCCAGCAGACAATATATAATTGGATTCAAATGATGTGAAAAGCTTCCTTGAAGAGGGGAGTGATATCTCCAGCTCTTAAATAGTCTGTGGTCCCTCCCCTTCTCAAAAAACCTTCCAAGGACAATTTTTATCTGGCCTCCTTTTGGGGGAAGGCTGTTGAAAAGAGGGCAACTACAGAATAAATGGATTATCAGGAGTCCTTCCAATTAGCTTTCAGAGCAGGATATAGCACTGAGACAGCACCAAATGTATTTTTAGATAACCTCTGATTGGTCTGGGATGGTAGTCACATATACATCCTAGCCCTTATTGAGCTCTTAGTCATGATTTGATGTCATCAATCATGGCACCTTTTTGAAGTGCTTCAATGTTTAGGAGTGGTATGTTAGCAAACATGCCAATACTTCTTCTAGAATTTCTTAAACTTAACTGAGGATGCAAAAATGGCATTCAGATTTTGAAGACTATT
This sequence comes from Pantherophis guttatus, assembly GCF_059756535.1. NCBI lineage: Eukaryota > Metazoa > Chordata > Lepidosauria > Squamata > Colubridae > Pantherophis > Pantherophis guttatus. The sequence goes on along the minus strand of NC_142063.1, from coordinate 263,566,949 downwards.
TTAAGAATATATCATATGACTTAAGAAACTCTCTACATAACAATGATTCAGTAGAAAATATGTCAAGAGTGTCTGTTTATCTTAACTTACTTCCTTTTTTTAGAACTAATCCATCTCCCCATGACACAATAATTTTAGTGGCAAGACCAGTTTTTTCCCCAAGTCAGTTTCTAAAATGTGAACTGAATCATCTTCCTAGCATTTTAAAAAAATAAACCAGGATTATATTACTTTTTTTCCCCCGTAGTGTTATTTGGCCTCTTTTGTAACTTATGGTAGATAACATTTTTCTCTTTCTGCAAACTATGAGGGCAAAAGCTGAAACTCAGTACAACTTGTATAACTGCCTTTTCTGTTCATATGGAAGGATGTAGGTAAATAGGTAGGTAGACAGGCAAACAGATATCTACATATATAGAGAGACAGTAAACCCATATACTGCACTGATTTATATGGCATGCTTAATTCTTTATTGGCTCAAGTGGAAACGGAGCAGAAAATGGTAAAAATTGATTTGGAAAAATAAATTATTCCTCTGCACTTTTCTGCATTCAGTTTCTAAAATGGCTAGTCTCTTTTTCTTCTTTCAGAAAGTAAATCTACCTGCAATTTTGTATCTGACTCAAAATGTACAACATAGTGCTAAATTACTCACTACTAAAGTGAGTAACTATTGGAAGATTTAAGAACCACTTAAGATAACAAAACATCACCAAGCACATTTATCTCCTTAAATGTACCAATACAGTCTGCAGCTAAATCACTACATACTTGAATGAAATCCCTTATAAAAATGTATCCTGAATTTAAGCAAACAAAGATGACAAGGAAAAAGATTTACAAATACAACAATTCGTTTAAAAAAAGCCCTAAATATAATAGAAAGCTGCATTTCCCTTTGCTCAGCTCATAACAATGCTGCATGGGTTCTTCAATCTTACCTAGCAGCAAACATTTCATCAGGCTACATTATTTGAAGATGATGCAGTTAGTAGTTCCCCAAAGGATGGTCTTGTTTTGTCCTGGTTTATCTCCACTTGATTGGGAAAGGAGAAGCCTTTGCTAATTAGCTTCAAAGGCTGTTATTGCATACAACCAAAGAAAAGTAAATACTTGCTTGAAGACTTTTAGTTTTAGATAGAATGGGTTTTTGCTAGTACCTCAAATCACCTCCAGTATTTCTACTGATAGAATTTACTACATTTTTATTGAGATAAATAAATATGGATTGATTTAATGTGGTTTCTTCCCTTCTCCACATCTAATAAGATTTCAGGAATAAAACAGATTTTTAATGATTCTAAGAATATTTTTAAAAATTCAAAGAGGACCAAGATGAGGTAAAAAAAAAAAACCCAGATGAAAACTACTTATGAAGAACACACAAAAGCTTAGATCTGTGCTTTGGACCAACCAATATCATTTTGGAATTTGAGGTTCTCAATCTGATGTTTTTACTTCTCAAAATGGTTTAAGTCATTGCATAAATTGGTCACAAATACATAGAAGATCAATTTTGAAATCCAAAATCAGATATCAGAGAAGATTTTTCCAATATTTAAATTTATCCTGCTAACAAAACCATGCTGCATTATATTCCAACTAATAAAACTGCATACAAACTGAATGACAAAACTAGAAAATTACTGACATAGATCTTCCATACAAAAGATGTAAATTACCTAAAAGTATCAACCAAAAATTTATGTTGGAATTTTGGCTGATGTCTTCAAACTTTGCTAGTCCAATTTTCTGCCAGTTTAAGGAACTTCTCATCTTTTGACTGCTTTGCTATTTAATTAATAAGCAGATAATATTGTTTAAATTATTGGTCCAAAGGTAAAAATAAACTTGGATCACTCCCTCCCCCTTCCGAAGGGTAGCAATATAATGAATATGTACAGTATATAGGAACATTTTACCTGAGTAATATTGACATAGTTAAAAATCGCAATGAGCTTATAAGGAACGGGCAATGTTGTCAAAATGAATATTACTTCCTAGATAAGATGTGTGCTTAGATATCCTAGATCAGTGATGGCTAACCTTTTTGCCATTGCGTGCCAGGATAGGATGGGGGGGCGGGGGAGGTTTGCACACACGCATGCCCACACCCATAATTCTATGCACCCTGCCCTGCGCACGCAACCCCCCCTTCCCCCTGCTCCTGGCACGCAATGGCCAGGTAGGCCCATTTTTCTTTCTCACCTGGCTCCAGATCCTCTCTATGCATCTGGGGAGGGCAAAAACAGCCTTCTCTATCCCCTCTCTAGGAGTCTTTGGAGGCTGGGGACAGCAAAAAAGTCACTTCCTGTCCAACCGGGAGTTGGGTAATGGGCCGTTTCAGGCCTCCGGAGGGCCTCTGAGAGGTGGGGAAGGCTGTTTTCGCCCTCCCCAGATGCATAGAGAGGATCTGGAGCCAGGTGAGAAAGAAAAACGGGCCTTCCCCACACACCCCCAGGCCTCCGGAGGCAGGAAACAGCCTGTTTCCCTACTTCTGGTGGGCCCAAAAGGCCCGAAAATTATCTAGCCGGCATGCGCATCAGAGCTGAGCTGGCATGTCCACTGATATGGCTACGCATGCCATAGGTTCGCCATCATGGTCCTAGATAATATATGTGCTTAGAAAGATATCCCTTCGAATACCTTTGAAGTATTTCAAGCAAATTGATAAATTCTTTAAAATATTTGTAATGTGAAGCATAACCTAATTACGGCTATTATATGATGAAATGGATTAGTTTTCCTGACTTTCAGTCTTATCATTGGCATGCATTATTTATATTATTTTAGGAGAGTCTGGATTATATAAAACAGAGAACAGAGTATACTCAATTAAACATCCTGATTTCCCAATTTTATCCAAATGCATTAGCAGTATCAGAAATTCCTGATTATTAACAATAATTATTGTTATTAAACTATATTTTGGAATATTCTAAATAGTGTTTTTAGTAGACAATCAAAGAATATTGTTAAGGTGGATGTTTTTTATTTACAAACTTTGAAATAAAGAACTGAAAACCCCTATCAATATCAATAGTTAAGTGTCTTAAAGATACTCTTTAGAAGAGACTAATTCAACAACTCATGCAGAAAAATCTAATCTATGTGGTTATTGAGAGTGAATAATTTGAGGGTACACAACAACACTTTTTCTCACCAGTTCACCCAAGAATATTATAAAGGTTGGCTGTCAATTTCACTAGGCTCAAAGTAGGCAATGGTTGGAGGGGGGAGGAACCACTTATGTACATACCATCAATTTAACCCACTGTTGTCCCATTTTCATTATTTCATTTCATTATTTTATAAATATAGTTTGGAAAAAAGCGATATATTTAAAGTTGTTCATTGAATCTGGCAAAAAAAATGGAATTTATCATTTTATGAATATCTATGGACTTACAAACTTACGGTGTAGCAAACAGGATTCTTTTAGCATGGAAAAATACAAACACAGATAATATGGGGTGTGTGTTAATTGTCTGCTATTTACTGAAGCAATGGAAAGACTGATTATTATTAAAACTGAGTTATTCTGTGTGATTCAGAATGTAATACAGGTAGTCGTCAACTTATGATCATAATTGAGCCCAAAATTTATGTTGTTAAATGAGAAATTTGTTAAGTGAGTTTTGCCCCATTTTATGTCTTTTCTTGCCAAATTTGTTAAGTGAATCACTGCAGTTGTTAAATTAGTAACACGGTTGTTAAATGAATCTGGTTTCCCCATTGACTTTGCATGTCAGAAGGTTGCAGAAGGTGATCACATACCCCAAGACACTGCAACCGTCATAAATGTGAGTCAGTTGTCAAGCATCCAAATGTAAATCACGTGACCATGGGGATGCTGCAATGATTATAAGTGTGAAAATTGGTCATAAGTCACTTTTTTCAGTGGTGTTGCAACTTCGAACGGTCATTAAGTGAACGGTTGTAAGTTGAGGACTACCTGTACAGTGTTTCATAACTACAGTAGTCATATGCATTACAACATGTTTTTGTTTTCTTGTGTTTTTGCTATATTTGGCTTTTTTTACATGTTAAAGTAATAAAAATAATTTAATGTTTAAAAAAGTAACCAAATGTTTTGGTAATTGCTTGCAATAATACAAACACACACTAAAGTAAACATCTGAGCATTTACTAGAGTTTCCATTTATTTGTTTTAGAAGCATAACATGTCAAAAGTACAATTATGAATAGTCAGTAGACAAGCTTTCAAATAGCCACTGGGGATATAATTGCAAAAAATACATTGTTCTAATGCTTGATATATGTAAAGTGATTCCTGGGACAATAAATAAAGCATTTGTCATACTTTAGTACTAAAGGAGAATCTTCTTTAATATAATTTAGGTTTGGTTTAATGTGTTTTTTTTAAACATACCTTGCCTTCATCCATTGGATTGTCACTAATATGGACAACAGGTCCTGGATGAGATTTGGATGACCTAAAAATTTAAACAATATTTTTAAGAAGCAAAAATATAGAATATTACATCATTTATAGTGTAAACTCCAATATCGTTATTAAGCAGACTGACTTTCCATTCATGAGCCAAAGTCAAGGTGCTAGTCATATCTTAAAACCCTAAAGAAGGAACAGGCAACTTTTTCCTTCCTGGGGTGGTCATGGGGCACTAATTCTTTCCACTCTGTTGGAGACCATAGTGGATAGGCAGAATTGAAACTGAAGATATTTCATGTGATCTGGCCACGACTCTGCTGCTGCTGCTACCCATTTGCTAGCTCCCAGATGCATTCCATCCACTCACCTATAAGGCCGCGCTTTGACTGAGGTGGTAGTGGGTAGCCCAGCCTGGGTCCCCTCATACTATGACGCCACCACTTCCTCAGGCTGCTCTAGGCAAGGGGTGAGCGTTGGGTAGGCACAGAAAAGCATTTTCTCTCCTCACCCTTCTGCCAACCAATTGAAGGACAGCACGGCAACTGAGCAAAGCCGGACCCAACTTTTCAGTTTTCCGCTATTATATTTTCACTTGGTAGAATATTTTAAGTCCTTTGATCTGGTCAATCCTTATTTATTTTATTTTTGTTTATTTATTTATCTATTAAATTTATTTGCTACCCATCTTGTATTGAAACATCTCTGGATGGCTTAAGTTGTTCACTGAACTACAGATTTGCAATTTATGTTATATTGCCTTCAGCTCCAGGGCCCTAAATAAAAGTGTGGTTTATAACAAATAAACAGAATTTAAAAAGCTTTAATGAAACGAAAGAAACATAAGAAAAAGAAATATATGAAAAAATAATTTCCTTCTTCATCACAAGTATAGAATGTTTTAGTAACTTATCACCTTCTCTCTTTTTCCCATATCTCATATCTTATCTATAAACAAATCCTTAAAATCTTGTCATTCAATCCTGATCAACAAAACTCTATTAAAGGTTATTGTAGATTAACATATCTATTTTAACCTTGATAAAATAAACCAAATCATATTCTTTCCTTTTACTAATTTTGATCTTTAGTCCCTTCAAATACATAGTCCTCAACTTATGACCACAACTAGGACAGAATCTCAGTTGTTAAGCAAAGCAGTCATTAAACTAGATTTCACCCATTCTTGTTGTGGTTGTTAAGCAATTTCATGGTCATTAAGCAGACAGAATCTGAGGAAAGGCATGCAGGGGTACCTCAGAGGGTGGAGAAAATCTCTGGGAGGCCCAACACAGGCCACAAAGCCCACTGGCACATGAAAACCTTCACCAGCTGTAAAAATCACCAGTACATGGAAACCTGTTGCAGGTTTACTTGCCAACTCTACCTTCTGTTCTGATCATTGGCTCCACTTTTAACAGTGGAGCTTTTTAAAAGAAAGTATAGAAAAGAAAGAAAATGAAAACGAGGAAGAAATTATGAACTGAAGAGTAGCTCATCATTTCTTCCTTGTTTTCATTTTCTTTCTTTTCTATATTTTCTTTTTATTGTTTTCTTTTGTGAGTTTGCATTAGTTTTTAATTGTAATTTTTAAAATTTCCACTTAAAAGAGCATAACCTTAAAAATTATTTAATACCCACTCATTCAATAAAGGTAACTACTTTTTTCATTATTTACTAACATTTTTATTAGCAGATACTTTTCTGCATCCCTGTTGTGAGGATGAGGTGGGTAATGCTGGAAAATTGGGCAGAAACATTATGCAGAATATGGATCCCCACATTATTCAAAATCCCACCTCTCCGTTTAGCCCACTTTCCTATTATGTATCTCATTCAATATTCATTCACCTTTTTTACAGGCAAAATGAAATGCTACTGGGACTACTGGAAGAGAACAGTTTATTATATTCATGGGTCTATAATAAATTATAAATGAGTATAGGAATAGAGTACAGTTTTATGCATATAACCACTTAAAATAATATTGGAATAGTTGTTATTTTAGCAACAATATTTTCTCTGAACAGATTTATTATTTTATGCAATGCCTATACCTACTGGACAGCAATAGTCAAAGCATCAAAGACACAGTAAAAATTAAAAGCATAATTAATGTATGTGTATATATTAAAGAACAGGGTCCAAATGGACTATATCCTTTTTTTTAACCCATGTCATACTCACAGTTCAATGGCTTTATTCCACATGATGACATAGCCTGAGAGAGTGAAAGACTCCACATTGACAATGTGTATATTTCCTCTTTCGGTACCCACATACAACCATTTACTCTGGAAAGGGATATGGCAAAATGTTATCCTGAAAGAGAACATATTAAAAAATAGTAAATACTAAATACTAAAATCGGACAGTAGAATATAATGAATGCATAGTTTGAAAATAAAATAAATGCAGACACAAAATTATCAAAAGCACATAGAGTTAATTCAACATTATCCAAACTGCTTTTTTAAGCTAAGCACAAATTTTCAACTTCATGAACAATGTTATTTTCTAAACGTGCCTCTATTAAAAAATACAAACAAAATAGAACACCTTTTACTTCTTAATTAATATACTTCTTTGACATTAAATATGGAAAGATGTCAAAAATTTTCTATGATCAACAAAATGTAAATATATTCCCAAAGCATTTTGGAAAATCTAACACTGTTTGACTTTTTCTTCAAATTTGTCACAAATGTCTGGGACAAATTGTTACATGTCAAATCTGAAAATTGGTTACTAAAATGTTCTCATTAAAATGAAATCCAATAGAAAAAAAAATTCAAACAATCTACCAAAATATTATTTTTCTATTTAATCCAAACATAAAAATTGAATAGCATTTCTTTCACAGAATATTTCTTTATGAGATTTGCATTTTTAAGTCAATATTTTTAATCTATAAAATACATGATTCAAAGTTAAGGATCCTAGTACTCATATTTTTCAGAATTCGTAATTTATTGCAACTCTGTTGTCTCATTTTAGTAAATTATTTCAATAATTAAAATAAATTATTTTAAATTAATAATTTTAATAATTTTTCTGTTAGCTTCTAATCTTTTGAGAACACAGGAATCAAAAGATACAAATAGTATATGGGAAATTTAGCAATAACAAAGATTTTTCAATAACTGAATATTTTAATGCTAAATAAAAGTCAAGTACTACTTAGTAGTTTAATTTAGGCTTTATTTTAGTTTGGTATTTATTGGCATGTCTGTGGCTAATAAAATAGTAAAACTGTAGCTCTACAATACAGCTCTAATTAAAATAAACATTATGAAATTATTGAGTCTAAATGCGATCTGCATAATTACTTATGAAAATGTATTAACAGTAAAACAAGGTCACTTGAGAGGCAATTTGCAGATGTTTTCAAAGGATTTCCTTTGGTATTTGTAGGCCATATGTCTCTTCTGATAAAACTGTCAAAGCTACTTAAGAGAAACCTTTATCATGATTTGTAAAACTTAGCATAATGCATAACAATTAAACAAATAAACTTGTTGCCTAAAATAGCTTCATTGTGAAATCTCAAACATTAAAGGTCAAATAAAAATGCATTAATGCATTATCAGTTTGTCAAATATCTGTAACTATTCAAATGTTACAAAACTGGTTACATTCACCTTATGATGGATGCAGTGACACTAATACTACGTTGTAAAGTAATTCTTGGACAGGAAATTCATATGTACAATGCCAATGCGTATACTAAAGAAATTGTTCCACATACTACTTTGCAGGACTAGCGTTCATCTTAGTCTATTTTTTCCTACATTTACATTGCTTTTTAATAATCACAATATTGAATTATATATATTTTTAAAAAACTGATCACAAGTTAAAAGAATGCTTCAAAAAATTTATTGTTTATAAAAAAATATTAGTAATCAAAGATACTTAAATGTTAAAACTCTGACTACAGGACAGTTATTAAAAATATAAACAGAAAATGTATAGCAGTATCAGCTAAGTAAAGTAAACAGATAGGTCTTAAACTAGCAATGGAACCTTGGTGCCAAAACAGAGAAGATTATATAACTAGTGTTTGGGAATATACCCCTTCAAGTAAATGTGTAATGAACAGGCTGCAGTCCTGGCAAACTCAAGCTGGCATCTTTGCCACATCTTTGTTGATAGGAAGTAAGCATACCACTTGATATCCAGATCCTAGCTATATATAGATTTGTATACTCTGGCAGATTTCTTCAACTTGAATTTAAGTAAATTTATAGCAAGTCCAATAACTTCAGGATAGATTAAATAGTTTACTATAATTTGCCTATTGTGCAACCTAGCTGCATTATTTTGTACTAGTTGTAGTTTATAAGACAAAATCCATTATTTAAAAATGCCATTCAGAATATACTAACTCAGAAGATGTGCCATAATGACAGAATGGCTGGAGCACTCAGTAACCAAGCAGCCGGTGCCTCCCTGGGGGGCAGAACAATTAGGAAATGATGAACTGTGAATAGCAGCAAGGAGAGGCAATATGCATGCCCAGGAAGGCAACTCAGCTTTCCCAGGCAAAAGGTTGGCGAGTTCCTAATTGGGCTACCCAGGCAGAGGCCTGGACCAGGCTTAGGCCAGTAATTGGAGTGGAGCAGCCAGACCAGGATGGAGCAGGCAATGGTCAAGTGGTTTAACAGACCCAAGAAAGTGGCTGGATTTCCATAGGAGGACGGGGCAACAGGCCAGCAGCTAGCACCCAACAGTAGCAGCAATTTGGGTGGTAGCAGCAGCAACACTGAGGGGCGGGCCTTTTTTAATTTTTGTAATTTTCAAATTTTTAACTTTTTAAAATTCTGTTTAATTTTGTTTTTAACTACATCTCTTTTTATGTTTTTTATTTGTAAACTGCCCAGAATCACTTAGCTGAAATAGGCGATATAGAAATTTAATAAATAAAATAAGTACATTCATTATTTAGAGCTCTTATTCAAATGATTTCAAGACCAATCCCAGCTACTTCTACTTAAAAGTACAATTAGGTACATATAGAAACAGCAATTATGCTACATAGCATAAACAGTTTGTTTACAATTTAATCATTGGCACTAAAGAAAAATCATAGGTAGATATTGTCAATTGATATTCTAATAATATAAGATCAATTACTATATATACATATTTTACAATCCAAACTGAAGGCAATAACTTGCTCAGGCTCATTACTGATGTTCACAATCAAGTGGAGATTTATAGCTTAATATTCTATGATCGTATTCAAAATATTCTTAATCTATCACAATTGTGCCTTTATTTAAAAACAAGCTCTACTGATTTTAATAACTTATGTCCACAAATGGCACAACTTATTGTAGCCATAATTTATAGAGAGTGAAATGGCAGTAAAGACGAAGAAACATTAGCAGCACCATTGGTGAAAAACAAGGGGAAAAAAGTAATTACCTAAGTGAATAGAGCTACAGTATGAGTGAGTGGAGAAGATAAATGCTATTTACCATCCCGTTACATGATCAGACAGACACATAAACTTTACTTGTGATAACTTAAGTCTGGGAAACAGCTTAGAGGAAAACCAAGTTTTTCATGAGCAGTGTATATCTTAGTAAGAGAAACTGAAATATGATAAGGAGCTGTCAAAAAGTGGTTGGAGTCAGAGGAAGTAAGAAAAATGAAAATGGCTAGCAGGCAGATAGATTTTAATAGTATCAGTCTGCTGAAGAGACATATCTTCCTCAATGATTTAATACACCAGAGAGGAAGTTAATGTGTCAAAGGATCTGCCTATCATGCATCAATATCCAGAGACAAGATGATAATAATGGTTGTACTAGAATTAGAGATTATTGACTAAACTGTACCTTAAGCCCTGATTAACTATAGAGAATTTCATAGCTGCTATATACATAGCAATAGCTAACTTAAGATAGAAACATACAATGTAACAGCAGCAGAAACAAAACTATGGCAGCACGGGGATAGTTAATAATTGATATCATAGAAAAATTAGCCATAAAACAGTTCACTGTATTCCTCAGAAGACAAAAGTCAAGGGAAACTCAAGATCGGTTTGTATGCTTTGACTAAATGTTCCTTGCATAGTTAATATTCTCTGAGAAACGTGTTGTTTTATTCTAGAAATGTTACAAATAAAAGGAGAACAATTAAATTAATTCACAAGAAAATCTTTGTGTACTGTCTCCTGTCTAATCCTAAATATACAAGACACTGACATTAAGGAACCAGCTAAGATTATGCAACATTGGATTTGGTTACCTGTAAGTCAGGATGCCTCATCACTATCTATACAATAGATACTGTCTTACTAGTAGACATCCAATTACGGCAACTACTCCCTATTCTAACAGTGTAATCCTAACAGCAATCACAAAAATACTGTTTGCTCACACAAGCCTCTAGTCTACCAACAACCTCACTGACACTAAGTAAGCAGTCGCCCTAATCCCTTGATTACCCTAATTGTAGAATTGTAGAATTATCACCAGCACCAGAGGAAGAGAGAACTTGTATATCACAATAGTCCCAAATCTGGTAATTCTCAGTTCAACATTAGTTGGACTGCATCAAAGCTGTTTTGTTTTTCCATATTGAAGCAATTGCTTCCAGCCTGTTGATTTTACTGAAGTCAAGCAGCAGCAACAAAAGCAATCATAACCAGAACAGGAAAAGTTTAGAAAACTATTTACTAGGGCTACCAAATAAGCATTAACTACTTAACATTCTTATGTGGACTAAAGTGTGAAAGGTCAAAACATCTAATACCTCTTCCTGATCTAATAGTCTAAGATTGAAGAATAAACAATTAATTAGCATGAAAAGGAAGGAAATGCCATAACCTCACCAAACAGTTATAAGCTGCACTTATTGTTATGCTTTTAATTTTAGTTTAAACACATAAGGCTCAAAGCTGATAAAGCTTTGAGTACCAAAGAATACTTTCAACTTTCCATCATTATAGCACATATCTTTTCCATGTAGATAGGAAAATGTGATTAGTTTTGTTAAATTTGATCCAGCAGGGCCAGAGATTAGACCTTAATGAAGGTATCTCCATTGTTCCCAGCTGTCCAATTCTGATCCCATCAAAAAGGCATAACCTATTAGCTCAAAAAAACAAACAGAATTGAAGAAACTTCTTGGATGAGAAGCGAAACATCTTCCTCAAGGAATAAACAAAGTCCAATTCCCTTTTGAAAAAGCACTTTAAGACAATCATGATCTGGATGACTGAGAATCTCCATAGACAAGAGCAAACAGTTGATCTACATTGCCAGGTGGCTTGGAAAAACAGCTTATCACTTTCAAGAGCACAATATTACCCTGAACAGCCAAGTTTCATAAATCAGTTTGACTGGGACCAATTACAAGTATCTAATATATAAACTTGTGTGAGAAACTACTGGAACAACTTCCAGAATATCGTATAAATTGTGCCTTGACACTAGGCCTTGTTTGACTTCTTGAAAACAGAATTTTGTCTCTCCCTGCAACTTCTTGCTACTCAACAAACACTGCTCATATTGAATTTTTTATCCTAATGTCTGGACCTTCCCCATGCCTTCATATATAATATTTTGTCAACTGCATTAAAGAGAGAGAGAAAGCACCACTTTTCAGGGGAAAAAGAGATAGGTAAGCCACCTCAGAAAATACATTTTGCCGCATTAAATGTTGCTTATCATTTTCTGAAACTGATATATTATCACTATTGTTAGTTTCTGCATCTTTTGAAGCTTTATTTTTTACATTTTAATGGGAATTCTGAAAATTAGTTTTAAATTAAAAAAATTATACTGAATAACAAAACTATTCAGTGTATTTATGTCTTGCCTTTATTCCAATTTAAAAAATAGAAAAGGGGCAAATATGCCAATTTAAGAAGGTATCCAAATTACAAACCGATTAACTGAATATTTGTTTCTGGTGAAAAAGGAGTACTGATGTGGTCATACTTTTCAGAATCCACGAGTTTTCTTCATTAAGAGTTGTAAGTCAATATCACTATCTTTACAATTCTTTCATCTTAAAATGGAATATATAATCCACCTTTTTTTCCATCAACATTCAAACCAGAGAGATCCTACATATACCATGGCCTCATGAGGTTTTACATTACTTCCATTCCCCTTGTTGGGGATGGAGAAAAAATTCTATTTTTAGACATATGTAGTATTTTTATTTATAATGACCACCAAGAGGTCGCACTTGACTGATTTCATCTTATTTATGATTTATCAGACATATGTAGGTGAGATTTTTTTCTGCGGGGTACAAACTGTCTACCAGGAATTGAACTCTGGGTAGTAAATATAAGTTTTAAATTCTTGGTGTTTTAATAAGCACATATTCAAGAGTCATCTAATAGATTACTTAGTTTTTTTGGCAGAGTTGTTCACCCAAGGCTCTTGAACTGCCTTATGTAGTTAATTAATTTGTGGGGAGGGTGTATCTCCATGGATTTATACTGGAATTAATACTGTGCATTTTGCTCACAAGAGTTAAAAAGAAGGTGGCAACACAATCATTTGATGTGATTAAAACATAAAAGCAACAAAATGTGTTTGATTTTTAGAACCAGGGAGAAAGAAAATCACAAAAACATACTGTAAGTAGTTTGAAGACAATCAAGGAACACAATCAGAATTTAATAATTACAACCTAAGGGATGACAGTTTTTGAAAAGGCAGCAATAAAAGTCTGTAACATTTGTAGACTATGGGGGAAAAGGCTTAGTAATGTACACTACACTTGATCTTAACCAAAAGGCAGTATTATAATAGTATTATACTGTATGTTTTTCCTAAAATTCTCTGATGTTATCAGTACATTGCATGAAAAATTGTGGTTTTTTAAAAAAGATGTTAAAGAACCCCATTTATTTATTTATTTACCTTTCTCTGTTAAATTTCAGGGAATGCAATATAGCTGGTCTTTTCTGACGCAAGTTCCATAAGTGTAAGGTATCATCAGCCAAGGCACTCACAAGGGCACCCTTAAAAGAGAAAAATACAGTTAAAATCTGTAGACATTTAGGGACACTGTCCTTTTTAGGAAGACCAGTTCCACATAGCAATTGAAGGGTATAATCAATATATTTGAAGTTATTGGTTTTGTAAATACAAAGTTATTCATTTATTCATTTCTTTTTGATTATGCCATTTAGTCAATAATTTAATATTAAAATCTCATAGTAGCTTTGAAAAGAATGTCAGAAAAACGAAGTTCTTCTGATCTTCTTTATTTGTATGCTTAAAGAGACAGTGTACAAGTAAAAGTGACTCTGAATGAGAAAATATGATTTGCCATTTTACCTAAGTGTATACTATACACTAACAGAAATTCCTACAACTTATTATCCAATAATTGTTTCAATCAGCCAGAGTCATTTGTTCATTTTATCATACATTCTGTAATAATTAAACACATATTTAATAATAAAAAACAGTACAATTAAAAATGTCAACAATCACAAGCATACATTACCAAGAGGGGAGAGAACACATAATTTTAAGGATTTTAAATATTCACATTCAGTATTCTGTTAAAAATAATATTTGGATACATGAGGATATTCACAATTAACTACTTTTAAATATAGCAACTTTTAAGTTTAAAAAAATGTTTACCTAATTGGGAGGGGCGGTGTTTAATCAAACAAATCAGTAAATTCTTCTTACTTTTTAAAATACCATTGATAGCCACTAGCCATCCACTACAACAGAACAAGTTTCTGAATTATCTATCTACCAAAACCAAAAACAACCCCTTGGTAAAGGAATCAGATACGAGTTATACCACAAACTTACAAACCTCATTGATCAAAAACTGAAGCTGGATTACTGCAGCACCACTATCATGTTGGCAGTAGCATTCAACTCCAGGTCGACCAAATCTGGCATTAGGTTAATTAAGGAACATTATTTGAAAATATAGCAAACTCTTCAAAACTTTATATATACTTCATCTATTAACTAATTGCTTCTAAAATAGCAACAATAGTTACTGGAATCTTTCATTGAACTAATATGGAAAATGAGTATTTCCCTTCTATTTTAATATATACAGTAGAACCTCTGGTCACGAACGCTTCTGACCACGACCAAATTCACATTTTTCCCCCTTCCGCGCCTTTTTTTTTTTTTTTTGTAAGTGCCAAATTTCCAAAATTAGGTTCAGGTCACAATCAAATCGGGTTATGATCAAAGTTATGGAACGAATCATGGTTGTGACTAGAGGTTCTACTGTAACTAAAATACATTAAGACTTGTTAAAGACCTCATTGTCATCAATGAGTCACCAGAGTTCAATTTTGGTTTACAAAACTTACACAGTTCTTTCATTTTCTTATATAAAAATGTATAGTATATTATAGCATATAAAACTGAAAAGCTGAATAATCATATGATATTAATATTTCAAAAAGTAATTTCAATCCTACTAATATGTAGTTAACATTAATGAAGTTAAAATTCCACTATTATGAAAAGATGTGAAAAGGAAAGCAAAGGGATATTTGGAATCCCTTTGGGACTGTATTTAATCTGGAGTATTTGTACTGAATCCAAGCTTAAAGAGAACTCTGAATTAAATCAGAAAGGACACTCTTGGCTATAAATTCTAATGCTTTAAAAGTGGGTTGCTCCATGCATATGCACTGTACCTTTTCAATACACTTAAGGAATACACATTCATTTCAAATTACCATATTTTTGGAGTATAAGATGCACTTTCCCCCACCTAAAAGAGGGTGAACATTTGGGTGCATCTTATACACCACATGTAGCCCACCCACCCTTTGGCCTCTGCCAAATTTACCTCCTTGCAGCAAACAGCCCATTTCAGCTTCAGCACAGCCTGATTAGCACAAGCAGCTGATTGTTGGTTGGATTGGCTTCCTGACCCTCAGCTGTTTCAGGCTGCAGGGATTGCCATTGCCTATTTCTGCACGGGCCTCCATTGTTTGCTGCAAGGAGGCAAATTGCTGGGAGGCAGATTTTTTTTTTTTCTTGTGCTAATCAGGCTGTGCTGAAAATGAAAATGAAACTAAAGCAGGCTGTTTACTGTTTGCTGCAAGGAGCCAAATTGCTGGGAGGCAGAGGCAGATTTTTTTTCTTGTTTTCCTCCCCAAAAAAGGTAGGTGCATCTTATAGTCCGGAGCATCTTATATTCCGAAAAATATAGTAGTAATTGGAATTTTAGGCTTCATTATTAGGTTTTAATTAAAGGTGATATTAGTATTTTAGAATGTTTTTTTTTAAAGTTCAGGAAGTTTCCTTTTTAACCAAATCCACTCCTTTTTTACACACAAAAATAGCCTATTCATAAACTAAACAATAGAGAGCCCTTGAATCCTTGAACGTTGCAAGTGTTAAAGAAACAAGCACAGATGAGAAAGGGGGAGATGCAACATATTTTAAGGGTGTTTATCTTTTCTCACATCTAATCAATGCTTTTTATTGTTGTTGCTTTCTGACACATGACATATACCCAATGTATGTATCATTTGTTTCTGTACCCTATATAAAAGCTTGACACCCACCCCCTTAATAAACCCATTTTGCTTTGCCTGTATTACTTGATGATTTGTATTTTCAGATGACTAAAAACTCTTTGTGAAAATAAAGGTATTTTCTTTCTCAAATTCCGAGAGTAGGTTCCTTCAGTTCCACGTCCATCAGGGTGACTGAATTTAAAGGCAACAAAATAATAGCTATAATGGTGATTGGTGGGGAGATAAAAGGTTTTTGATATCTTATTTTAGTTTTATAAATATGACTTCACAATTGTTTGTAAGGAAATGAAAACAAATGATAGATTATACAGATCACCTGGCAATCAATAAACATTGGACTGAGGTAAATATCTCAATGACAATTATTTGCTCTCTGATCTGTTCTAAATTAGTAGTTGGCAATGTCTACCAAATTTAGGCACAAAATAATAGTGTTAAAGGTTAAATTACTTTTAAAATGCTATTTTAAAAAAGGACTGCAAAACCAAATACTGTATTTCAAATTAAGTTTTACTTCAATATATATTGATACCAGCTTTATTGCATCCTCATGTCAATAAAATGTTTAAAAAGTAAATGTTCATTTAACAATCTATAAAGAAACACAAGATGCAATGATAGGATGTCAAAGAATTCTGACAAAGGATATCATTCTTCCACAACTATTCATTTAGTATCTGTTCAAAGTTACAACGGCACTGAATAAAGTGATTTATGACTGCTTTTTACACTTAGGACCATTGCAGCATTCCCATGGTTGTGATCAAAATTCAGCCACTTGGCAAGTGGCTCATATTTATGACAGTTGCAGTGTCCTATGATCACTTTTTGAGACCTTCTGACAAGCAAAGTCGATGGGAAATCCAGATTACAACTGTGTTACTAACTTAAAAACTGCAATGATTCACTTAACAATTATGGCAAGAAAGGTCATAAAAGAAGACAAAACTCAGTCTTGCTTAGGAATGGAAATTTTGGACTCAATTGTGATTGTAAGTCGAGGACTATCCGTATACCATTTTTATTTTACAGTGAATATAATATTTCCTTTAGCTCTTCATTGCTAGCAATAGAAATACATACTGTAACATTTGAAATATCACATACCTACAGATGCCTCACTTAAGATTTAAGCTGATTCAAGGACCAAACTAGAAACAGCTTTAATATTTCATACTAGATCTCTGGCTCAGTTCACATGTAAAGTTCAGCTGGCACTATTTTCTAGCTTTAGCCCCTTGGAACTTGTTCAGTACAAATTCCTCGGGGTGGTATTTCAGGTGTTTTGTTGTGTTTCTAATGCAGTCTTACAACTTGAATCAGGTTTAATAAAGGTAAAGGTCAGACTGTAGCTTTCAACTTTCATGTACTGGCTAAAACGTGTCTTCCTTTCTCCCCTAATACTCTCAGATAATTATAGATCCTTCTAGAAAACAAATTACAGAAATATTACAAGTGAATTAGAGGGAACTTATTTCTGGATATGTAAACTGCTAAATTATTAAATTACTTCTACTGAAAATTTTTCTACCATGAGCATAATAATGTTCTAAAGCTAGAAGCTGAATACAGTTGAAAATGCTTATCAATGGCTCTTTTCAAAGCAGATTTAGGAATTCAGTGAAAATTCACAATCCTGAGCTCTGAACTGACCTATATTTTTTATTAAAGTTTTAGATGAGGAAGTAGGAAGTATTCTTCTCAAATTTATTTATCGCAAAAATCTGATAGGAAATCAAATATCCTAGAAGAGAGGAACTGCATTCAAAATTATTTTGATAGGTTAGATAATCAGGCTGAACTAACAGAATAAAATTTAATACAGACAAATGCAGGTTATTAATGCAGTTAGGAAACAAATCAAATGAAGATATAATACTGCAAAGGCTGTTCTTGGCAAAGACAGAACCATAACATCTCAAGATAGGGAAGATAAGTAATGGTTCCTACCTCACCAAATTCAGTTCTGATAAGAATAGAGAATAATTGGTTTTGCAACAGTATTTGTGACATGAATATAGGAATAAAAAACCTGGTTACATAATGAATGTGAGTCAGCAGTGTGATTTGGGTACAAAAGTGGCAAATGCAGTTTCTGGAGATCATGCTTTAAAATGAATTTTAGTCATGTGGAAAAGATTCAGAGAATGATGGTAATGTTAATCAAGGAACTAGCAACTAATCCTTATGAAGAGATTTAAATAACCATTTAGCCCTAAGAAGGAAAGAATGATGAAGTATATGATATCACATTCTCCAAATACCTGAAGCACTTGGAAAACAATCAAGATCTCTTTCATTCCAGGATGCAGGATATGAAGCAATAGAACTGTTACACAAAAGTAGATTCCAATTAAATATAAGGAAAAGCTACCTAGATGAACAATGAAAGCAATTTCCTGGAGATTCGATGTATTTGAAGTTATTGCTGGACATGTTTAAACTGAGATTGGACAAATCTCTGGAAAAGTTGCTTTCATTTACATCCCTGGACTGACAAGAGCTAAATCCAATGGTCCAATGAATTTTCCTATACTAAGATTTCAATGGACTAATTGGACAAACTTCTAAAGTTTATTTAACCATTGAACACTACTTTCCCAAAGTGTATGTTGAATGCTAGATACTTCAGAAATGGTTATGTCTGAAGTGGTATAAAGTCCAATAAATGAATAAACAAACAAATAAACCATTCAATAACTGAAGAAAACAGTAAGTTACTAAACAGGAAACATTCATTCAGTTTTTAAGAATACGTAATTATCATAAATATTCTCACATAATTTAACACCTTCCTAAATTTAAAAGTAAAAATTATTATGACTAGACTTCTATTACAAAGCAATATGCAGGTATTATATGTCACAGAAATTTCAAATCACAATTGCAGCCTTACTATTACTAACAAACACAACCAATTATAATTCCTTCCATATACCTGTTTTTCAACAGCAGCAAATTGCACTCATTCATTATTCATATTAAGTACAATCTATACTTTATTTATTTATTCAAATCTGTTTTGTTTTCCTGAATGGGTCTTACTTTGGCTTTTTCTCTTCAATGTTATTTTAAAAATGTAGTCGAGTGGACAAACTAGCTATTCTAAAACAATTTCTACATAGAAATCAGACAGATAACTACACTATCATCAAAATCAATATACTGTGAAAATATTTAGACCCCTCGCATCCTGGACATAAACTGTTTCAACTCCTACCCTCAAAACGATGCTATAGAGCACTGCACACCAGAACAACTAGACACAAGAACAGTTTTTCCCGAACGCCATCACTCTGCTAAACAAATAATTCCCTCAATACTGTCAAACTAGTTACTAAGTCTGCATTACTATTAATCTTCTCATCATTCCTATCACCCATCTCCTCCCACTTATGACTGTATGACAGGGGTGAAATCCAGCAGATTCTGACAGGTTCTGGAGAACCGGTAGCGGAAATTTTGAGTAGTTCGGAGAATCGGCAAATACCACCTCTGGCTGGCCCCAGAGTGGGGTGGGAATGTAGATTTTGCAGTATCCTTCCCCTGGAGTGGGGTGAGAATGGGGATTTTGCAGTATCCTTCCTTTGCCATGCCCACCAAGCCAGGCCCATCAAGCCATACCACGCCCACCAAGCCACGCCCACAGAACTGGTAGTAATAAAATTTGAATTTCACCACTGCTGTATGACTGTAACCTTGTTGCTGGTATCCTTAAGATTTATATTGATTTATATTTCCCTATCATTAAGTGTTGTACCTTATGGTTCTTGACGAATGTATCTTTTCTTTTTTATGTACTCCGAGAGCGTATGCACCAAGACAAATTCCTTGTGTGTCCAATCACACTTGGCCAATAAAGAATTTTATTCTATTTACTGCAAAAACATTATTGAATGTTCTCTGTGTATCCAATACATTCTATTTCTAACGTCAACACCTAAAAAAATTCAGATAGGCTTTTAAAGAACTTTTTTTTTATGATACCAAGTTATTTTCCTAAATGCAACATTGAAATTAGAATGTGTCCCACTAGAACAAAATGAAAACCATGGCCAACAATGGTATTTGCCTGGATCAGGATTAAAGTGACAACCATCAACACCACTAGAAAGAAAACAAATCCAAGTGGTGGGACAGTTTTGTAGGCAAACTGCAAACTAGGAATTTTCAATGAAGCTACTGCTAACTTCTGGCATATACTATATTGAAGTAAAGGAGAGAATTAAGCCAAAGACAGATGATACAGAGCTACAAAATGAACACAGTCTAAATTTTAAAATGTATTTACCTTTTAGACAAAATCAGAGTAGTACCTACTTACTCTATGGGTCTTTACTAGAATCAGTATCAGTGTTCTCTCCTCAGCAGTTTTAGAAGGAAGATTTAATAATATCTAAGCTATCTAAGTGATCATGTCTTTGTGAATGTAAGGAGATTGAGTGAACTGAACATGTGATTTTTGTGATGTAAAGTTTATTCTGACCTCTGCTTAAGGCTAATGTAAGCTCTTTATTAACAGAGATTCCAGGTTACATAGAGAAATTTTATTTTCACTGCCTAGATCAAAAGCTAAAGCTAAATATACTGTTGCAAAAGACATGTTTTGAAGAACTTTTATTATTTTAGGAAGGTTGAATTAAAGTAACTAACTTCTAGAGCTCTATCATGTCCTGCCTGTATTTTCTTAAGGTACTGCTAATCTAAGACTATAATGAAGTATAAATATACAACACAAATTTTTTCCAAAAATGTACGTGTTTGGCTTTGGACATCTGGAATATCCAGAATACTAAATATTAAGAATCTCATTAGCAAAATAGCCACACTGTATGACACTTTGCCCAAAATTTTATTAATGCCTTTTCCAAGAAAAGACAATTTTTCAGCACAAATCTGCAGGGTACATGAGAAATATTTTGTTACTATGATTATTGTCACAAAATAGTAACATTCAGCAAAAAGTAAAACCTTCTGGTTTAATCATGATTTTCTCTTATTGTACGTAAATATTTTATTTTTTTCCTTGGCATACATCTTTTTTTACGGTTCTATTCCAGGACTGAAGCCTGAATTCAGTGGCATATAAACATAAATAGAGATGAAGAGCCAGTTAAGGCATCAGGCTAGAAACCAGGACACTGATTTTTAATCCCATTTTTGGCACAAAACTAGTTGGGTGACCAACTAGTTGGTGTCAGTCAGTCACTCTTCAGCTCTAGGAAGTAGGCAATAGCAAACCATTTCTGAAAAACCTTACCAAGAAAACTGCAGGAACTAGTCCAGGCAGTCTCCAGGAGTTAATGCTGACTTGGAAGTTCACCCCCATTGTGTGGCATTCAGATCTCGAACCTGAGTCTTAACTATTAAGCCATTGTGTTCCCCCACCATAACAGATATACATAAGCATACACATACTTCAAATAAACATATAGTCTCTACTTTTAGTATTCACTTTAGCTTTGTTTGTGTATGTGTGTCAATTAATGTATTCTGGTTTGATAATAAATAAAGATATTTCAATCTGAACCTACTGTGTATAGGAAGTTTATTAAGCAACATGATCATCATAAATTTGATAGTTCCACAAGCACAAGTAGTAAGTAAAAAGAAGATTCTCTAGGTTTGTCATTAGTACAGTAGTGTAAAACAAAATTAAAATATTAAGACAAATTTTGTCCCATGCAAGTTTTATTCTGCTGAATTAAATTTTTCACTGAAAATTATATTTTCTATTTTAATTTCATATTCAAATTTAATTTTTTTTCTATAGAAATATAGAAAAATATGAAATTTGAATATGAAATTTTATGACATTTTCTACTGATAACTATCTCCAATAGTGGAAAAGAGAGATAATAATTCCTACTCTTGCCTATAAATCGCTCAGATATTATGACACAATTCCCTTTGTTCATCTTTCTTCTGAAGAGAAATCAAACATCAGTGAAAATAAGAAGTGCTTTTCGATTATATTAGGGGATCATTACATAAGAGTTTGAATTTCATGGAGGTAGAGAATTTCCTCCAAAAGAGAATGAGTGAAAAGCCCTTCTACTTTCAAAAGTTTAAAGAAAGGTTATTAGTACAGCATACATAGCCATATAGAGAAACAGCAATTCTTTTTCATATCATTTTTCCTATTTCAAAGCATGGCATATCTAAAATTAGGATGACTCACCAAAATGTTGGAAATACTGATGTCAGAGCAGACTAAGGCAAATCACAAAGGAAAAATTGCCCTGTCTGCCATTTAAAACTCTTCACAAAATTCTGCTTTGAATACATATTTTGGAAGGACCAATATATGCACCTACAACATTTTTAAAAACTTTGTGCTCATTCATGTAAAAAGGACTAACCAGATTTAGGACTGACAGATTTGCCACTATCCCTAACATTTTGTGAGGAGTAAAGCTAGAAAGTCTGAGAGAAAAGTCTTAGATTAACTCTATATTCACCTTACATTTTGTATCTCCCATCACTGAAAATAATAATTGTTATGACTGTCTTAACTGGCTATCTTAAAAACTGTATTTTATTTTAAGAAAAAAAGCAAATAATTTGTTATATTAGAATTTTATTCACTTTAATTTACTACCATCCTCAGTTCCAACAGAAACCTCTACACATTCTGAAGGAACTACCTTCTTTTTCTGAAAATGCCATATATACTGCTCACTGGAGAATCAATACAATCAATATCATTAATAAAAAATCAGAGGCTGTATACTTTTAAAAGTCTTTTCTTAATAATGATGTCCTATAAGTGAAAAAGCAAGTTGTAGCTCTTTGAAAAAGAAATATTAAATATTAATATTAAAGGCATTTTGTTTAAAAATCCCCACATCAATTTCTATTTCTAATTTTCTATAAATATTGTCCCATTCTAAGTGTTTATATTTTTCCTCAAAAAAACCGGAGTGCAAAACTGTTTTTCAGATTCCACTCCAGAATAATAATAGGTCTGAGTGGATTTCCCAAAATGAGACTTATAAGGCATTTAAAATAGTTCTTAATATACTTCTGTATTTCTAATAGCCCAATCAGGAAGAAAGAAAATACAAGAGAAAAAAGTCTTAAATGTTTGTTAAGAACAAAAATGTTCTTAAATGTTAAAACTGAACAATAATTTTTAAAATGACTTTAGATTAATGCTGCACATAAAATTATTTTAACTGTTACTGGAATGATTATTAAAAGCAGCCAATATAAGATTTATAAATAATTAGTAAAAGTTTCTATCAAATTTTTAAAAACTCATCCTTGTTATGATGAACAGACAATTCCGATATTTTAAATCCTTACATTAAGAGAAATCCAAACTTCCAATATAATATAAACCCATCAACAGAATTATAACCCAAACATTTCCAAGGTTGAATTAAATCCTGTATCAGATTCATTGTTCAAATATTAAATTACTAATGTAACAAGAGAAACATAACTTATGTCCAGAACAAGAAGAAAGTATGGAGAAGCAGCTCAGATAGACACTTCTCTAGTTCACATGGGTATAGAAAGGAGAGAATGTATAGCATAATCAGACTTGCAAGATTTTGTTATTATAGCTATTCTCAATACAGCAATCTCAGCTTTCCTTTGGAAAAATTTTGATTCTTGGTCTGGTCACACAGAAGGAATTATGTGTGATCTACAGTAAGAAGCATAAAGTATCATGGCAACTGTTATCATATAGTAAGCCAATTTCTTATACTCTGTGCAGGGCCGGATTTAGATGAAAAGAGGCCCTAGGCTATTCCACTTATGAGGCCCTTTCACCAGTGGTGGGATTCAATTTTTTTAACAGGTTCTGTGGGCGTGGCTTAGTTGGGGGTGTGGCTTGGCAATCATGTGACTGGGTGGGCGTGGCTAGCTGGTCACATGACTGTGTAGGCGTGGGTAGCTCGTCATGTGACCGGGTGGGCGTGGCTATGTGCATAGACTTTTTTCAGAGGGCTGAAAAAAGTCATTTCTGACTGGGCCTCGCACTTTTGACCGGTCCTCACACTTATGACCATCCTCACATTTATGCCCATGCAGCTTTCTTAACAACCATGTCACTCATTTCACAACTGCTTCTCTTCACCATGGTGACAAGATAGGGCAAAAACGTAAAATGTGAGGACAGTCGTAAGTTCGAGGACTGGTCAAAAGTGCGAGGACCAGTCAGAAATAACTTTTTCAGCCCTCTGAGTAGTCCATATGCATAAAGGATACAGCAATAGACAGGGATGAAGGAAGGGAAGGGAAATTAGAGTAGGAGGGAGGGTAAGAGAGGGAGGAAGAGAAGAGGAGAAGGAGAAAGGAAGAGGAAGTAGGGAGAAGAAGAAGAGGGAGGAAGAGAAAGTAAGAAGGAAAGAAAAGAGAGAGGTGGTAGGTTTGAGGAGAAAGATTGCTGTACAATAAAAAAGATGAAAGGGAAGAAAGCCAACCCCAAACAAATATAAAGATATTAAGATAAAGAATGAATTGTTAAACTTTAAAGAATAAAAGAGAACAAATATGAATAAATAACAATAATTAGAAACACACATACAAACATATAATGTATTTTCTTTGAACAGAGTATTTGGCCGGTTCACAAATTTAAACAGTGTTTAGTCATTTCAATTAAATTTACAATTTCTATATTTCCTTTTTGCCATATTTATTCCTCATCTATTTTTGTAAAAAACCAATATTACCCTTCATCCTCATCTCTAATCTTAATCAAATTCAGTTTTTCCCTTCTATTCTATATTATACCCCTTCCCATTGTCATCTATTTTTATATCCATCCTCACATTGGTTAATTATGTAATATTAGTTGTGTAATATAAATTCAACATTTTAATATAAATCAATTAGTTATATAACTACCTTTTTTGTATATTAATCAATATGAACATGAATATTCCAATTATTTCCATGCAATCCAATTTCTTACAAATCCATTAATTATATTTACCAATAATAATAAACCAAATAATTTCCCTGATATATTCCTCCGAACCACAACTTAACCATTTCTGCTTTCAGAAATATACAATTAATAGTATCTCAATTATTACAATTCCCTAGTTAAATAGAGCTTTTTTTCTTTTGTGTTTTAAAATCCTGAACTCTCCTCTTTTTCCCTAAATTTCCCACTGTTTGCACCTACCTTTTTTTGGTGAGGAAAAAGAAAAGAATTCTGCCTGCCTAATTTTCCAACCTTGCAGCAACAGCAAAGCAGTTTCAGTTTCGTTTCTCAGCATAGCTAGGGGGAAAAAAATCAGCACTCTTTGCAAGGAAGCAGAAGAGCCCTGAGCAAAACAGCTGAGACAAATCAGCTGAGAGCGGGGAGGCCAATTAGCCTATGCTGAAGCTCCGTGGGCCAATAAAATTACAAAAAAAACACCGAACCCTTTGTTAAATTGCTGGCTCCCCCGCCCCTCGCCCACCACTATTTATTGGCAATAAATAGTGGTGCGGAGGGGCAGGGCAAGCCAGCAATTTAACAAAGGGTTCAGCTGCACCACTGGCTCTAGGGCGGCCCTTTGAAGCCCCACGGCAAGAATTTGAAGTTTTTTTTTCCTCTAGCCATCGGAGGCAGCAATAGATTGGGAGTGGGCGGGGTAAGCGATCCAACAGACCAGAGAGTGTGAGGGTGAGCGAAGGCATGGAAGCTGCTTTCTCCATCCTGCTCTCTTGCGTCCGGAGCCGGTGGGGAACCATGTGGCAGCCCACGTGGATCCCAGGCAGCGGAACTCAGGCTAGGGAAGGGGTGGGCAATTGTGGCTCTTTTACAACCTGTGGCCTTCAACTCCCAGAATTCCTGAGACAGCCAAGCTGTCTCAGGAATTCTGGAAGTTGAAGGCCACAGGTTGTAAAAGAGCCACAATTGCCCACCCCTGGCTACGGTAGGCTGGCGCCGCGTGGGTGGGAGGCGAGGGGCGGGCAAGCCAGCAATTTAACAAAGGGTTGGGCCGAACCCCCTAGAACCCCCAGAATCCCACCACTGTGTAGGCCCCTCTTGATCTTGAGGCCCTAGGCTGAAGCCTAGTTAGCCTATAGGAAAATCCGGCCCTGACTCTGTGTATGTGTGGAGGGCTTATCGGTAGTAACGCTTAACAGAGTAACAGCCGGCAGAAAAGACAAGTCAAATTTAAGAGTTGTTTCTTTCTGTACTGCATCATCTTTCAAAATTGATAAACTTTATAACACTGCTTTCAAAAATGGGAAAATATTATCTGATTATTGGATTTCCAACCATTTGGATTTATTTTAGCAATCAGCACTGGAGAGTATACCTGTGATAAAACAACTAAGTTTTCTCTAACTTCAATATTCAGAGTAAATTTGATATTTGTCATCCTTTACTATGCCTATTTTTGCCCATCAATTATCATTTTTAAATCAATCATACATATGAAAAATAATTTGACTTTCTTAGTTTCTAAATAACATTTCAACAGGCATCCATACCATAAGTCTAAGACTTTTTAAAGTGCTTTGAGATGTAAATTTTTCTGTGTTAAAATATGTATCTACTGGAATATATTAGAAATTGCAGTCAACTTAACAAATTAGCATAGTACATGATTCTTATATTTATTTATTTGCTCAAAGTACAATATACAGTATTATCAGTTTCTACATTACCCATATGTAGCTAGATTTTCAAGAACTGGGCATTTCAAGGGTATTTGGGTATTTGTTCCACAAAATTCTAGGATTTGGCAAAAATCTGCCAATTGACCAGAGGTTCCAGAAATTGTTTTTTTTAACTTACTGATTCAAAGATCTGAAAAGGTTTGAAAACCCTTACTCTGGAAAATATGCTCCCAAATTTCAAGACCATACCTGCAAAGAAGTCAAATCAATGAGCGAAACAACCACAGGCACTCTTTTAATTGATTATAGATCCTTGAATTATAGGTATAAAAGAGTGTTTAGCTTTAAAAATATCAAAGGAAGGAAGGATAATAAATCGGACTTTATTTTTGTAAGCTATAAGGTACAAGTAATATTAAAATTCATTTGCTGTCAGCTTTGAAACAGATCAGGCCTATTGCAGCCATCTTTTTGTTTCTCAGGTTACCACATAGTATGGGAGTGGGGAGAGGAGAATGCAGACCAGAAAAAACAACTTACTATCCCGTGCGAACCAAGGTCATCCCAACAGGTGCTGGCCAGAGACTGGAAGAGGCTATCAAAGAGATGCCAGAACACCTAACTGGACAATGTGACCTGTGACAACGAGGGAGTGAGTTATCTATTCTTTAATTATACTGAAAACACGGGAAATAAACAGAACTGGCTTTGTTTCATTCATGCCAATATGATGTACTCAATAAAATGGTTCTTTGAGAAAGCTACAAGTCTCAGAGTGCTGAATTGGCTGGGTTCATTAATTGGAACCTTGACATTTGCCTCCTGTTAATGAGTAAATGTAGAACTCCATATATTGTTTTGTAGAAAATTAAGTATTTGGTTTGAAGAAATGCAGAAGAGTGGATCAAGGATTGCTAATACTCAACCCTCTCCATCCCCACATACTCATGCATTCTATGCAATGTTTACCTGTGAACCTTAGTTTAATGGCTCAGCACTTTAGGGAGTTAGTAGTACTTTAATGAAAGCTACAGAAAAAAATCACATAAAGTCTATTCAGTTTTTATATTTGACTTAGTCATTTAAGCTCTATATTATTGTTTTGAACTTATGCATAATGCTTCCACACAAAGAGTGTTTCCAATTAAAAAACACTGTGCAGCAACTCAGTCTTTTTCCTCCTTGCAAACTTTTTATGCAAAAGGAAAAGAGATGTAAGTAATAAGGTGACACAAGAGAGACAGAAAAGAAGATAAAATTTTGCCCGTAATATTTGCCCATAATAATAAACTTTGAAAGCAGAAAGCCCCAAAAATAATTAAGAACCCTACAATCTGAAGGCACTCTACAAACCTGAAATCAAACAGATCTTCTTAAAGCTTAACTTGTATTCTCTATTAAGATGAATGAAGCAGAAAATGAAAAAGAACTTTCCAGAAAAGAAGTTTGAACATTTACTACTTTCCAAAACCAGATTTATTGCCTCTTAATTATTAATCAATAACCTTCTTTTTAGGAGAACAAATTATTTACCTCCAACCTATATAATCTGAGTGCAGGAGAGTGCAGAAGAATCTTGATCAGCTTCCACAATTGACTCTGTACCCCCAGAACTGTTTCTTCCCTCTTATCCTTACATACACCTCCATTTTGAATTACACAAAAACAGTTACAATTATCCAGCATACTTAATATAAAGGGTTTTCTGAAAATTAATTTATTGTGGAACCATAGTACCATTTTTTCATTGCAATAAAAATCAATTTCAGGAAAGCAGTACTGTAGGTATCAAAATAAACAGTGGTTTTGATTGTAGCACTAGGAACTCTCTAACAGGTTATTCCTAGAGAGCCAGTCTGGTGTAGTGATTAAGGTACTGATCTAATAACCAGAAGACTGTGAGTTCTAGGCCTTCCTTAGGCATGAAAGCCAACATAAGGTGACTGTGGGCCAGTCACTCTCAGCTCAGACCACTTCACAAGGTTGTTATTGTGGAGAAAATAAGAGGAGGCAGAAATATTATATATGTTTGCCACCTTGAGTTATATATAAAAGACAGTATAAAAATGTAATAATAATTCCCCAGTGAGACACCCCCTTGATGTGGTTGTGTGGCTTTTGAACTCTGAAGAAGATGAGAGCTATGTCAGAGATTCAACCATATTGGACAAGTCTCATCAGAGAATCCAGACAGAGAGTACAGGTAGTCCTCGACTTTTAACCACAACTGAGCCCAAAATTTATGTTGATAAGTAAGAAATTTGTTAAGTGAGTTTTGCCCCATTTTACAACTTTTCTTGCCACATTTTTAAATTAATCATTGCAGTTGCTCAATTAGTAACACTGCTGTTAAATGAATCTGGCTTTCCCATTGGCTTTGCTTATCAGAAGGTTGCAAAAAGTGATCACACGATCCCTGGACGCTGCAACCATCATAAATATGAATCAGTTGTCAAGCATCTGGATTTTGGTCAGATGACCATGAAAGTTGCTGCAATAGTCATACTTGTGAAAAATGGTCATAAGTTACCTTTTTCAGTGCCCTTGTAACTTTGAACAGTCACTAAATCAACTGTTGTAAGTCAAGACTACCTGTATATCTCCCATAAACAAAATGATGAGATGTAATTTGCCGAAACTCATATTGGATTGATCATCGTCCAGGTCAACAAAGACTGCGCTAGTTCCTGAACATCTGGTAACAAACGGGCTACAGGACTTGGGACTGTTGACTGAGCAACCAGGACCAGTAGCTGCAGGACTACTGGCGAAATGGTGCTTGAAATTAAAATACTGAAGTATACAAAGTTTGAAAACAAATATAATGATGTTTTTACAAATCAGGTCTAATAAGAGAAGGATATCTGAAAAGAATGCATCAGTTCTGTAAAGAACAATATTCAAAATCAGAAATAACAGAACAGAGGCTAGCAGATCAAAGTTGAGTTATAATATGAAATAAAGTATTCACAGAAGCAGATCTGGAAGAACTGCAAGGGTCTAGCCAGGGCAAAGGAATCAAAGCTTTGCCAGAAATAGCTCAAATGGTAGAGACAAATCAGGGAGAGGAAGCAGTAGAGGAAGCCAACATAGCTATGGAATAATTTTCATTTCCAAATCAGGTATCCTTTCCTTTGTCTTCTCCTCAGAAAGAATGCCTTCTAATTAAAAAAGAATTAAAACAAAGAATAACTGAGCATCTAGAGCAGCATAAAAATAACATAATCGTGGCAGAATGTAGCTCAGAGTTGCAGGAGAAAGAGGCCTTTCCCAGTGAATAAATAGGTTGAGAATATGGGAATCTTTGAAAAGCAGTAAAAGGACAAAGGCACATTTTCCATAACAATTTACAGAGTATAGTTATGCCGATTATTGCTTTAGTCTGGCAAGGTTTCTGTCAATAGGTGAACACAATAAAGGAAGTACTTAACAAGAAACTCCATGTGTTGTTCTTGGTTCCTTGGGCCTAACATGATAAGACTGCCTGCACTGAAGCTTGTTCCAAAAAAACATCTATCTAGCACAACTATTAAAAGATGCCAATACTGTAATATCAAATATAGGCAGCAGCTAATAGCAAGAAACAAACCAAATAATGTACAGCACAGCTGAATAACTGAGATGCAAAATCAAAAAAGAAGAAAAGCCCCAAACAGTACATTAATAAATTGGAAGATGAGGCTTGAAAATAAGATGAGCATGCTATAATCAGATGCAAGCAAGACAGAACAGATGGAAGAAAAGAAGCTGAAAAACAAGACAATGAAACAATACCTGATCAAGAAATATAACCTAGAAACAAGGAAGATTAAGGAAGCACTGGAAATAAAAAAGCAGCAAATAATACCAAATACCTGCACATCCTTCAAGCTGATAACATTAAGCACACTAAAGTCAACAACAACATTAAAAATGAATATATCATGAGAGTGAAGATCTTAAAGTCCAAATTCAGTGGACGAAAAACATCAAGGAAATTAACACTGGAGCATTTCCAGTCATTAGATAAACAACTGGAATAGAGCACAAGCAGAAGTAAATCCCTGGATATGAAGACCAGGAAGGCAGGATAGTAAGAAAAATAATGACCATGAATCATGCCTGTTATCCAAATAGCAATGTTAATGGCATCAACATTGGAAGAATCTGAAGGACAGTGAAGAAAATGCACTGTAGCTAGTATATCTGAGGCTTACTGAGTACTGGAGAGATCAAACTGGCCAACAAGACAAGACCAACTAAAGAACTGAAAAGAGACATAGCAAGATAAAGTTTTACATGGCCAACACATATAAAATAGCAGACAAAGCAACAAGGCCTGACAACGGCTAAGAGCACCAAAAGTGAAATAAAGAGACAGGAGGTCTAATTCCTCCTGCACAAGATTTAAGAACAAACCAGGATTGAGAAGCAAGACAGAAAAATGCTGCTTCTGCAGAAAAACTGAAGAAACAGTGGACCATCTATTTAACTACCGCAAGAAAATTGCACAGACTACTGTAATTACAAACAACGACATGACAAAGTCGCAACAAAGGTGAACTGTAATATCTGCAAGAAATACCATCTGCTTGCAAGCAAGAATTGCAGAAGAAAATAGACAACATGAAATGAAGAAGATAAAGTGCTCTGGGTCTTTAGAATTCAAACAGACAAGCACCTGCCATATAACACTCAGGATTTAATAACTATTGATAAGGAGGACAAAAACACCTGGACAGTGGATTTGATACTATCTGAAGAAACAGAATTGAAGAGAACAAACTGGCGAGGGTAACAAAATACAAAGACCTTCAAATAGAATGACTGTGGCGAAAGAAAGCAAAGATAGCACCAATAGTAATAAGCACCTAGGGGCAATTTCAAGACATCTGGAGCACGGGTGGGTTCTACTTACCTTTTGTTGTGGTTCCGTTACCTGAGCCTGTGTCATCGGCAGGAGAGGACTCCGAGAGTGAAGGAGAGGAGTTGGCAAGGCCTCCCTCTCCAGGACCCTCCTCTCTGGCAATGCCTTCGGTGTCCGCCGAAGGGCAAGAGATAGGGCCGGGGCCAAGCACATCCACGCAGCCACAGATGGACAGTGATGAGGGTAATGAGTCCTGGCTGGATCCACGCCAGCGTCGCAGAGATAAGCGTGCGCAACAGAAGAAAAGGGGTGCCCGAGATTAGGCTGAGTCACTGGACCACACCCCACAGGATATAAAAGGGAGTGTGGTGGCCAGTCAAACCTTGTGACGAACAAAGCTGAAAGCTTCCACGCCATTCTGCATTGCCGGACTTTTGCTATAGACTTTGCTGGATTATCTCTGGACTTGATTAACTCTGTAATTATTGAGCTGTTTCTTTTGATGTATCAGAAGTGGGGAGAAGTTATCTCTCCTCTTCGTAAATAATAAACTCTTGGCAGGCAGCCACTAGGTTGTTGCCAAGTTCCGTTATCATAAGGAAAAGGATTTTGCCGGCTGGTTTGGTCTTTAACTCTTGAACGTCTGTTGGTGTGTGTGTGCATGTGGCTGGGGACAGAACACCTTTACTACCGGTTCGCAACGGGAGCGTGCCTCCCGCCGCCTTTACTAACAGTTTTCAAGAACTGGACAGAACTCGCATCTCGCTTCTCCTCCCCACCTGCCACTCCACCTCTCCCCACCTGCCACTCCCCCTCGCTGGCTGAGATTGGCAAGTCTGATTCGGGCAGGGGTGGGGAGGCGGAGAAGTGAGATGCATGGAATGAGACGGGACTTCAACCCAAAGGTGAAATATAAAGGCATGCCTTCCCCACATCGGGCTGTTGCTACATGAAAAAGTCCTTCCCATGTTAGCTTGATAAATAATTTTACTGGCTAGAACCTGGTGGATTTTTACGTCAGCTGTCTGTTTTTACTCGCTGCAATAAATTCCAGCACTTGGTGGGCTCAGAAACTCAAACACATAGCAGCTTCTCCTTCAGGTGAGCTGTTGCCTAAAATATTCAGGTTTTTTTATTTTCATTTTAGCTCGCCACTTAAGTAGGGGTTTGTATACAGGAGTTGGGAATGGTATATTACAATAAAGTACTTTGGATTGCGTCTCTCTTCTCCGCTGTGTCTTACCTGACTTCCAGCTCCTGCCATGGCTGACGAGGGAGGGGAGAAGAGACGGCAAGGGAAGCCCTGTCTCACTCCATGCATCTTGCTTGTCTGCCTCCCCACCCTTCCCCACCTGCCACTCCCCCTTGCCGGCCAAGATTGGCAAGCCTGATTAGGGGAGCTGAACACGCTGCTGCCACCCAGGAGAAGAACGTCACAAATGGGCTCTCTCGCAGTGCCTCCTCTTTTTCTTCTTCTCCCGAGTGGCAGCGGTGCGTCCGGCTCACCGAATCTGGCCTGCTGATCTCGGCCGGCAGCAGCACGCTGATCACCGCTTTATGGCTACACAGACAACCCGCACCGGCCACTGCTCAGAGCTCCGGCTCCAGTACCCCTCCCCCCAGGTTGACAGGGCTAGGGCTGGCAAGAGTTTGTTTGCGGCCGCTCTTTGCAGCTGCCACTAAGAGAAGGGACGTGCTAGCTAGAGTTTGTGGGAGCGGCCTCTGCGACCGTTCCAGGTGAATGGCAGGTGCGTGTGGGACATATTCCCCCACCGTTCGCCCCTCCACCTTGCCTCCTCACCTCATGCTGTTTGCACGGCAGCTGCGCAGGCGTCTAAGTATTTGGGGGGCTTATTTTTGGGGGGACTTACTATAGTGCATGTGATAGAAAGCCCAACTGGGCTTATTATCCGAACATGTCTTATTTTTGGGGAAACACAGTACCTCTAGCAAATTTTACACAAATAGTGGCACCCTCACATTTTCTCAAATAACTGCCCCAATACTTATTTTAATAGACTAGCAAAAAACACATATATTGAGGCATTTAGCTTCCATCATTAAAAATCTTTATATTGTACTCTAAATATATCTAGAGCTACTAGTACTGAACAAGATGAGAATATGATAAATTAAAATAAATTACTTTATGAGGAGAAAAGAGGTTCAATAGTATTGCCCGCAAGAATTAGCTTTTATATCAACCTTATGCAAACAAGTCAGCAAGATAAGAAATGTTTTGTGGAAAATGATAGACAGTGATATACAACATCTCTGATTACCTAAGTCTCTTTGAAATGAAATCCTAATAACTGTCACTCATAAATACATCTTCGCCAACACACTCTGAAACAGAATGAAAAGGTTTAAATACCAGAGAGAAAGAGAGATAACATATACTGCAAATTAAGTTTAAAAGGGAACTCAATCCAAATTTCTAGACGTATCCAAGTATTTGTCCTCAAAACTTATATATATTTGTGTATTTGTGTGTGTGTGTGTGTGTGTGTGTGTGTGTGTGTGTGTACAGTTAATATCTCGGGTTTCTTCCCGTGTAATTGTAAACATATCCTTAAAAGGGTAGTAGCGACATTTCGACAAAATCACATTCGTCATCTTCTGGCTGAAGTTCTCGGTTTGGTGCTTATGGGCAAACTGTGTGATCGTAACTGACGTTTTTCTATGAAAAGAGGCAAAGGTGTATTCTGATTGGTCGACAGTGTTGTTGTATTCTGATTGGCTGATGATGTAGCTTTGCTTTGATGACACCTTTGCCTCTTTTCATAGAAAAACGTCAGTTACGATCACACAGTTTGCCCATAAGCACCAAACTGCGAACTTCAGCCAGAAGATGACGAATGCGATTTAATTCAACTATTAAAGAGTAAATATAAAAGATCACAATTGGTATTTTGCAGGACTGTATTTTAGGAGTTAAAGTTTTCATTTATAAATTTCTTAAATATTTCTCTGCAATGTCTAAAACATCACTTTCTTTTGCTGAAACTGTTGGCTTAATTATATTTAAAATGTTCCAGTGTCTTCCTACTATGTTTTAGTTACCTTTCCCAATCTTCTCTCTGAGCCTTGAACAATATTGCTCATGAAGTAATTCCGAAACAGGACTTCTTATTAATCCGTATTTTTAACCTGGCAATCTTTCTACTATAATTTTATTTTTAAAAATATCAATACACCCTATAGGAAAATTCAAATAAACTGAGATATAGGCTGGGTAGAAAGGTATAGTACCTTCACATTTTATCCAATGATTTCCCAATATCAGTTAAATTCTAAAGAATTACAATAATAACTGAGATTTGTTACTTTTAACAATAACTTCCCACTCAAAGCTTCTGAAAACTATTAGCCTTTTTTTAAACCCTCATAAATTGGTTGTTTGAACTTTTTAAGAGGCTACATTATCAGCTGTACAGGAAAAAAAGAGTTTTAGTTTAGCACGTGGGTGTCCAACTTTTTGGCTTGCCTGGGCCACATTGTGTGAAGAAGAACTGTCTTGGGATGACTATAAAATATACAATATAGTTAATGTATATAAATCATCAGTTGCCCAAGGCCACATGCAGTCTGTGGGCCATGGGTTCAATACATCTGGTTTAAACAATTATTTAAGTGATTCCTTTAATATATATAACTTTAAATCAGAAAGATATACATGTCAATGGTTTTTCTACAGTATGTATAATTATTAAAATAAATAAAAGGACTTTGGGTAGTAAACATGAAAAAAGGAATTTGAATTTGAAATAGAATTATGTACAAAAGATGAACATATTATTGCTAAAATCTATAAACTGCTATTAAAATTTAAAATAGAAGATAAACAAGGGAAAGAATGTTTGATAAGATGAACAAAACTTTTGTGTATGATATACAATAATATATATGTATAATATTCACTTAATCCTCCAAGGAAAGATTGAAGGCAAATGAGGTCCAGGCAGAAGAAGAATATCATGGCTTCAAAATCTAAGGGACTGGTTTGGACAAAACTCAACAGCACTTTTTCATGTGGCTGTTGATAAAAATAGGATCGCCAACATGATCACCAACGTTCGATGATGGATATGCCACAAGAAGAAGATGAAAATATACAAATGGAACAATGGAATATCTGCATGAGAGGGTTGAAATTCACATTGTGTTATAATCTTAAAAAGAATTTTTTATAAAATGATGTATTGCTGGTATTTGCCACCGAAAAAAATTGACTAAAATTGTCCAACCTCAACTGTATCTTGGAAATGCAGGCAACAGGAGGGAACATTGTATTATGCTTGGTAGACATGTTCAAAAGCCAAAAAAAAAAAAAAAAGGATTCAAATACATAATTAATTCAGAAGATCGTAAAACCAAATATACAGTTGAAACCCAGAGATATTAGTTTAAGACTGATGGACCAACAGCTGAAAAACATAGAACATTTTTTGATGAATCAAAACATTTGTTTTGATAAATGACAACAACAACAAGACTTTTATATGCACAACAATGGACATTACCTATAACAGAAGAATGGATGATAAAGTTCATGGAGCTGGTAAAATCGATGGCTCTGATTAGAGAAAAGGCATTAATTTTAATGCTGGTTTAAAAAAGCCTTTGGACTTTTTGCTGAAACAAGAAAATAATTAAATGACATATGACTTGATGTTTACAAAAAATGGTAAAGAGTAATAAAAATGAAAATTATGTTGTAAACTTAGAGTAAAAGCTTAATATAAATTTATACTTATTATCTGCTGTGAAAGAGAATCAGAAGTCAAAAAAGAAAAGAAAATGTGGACATTAAGAGAGAGAGCTTCTAAAGCTAGTAAATGTAAGCCATAAACAGTTTGTAGCATACTCTCCTATTATTCACAGACTTTATATATATAACCCTCAGTGTTCCATTCAAACTAATAAATTATTTCTTACAAGTAATAACTCTGACATAAAAATGTACCAGCCAGCATACAGTATGTGGGGCACTTTTTTATCATTCCTTTTGAAGCTGACTACTATAAATTGCATAGAACAGCTTCATAATAATCCTATAACTTAAATATTTTGCCATTTATATTTGATCACCAGATAAATTGTGTGGCACTAAAACAATATTTATTCATTTATTTAGTCCCATTTGTACAACCAGCCATCTCACATAGAAGAAACTCTGGGCAGCATACATAATAATCAAAATATTTTTTTAAAAAAATTAAAAGAACTAATCTGAATTAAAACTAAAAACTAGAAGAAAAAATAATAATGAAAATGGCAACAAAACAGAGAGAAAATGCATTCCATTAACTGTCATACAGCCATCCAGCAAACAATACTCTAATGCGATCTCCAAACTAGTTATCAAAACCATGTTTTAAAGGCCTTCTGATAGGCCAACAGGGTTGGCCCCAGTCTCAGCTTGACAGAGAAGATGTTCTGCAGAGTGGGGACTATGGTAGAAAAGGCATTCTTCCTAGAGCCCTGCCTGATGACACTCCCTGTCCAATGGAACCCACAACATGCTCTCTTGCCAGAGGAAATATAGATATAATTGGAAAGAGTTAGTCCTTCAAATATCTCAATCCATGCTATGTAGAACTTTGAAAGTTATAATCAGCACCCTGAATTGCACCCAAAGCAAATTGGCAATCAATACATCTCATGTACCAGAGATGTAACGTGCACATTTAACTGTCCATACTGCTGCACTGCAGTGAGCTACCCCCCTGAGTTACAATGGAGTAGGTAAATCAGTCCAGAGAAACAGTATTGGAAAAATCCAAGAAACATAAAACTGGATGATCACTTATGAATCTTTTCCTGCAAATTGAGAGTATGAGACATGGAGATTCCACAATAAACAATCAACTTAGACAGTAAGGCAAGAAAAAATTACCTATGAGTTACCTATGAAAAATATATATATGAGGCCTATCTCATATGGAAATTCTTTATAACATAAGGATACAAAAAGTAAGTTCCTACTGTATGTCCAGTATGACTGTGCAGTGTTTTAAGTTCAAAGGCCAAAAGGTCCTTCAATACTTGCAGAGGTGCAAAACATAACATCTGTTTTTAACTCTAAACAATATATGTCTTTTCCTAGAATTGTGCTGCAGTTTAGCAAGGCAGCCACACAAACTCAGCTTCTTTAAGATAGATGCTAACTGCATACATCTGGTCACTCTGAAGTACATTTTTTCTGTTAAATCTGTAGCACTGCACAGCAACAAAGAAAACCCAACAATAAATTATTCAGCTAAAATATTCTGTGGCTAAATTCCTCAAAATAAAAGAATTTACTAGAATCATGATGGTATGTCATGTCCTCCAATTATCAAGAAAAGAAGCAGAATTCCCCTCCTCCAGCAGAATATGGCAGCTGATTAGATTCTCAGAAGAGCCTAGTGACAGCTGGTGCCCACAGCAGTTGGTGGAGTGAAGCCAAGAAGTCCCCATAGCTGGAACCCACTGTAGGAGAATTTGGCATTTGTCTGACCCATACAACACAAAGCAATATTTTTACATCTTCTGAATGTCCTGACTCATACTGGGAACTCAATGTTTATATATGCCTGGATGAACTTCCAGAAATGTGCATGATATTACTTTTCTCTCACAGCAGTGAATATTCAGAGGAGAGCAATGTGCAGTAAAAGTTGGTAAAATGGCAAGGATTGTGACCAAAAGTAAATAAGACTTTGGAGGAATCAACCTAAAAATCACAAAACACGAAATTATAGAATATATAGAAGCTTTTAATCAAAAGATCTGCCAAAGCCAAAATGTTTATCTCCATTTTAATAGAAAGCATTCTTAGGTTTCTGGAGCTTCAAGAAGAACCTCCATTTACTTTTGATAAAGAAACCAAGAATAAAGAAATAGAAAAATATAGATGCACATGGGATTGGATTTGAAGAGCAATATGTGATTTAAAGCTTGCATTGATATTCCTATATCACCTCTCAGAAATGCTTTAAAATAGCTGCAGCTTTACTGGGTTTTTCATGGGTAGCCTTCATAGTCAATAAGCAATTCTAAGAAAAGATTAATTTGTTTAAAGTGTTCCCAACAGGTGGTAAGTGCATGCTCATATGAATTCCAGGTCACATTTTTTTCTTTTTGAACAAATTATCTCTCACAATCCTAATAGGGTGTCAAAGTTACACTGTCAAATTTTTGGAAGTAATTTGAAAATGTTGTTAATAGTGATGAAATAATTACTAGCATTTTATTTTCATATAATAGTGAATGTAGTGAATATTACAGAAATACCATCAGGGCAGTTAATACCTGGGCAATTCAATCAGTAGATACACAGCTGAAATAGTGGACTGGACTAAAAAAAAAAAAAACAACCTGGATAGGAAGATCAGAAAAAGAATGACAATATACCATGCCCTAAATCCACACAGTAAAGTTTTCAGATTCTACTTACCAAGGAAAATAGGTGGGCATGGAATGCTGCAAGTGTACTAGACAGTGGAAAAAGCAAAAAGGGCATTGGAAGAATATCTGAAGGACAATGAAGAAGATGCACTGAAGCTAGTATACCATGAAGGCTTACTGAGTCCTGGAAAGACCAAAATAGCCTATTACCGTGATGGCTAACCTTTTTGCCATGGCGTGCCAAAAGTGGGGGGAGCTCGGGGTTTGCGCGCGTGCGTGCCCACACCCATAATTTAATGCACCATGCCCCCCCGCACATATGTGTGTGACCCCCCCACTCCCCTGCTTTTGGCACAGTGGGCCTGGTAGGCCCGTTTTTCGCCCTCCCTAGGCTCCAGAGGCTTTCTAGGAACCTGGGGAGGGTGAAAACTGCCTCCCCCCCAAAGCCCTCAGGAGGCTAGAAACAGCCCGTTTCCTGACCTCCTTTGGGCCCGGAAGGGCCGAAAATCAGGTGGCCGGCATGCAGATGCGTGCTGGAGCTGAGCTAGGGCAGATATGGCTGTGTGTGCCACCTGTGGCACATGTGCCATAGGTTCGCCATCACGGGCCTATAATATGGCCTTCAATAAAGACCAAATGAAGAATAGAAAAGAGATACAAGGCAGGGCAAAATATTACAGGGCCAGTTCTTAAAAAATAGCAGGCAAAGCAGATAACAACAAGACCTGGCAATGGCTAAGAGCAGGAAAGTTGAAATAAGAGATAGACAGGCTAATTCTGGCTGCACAAGCCCAAGCTTTAAGAACAAATGCATACAAAGCCAGGATTGAGAAGGCAGCAAAGGCAGCAAATGCTGCTTCTGCAGAGAAACTGAAGAAACAATGGCCCACCTATTTAACCACTGCAAGAAAATTGCACAAATTGATTAAAAAAAAGGGCATGACAAACTAACAACAATGGTACACTGGAATATCTGCATGAAATACCATTTGTTTGCAAGAAAAATCGGTGAAAGCACAAAATAGACGAGGTAATAGAAAATGAAGACACTAAGGTACTCTGGGACTTTAGAATTTAGACAGACAAGTACCTGCCACATAACATCCTACAATAGATTTAACAACTGTTAAAAAAAACCAAAAAAAAATTGGATAATGGATGTGACTTTATCTGGAGAAGTTAAAGACTTGTAGAAAGTAAAGATTTGCAAATAAAATGAATGTGGCAAAAGAAAGCAAAGACAGTATCAACAGTAATAGGCACCTTGGGTGCAATCCGAACATCTGGAGCACCATGTGAACACCACTGGTATTGTCAAAATCACCACAAATCAATTGCAAAATGCAACTTTGCTTGAAACCACTTACATCCTGCGAGGATACCTGAAACACCATCAAACAACATCTGCCTATTCCAGGTCCTCAGGAAAGGATTCAATAGGTGGATTAAAATGCCAAATCCAATTTAAGCATCTGTCTGACTATATGACCAATAATAATAATAGATGCTTAACTCTAATCAAAATTTGTTAATGATGTTAATCTTCAATTAATTTCTATAAAGAAGTAAACACTAAATTTCAAAAAGTTATTACAATTATAGCATTTACTGTACAGTTACAGTGACAGCATTTAAGCTTATAGCTGAAATCACACAGCATGCTTTGCCTTAATTTTTTAACCATGATTTGTTGAATAAGCCACATTGGTCTTATTTACACATCTGACAAAATTGTAATGGTTTAGTACAGAGCATTAACTTAGTCATTTTTTTAATCTTAGGTAACATTACCAAAGAGGCTTAAATCAAGTTTCATATTTTGAATTACATTAATAAGCATCCATTCTAGCAGGTTGCCCTATAAACCTTGAACAATGTGGTCTGCAACTACAGCCTTCATATAACTGAATATTACACAAAAAACATGTTGTTTGAACAATCAAATTATTTCATAAAGCATTATATGGAAGGCCACTAAGTACATCATTAGTGGAATATTCAATTTCAGTCCTTTATAATATA
Source organism: Pantherophis guttatus (assembly GCF_059756535.1). Taxonomy (NCBI): domain Eukaryota; kingdom Metazoa; phylum Chordata; class Lepidosauria; order Squamata; family Colubridae; genus Pantherophis; species Pantherophis guttatus. The sequence continues at coordinate 263,526,182 of NC_142063.1, read as the reverse complement.
CTCTAGAGGTGTGCATGAAGGCAAGTTTATTTTAGCTTGAGCTAAGAAAAAAAATACTTCATTCAAAACATTGTGTTCTTGTTCAGTAAAAAAAAACTGTGTGAGTATTCCTTATTCCACTCTTACAAATTGAAAGATTTAGACTGTTATGACTATTAGAAGCAATGTGAACCAGATATGAATGGATATTTCCTTGTTATACATCTAACCTGGGTGTTGGCAACGTGCAGCTGCTGAGCCGCATGTGGCTCTTTCATCCCCCTGCTGTGGCTCCCTGTCGGCTGGCTGGCCCCACCCCTCGCCCTCTCCTCCCAGTCACTCCTCTCATGGCCTGAGAAGGTAAGGGCAACGGCGGGGAATGCCGTTTTTCCAGAGCGGGAGGGAAGCGCCCCTGTACTTGCCTCTCATCTCGTGGGCACTTCCTTCGGGGCTTCTTAGTGCTGAGTGCACCTCGGTCGTTCAGGGAGACGTGTGACTTTTTCTCCGCCCCAAGACACTGTCCCAGCCTGGCTGCCACCGATGCTCTATAACATAATGGGCTCCAGGAGAAGGATGGGATGCCGTCTCCTCATTGTGAAGCGCCCTAAGTTTAAGTGTGCTGTGTAAGGCACTGCGAGAGCAGCGAGCAGGCCATGGAGGCAGCAAGAGAAGTGTCAGAGGAAATGCCCGTGAGATGAGAGGCAAGTACAGGGTGCTTCCCTCCCGCTCTGGAATATGGAGCAAGTCTCCATCCCCGCCATCGCCCTTACCTTCTCAGGCCACGCGAGGAGTGACTGGGAGGGGAGGGTGAAGGGCGGGGCCAGCCAGCAGACAGGGAGCCACAGCAGGGGGGATGAAAGAGTTTCATTTATCTGGGAACCTGAAATGACTCTTGATTTAAAATCATATGGTAAAAAGCACCCGAAGACAGAACATCAGCAAAAAAAGCAAAAAAAACCAAACAAACCAATCCTTGCCTGTTTTGGGAAATAGTTCAAGAGGGAACACACACATACATGAGAGAAAGGGGAGGGGCAGAGAGAGGGAGGGAAAGAGAGAGAGATGAGAGAGAGAAAAGGGGAAAAGAGAGAGAGAAATATGAAAATGATGGAGAGAATGAGAGCGGAAAAAGAAACAAATGAAAGAAAGAGAAGAGGAGAGAGAGAGGGACACAGAAATGAGAGAGCTGGAGGGAGAGAATAAGAGGGAAAAGAGGGAAACGAGAGAGAGAAGGGGAGAGAAAGGAAAGAGAGAGGGGGAGGAAGCGGGAGGAAGAGGAAAAAGGGAAAAACAAGAGAGGGAGGGAGAGAGAGAAAGAGAGGCCCATTTCCCCAGAGCCACAAAATCTGGGTAGGCGTGGCTGGGGGAGGGTCATATGATTGGATGGTTTGATGTTGAATTGGCCACGCCCAACCAGGTTTTGTGGCTCCCAGTGTTTTCTTTTCTGTGGAAAACAGGTCCAAATGGCTCTGAGTGTTTAAGGTTGCAGACCCGTGGTCTAACCCATCCTGAGTGCTACTTTCAACCAAGTTGCAAAAAAAAAAAAAAAAAAAAAAAAACCGTTACTGAGGAATCAAACAGCATACCTCTACTCCCACCCATTGGAAAATCTCTTTAGAGTGGAAATTGTCATTAAAAAAGAACCTGCCGACACCAAAGATCTTTTCAATAATCTCTTGAAGACAGTGCACAACACTGTTTCAACACATTTTTCCTGTAAAGTTTTCATTTTTAAAAAAAATCTGTTTCTTTTCTTTTTCTTTTTGCAGGCATTGACATCTTGTTTCCTTAACAAGATCAAGCAACAGATGGAACATGTTTTTTTCCAGACTACCTGCCAAGGCCCAAGCCCAGGAAAAGCAACCCTGTTCTTTGATGTTTTTATTTGCCAATTGGGGAAAGTGCAATAAAAGGCCTACTGATGCTTTTTATTTGCATAAAGAACACTTAAAATATGACAAAGGAACATCCATATCATGTATACACACATAGCAAAGCAGGCCAGTGCCAGCTTGGAGATCCTAAAAAATGCCTACATCGAGTACATATACCCAAAAAATAATGAACAAGTGGGCACTCTATTAATAACCTTTACATTTATATAACCTCAGCAGAATCAGCTTGTATGCAAAGTACAGTTAATCATGCTCACACAAACATTGCGTTAGCTGACTGTACTATAAAGCACACCTTAATACATATGCATCATACCCATAAAGCCACATGATCTCTATTTGGTATGTATTAAAGTTAGTTTAAAAAGAGCATTAACTTTTCAAATAAATCTAAGCTGTCTTCTTCTGTCTGACCATCAACTTTTGCTTCACTATTAACATTACAAGCTGATCAGCCCAGTATTTACTGTACAATCTTGAAATAAAACTCTTGGGTTTATTTATGTATCAACTTTTGAAACAGCTATTTTGGAGTCAAACATTTTACTCCTAGGATATTATCATCTTTTCTATTAAGTCTTACTGGATAAGGCAAAACTTATGATTTTATAAGCATCTATGAAATCTTTCATAGAACTTTCAAAGAAGGAAAAGTAGTTCACAATAAAACAGTTTTATTAAGCAACTAGATGTATGTTCATAACATTTTACACAAAATATGTAATTTCAGAATTGATCACACAAGTAATTTGATCATAATAAAGATGTATGAATCTTTTTTAAAAAATCGTTTAACGTATCTTGTTAATAAGATGTCGCTCACATCTACTATTTTTATTATCTAATTTTATTTATCCTGCTATCAGTAAGAATATTTGGTCAATCATGAAAAAAAGGATTCTTTGCTCAATAACTGTCAACCAACAAGAACAAAATTTTATCTTAGATCTTGGGATACAATCTAGTCTTTATAAGCAGCACTGCTAGTCACACTTTTTCTGAAGTTCACTAGATTACTACTGAAAGTTCTATGGATGAAGCAATCAAGCTTCAGTTGAGAAACAGAACGGAAGCTGTCACAGGTAATTAACATGGCAATAGAAGTCCTGGCATATTCATGAAGTTTAAGTATGCTGGAAACTGCAGATGAAATATCTAAGCTACACTTCCTAACAATTGTACGCAAATAATGTTATAACAGGAGTTAAGTGAACTGTAAATGCAAAACCTAAAGTGTTTAACCAGAAATTTAAAGCCAAGATTCTGCAAGAGTGAATGGGTTTTAGAATTCATTGAATAAACTCCAAAATTTAGATACAATATGGACATTGGAGACAAATTAAAAATAGACAACTTTCTAGAAGGATGTAGACTTCTTTGTTCAACAAGCAATAGCACTACCGATGCTATTTGCCTCCATTACTAATTTGCTTCTCTTTTTATGACTGAAATTTCTTTTTGAAAAATGTACAATGAAATTCTAAATATAATAAAGAAATCACCTAATAATTTAGTCACATGCCGAACTAACAGTATTTGAGTTTCCCAAATATATTGTTTTATGCTCATGATAATAGATAACTATCAAGAATACGCTTTGTGTATTTTGTGAGTTTTGTTAGTTCTTTAAGTCAATAGCTGTTTCATAATTTCATTTTTCTAGAGCTTGCAAAATTTGGAGTGCTAATAGAAACAAACCTTTCAATACATTTAAGAATTAAGCTAAAACAGAATCTGAATTCTGGATGAATCTGACTCAAGTCACGCCAACGGATTCAAAATAGTTTTTTGTTGTTGTTCAATCATGTCCAATTCTCAGAGACTGCCTAGGCTACTACCTGCAGTTTTCTTGGCAAGATTTTTTTTAATAAGTGGTTTGCCATTGCCTTCTTTCTAGGGCTGAAAAAAAGTGATTGGCCCAAGGTCACTCAGCTGGTTCTTGCCTAAGAGTAGGACTAGAACTCACACTCTCTCGATTTCTAGCCTGATGCCTTAACAACTACACCAAACTGGCTCTCTAAAATGGGATACAAGTCTCCTAATTAAGATTCTACTGTGAGATATTGTTCAATGTTATGGGTGATCAGAAATTTAAAATAGCTTATGAGTTTTTGCAATAATGCAAGATTTTAGATTTATTAAGGTTGAATTTTTGCAAATCCCATCTGAAACTCTCCTATGGCATTATCTGCCTTGGTTCGGGGGGGGGGGATTGTCCCCCTCAGAACGGGCTCGCAATTTGGGTGCCCTCCTAGACTCCTAGACTCACAGCTAAGATTAGAGCAACATCTGTCAGCTGTGGCTAGGGTGACCTAGCCTTGTACAGGTTTGCCTGGTGCACCAATTGTGACCCTACTTGGATCAGGAGGCTCTCCTCACAGTCACTCATGCCCTTGTCACCTCACAGTTAGATTATTGCAATGCACTCTACATGGGGCTACCCTTGAAAAGTGTTCAGAGACTACAGCTGGTCCAGAACACAGCCGCGCGAGCTGTCGTGGGTGCACCTAGGTACACCCACATTACACCAATTCTCCGCGAGCTGCACTGGCTCCCTATTGGTCTCCGGTCACAATTCAAGGTGTTGGTTATTACCTTTAAAGCCCTACATGGTTCAGGGCCAGATTATCTTCGAGACCTCCTTCTACCGCATAGCTCCCAGCGACCGGTAAGATCCCACAGAGTTGGTCTTCTCCAGGTCCTGTCAGCTAAACAATGCCGGCTGGCGGGCCCGCAGGGGAGGGCCTTCTCTGTGGCTGCCCCAGCTCTCTGGAACCAGTTACCTCCTGAGATCCAGACCATCCCCACCCTATTGGCCTTCCGAAAAGCGGTGAAGACCTGGCTTTTCCGGCAGGCCTGGGGCCATTGATCTCCCTGTTGTGATCTGGCGAGATCCGGCCATGAATGGTGTGAATGGGTTTTAATTGTTTTTAATGTTTTAATTTTTAATGTTTTTATATATGGTTTTTAAATGCATTGTAAGCCGCCTTGAGTCTTTGGAGAAAGGCGGCATACAAGTTGAACACATAAATAAATAAATAAATAAATAAATAAATAAATAAATAAATAAACAAACAAACAAACAAACCAACTTGCTAATCCCTAAATCAACTGATTCAACTTGATCAACTGTTCAGAGAAGGAAAACCCAGTAAGTTACTAGGCTGCAACCTATAGGGGGCTTAAGAGAATATTATTTTTGACAGGAGGGACATTGTTATCGATCACTGCTTGAAAGTGAATAGCTATAGAAAAGAAACCTTTTGAAAATATGCTATAATAATAAACCATACTAAAACAAATAGACACTGTAGAAAGAGAGCTGAATGGCACTAGTCTATGGTATCCAAAAATCAGAAGAAATGAGTAGCTATTTTCGACTAAATTTTTTTTGCTAAAAAGCATGTGAACGAAGCAGTGGATTGGCTACATTTGCAGGGTCTATGAATCACAATATTTAACCTATGGTGGTTCCAATGCTTGGAATGGTGGGGCAGTTGAAGTTGCCTGATTTCTGTACTTTGAGAACGTAGTCACTCTTCTAATCTAATCTAATCAAGGGCACTAAATTCGTAAAAGCATGTACCTCTTAATAAAATGTCTTGGTCACAATAGGTGCTACCAAACAAATTTAAAACAAATAGAAGTGCTAGTAAAATGCATACAATTAATATGGATGCCAGTGGCAATTCAGCAATGTATAAAATGCCAATGTATTAAAATCAACAAAATTAGTTGTCTCATTACTGAAAAGCTTTGCAAACTTTACAAAAGATTTGAATGAGAAAATTATACATTATACATTAGCTATATTGTCACCTGAATGAATTTTGAATTTACTTTAGATGAAGAGGCAATAAAGGTAATCCTCAACGTACAACCATTCGTTTAGTGACCATTCAAAATTACAACAGCATTGAAAAAGTGACTTATGACTTTCCTCACACTTACAACCAATGCAAACACTTGGCAACTGTCATGTATTTATGATGGTCGCAGTGTCCCAGGACCATATGATCACCTTTTGCGACATTCTGACAAGCAAATTCAACAGAGAAGCCAGATTCACTTAACAAGCTCAGAACTAATCCTTCCATCCCCACCACCATCCAGTTAGAACTGATGAATCTTTTTCTATGAGAAGTGAAACGTCTTCAAGAAAAAAAGAAAGTCCAGTTGCCTTTTGAAAAAGCACCTTTGAGACTTAAATTCATTACTACGTTAACAACTGCAGAGATTAATTTAACAACTGTAGCAAGAAAGGTTGTAAAATGGGGCAAAACTCACTTAACAATTGTCTTGCTTAGCAACAGAAACTTGGGGCTTAATTGTGATTGTAAGACAAGGACTACTTCTATGTACATTGTTGGGTAGAGTTTATTAATTCTATTAATTCCAGGACCCTTAAAAGAGCCAGATTTGAAATCTCTTTGTCATGTAGAGAAGCAGTTGCTTAAGGAACAAGGAAGCAACAGTTATAAGCACCTATTAATACAATTTTATATATAGGATCTTTAAACTTGAGATGAAGTTGAATAGTCTGATGAAAGTTCATAAAACTAAAATTTTGTTTAAGAGGAATGGATACACATTTATACAAAGAACAGTAGAAAGTATGTCTCACTATACATTTTACTAAATATTTAAAAGAAACTAGAAAAAAAAGCTTTCAGCAGTTTATAAAATTTAGAATTTTCACTGTAATTTTCATAGTGAATGAAGCAAGCTGTATTTATGCAGCAAGCCTTTCCAGAAACTGTTGTTTATGGTGCTACTGGTCTCAATAAATACATACTCCAGGAATTTGAAATATAGGGCAGTAGTCCCCTTTAGCGTCTATGTGTGACAGACAAGTACAAAACCCTATTCCTAGACTTCAACAATCTATTATCTCCATGCCTTTTCTTGCACAGGAGAAGTAGAAAAAAAACCAACCTTATCATTCCAAATAGAGTTTTTTTTTCTGACTTAATATTTTACAAATTACAAGCCATATAACTCATTATCACATTCCAATTCTGCAAATATGGTGCAATTAAGGGGCTAGAGAACATGTTAAATGGTAGAAAACCACACTAATAATCTCAACTCTACTATTTATTGTATAGAAAGATTTGAAAAGCATATCAAGTTACTTGTCCCAGGATTAAAAACTATTTTTCTACAATTAGTGTAGCCATTTTATATTTTCAATTTTTACTTGCAAACATCCTATGGGAAGCATAGACACAACCATTAAAACTTATACCCATTGATATCAATAACCCTTTCTAGTCTTTATGTTTAGTTTTATCCACTGTCTCCATATTTGAAAACAGACTTTTAACATAAAATTCTGTCCCAGGATGCAATGGTTCAGCTCTTATCAACTGGTTATTTTGCTATAATTTCTTCAACAAATGATTTACACTGACTCACAATTTTACTCCTATGCATCTTCACTTGTTTCTAATGTATTAGCATTGTCAATAAAGGAATCACCAAGGGGCTACATTGCTTATTTTACTCCACATGGAACATAAGCTTCCACACACTGTCCTACCCTCAATGAGGGCAGGTCAATATATGGAAACCAATCCCAAATGCCCAGTATTTTTTTTAAAGAACTTCATACATCCTGCAAATTAGCAGCATGTATTCCTTTCTCTCAAGCAAACCTAGAAACTGCCAGAGTTGAGAAGGACTTGCCATTTATAATGCAGACCAAAGAATGTTTAGTTTGTAAACAGAGAAACATAGATTAAGTATCAAAGGCACAGATTGCATTCAATCTTTCTTTTAAATTCTTTGATTATATTAATACTTCATTGGAAGTATTTTTTTTAGTTTGTAATTGGTAAAAAGATCAATGCTTCATCATTAATATTTTAATTAAATTAAAATTTTAACAATTTTTAACAAATTAACATTACAATAATTTTTGTAATTTAAGATGTTGCCACAGCAGAAGAGGTCATTAAAAGGTAATGTCTCTTAGTACCTTCATAGATCTATCCACATAATTTTCTCGGCAAGAATACAGAAGCAGTTACTGTTTCTTTAGTCCACCTCCAAATGAATTGCTTTTGTTTACCTTAAACTTCTACTAAAGAAACAACATAACTTATTAACTAAGTACTTAGATCATCTACATAAGCCAACAATTCCTTTATATCTCAAAAGTTTTTCCAAAGGAGAATATATTGTTAGTGTTTAATATATTTAAACTTATCTATTTAATCTTATCTATTAAGAAACATTAAATACTATCAGTGCTACCAACAAAGCCATATATTGACTCAGTTTTTGTTAAAACTCTATCATGTTTTAAACTTGAAAGCCACACAAAAACTACTTCATTTACCATTAAACAACAACAAGAACATTTTACTTATGAAAACATTTTATATAACAGAATCCAGTGGTACATTTCTGATTCACATTTTAAGATACAAGGTTACAAGGCAACACCCACCCACCCCCCAACAATCCTAATTCATGTTTTTGGTTTACAATATGGAAAACAATTACTCTGCTTTAATATTCCAGAAAAGCTAACAACTAACAGTAAAAATAACCAACATGTTTTCCCACAATGTCTTATACTGTCTTCCAATACTGGAAGACTTAGATTACACACAGAGAAGTAAATGCAAAGGAACAACTTTTTTGTCTCCCCCATTCAAATGCATACCTGGCTTGCAGAGTGCTTTGTCACAGTAACTCCAGGACTAAATAGAACACAAGGACAGCCTTCTTAAGTATTTTCTTTTAAAAACATAACAAAAGGATACAGCCTTAAAGCGCCAGTTTGTGTTCCAATGGCAAGTATCTTCTGAACAGGATCAAAAGCCAAGGCTGAGGGCTGATAGGGGAAACCATGGCGTACAGTCTGTCAAGTCAAGGTAGTGAAGCAATGATGATTCAGGCAACCAAAGAAAAATAAAAAGCCAATGTTTTAGGAAGAAATGACTTCATTTACTGTACAAAATATTTTTTTTAACTTGGGGGAAAATAGGTTAGAATGTATTTGAATCTTACTGAACATACAGAAAACAAAAAGAAGTCTTTGCTCAAATACCTATTTATCATTCACTTCTCAAATATCAAGTTTATTCTCTTCTCACTTTACTATTTTTAGAAACTCTTGCAAAAATTAAACAACTGTATTATAATCTGGGACAGACTGAGAAATTTGATGATGCAGTCATTCCTGTAAATTAAGTGTTCACTAATTATTAAGATAGCTCTTTGGAGAGCTATTTCTATTTCTCTGGAGGCCTTAAATGACACAAAAGGTTTTTTTAAAAAAAAAAAAACACATAGGCACTTCTGCATTTAATGCATTACAATGGCCACCAATGCTCCTCCTTTTTATTTTTTTTAACAACTAGAGGTGTACTTAACCTCATTTGTGTGGGGTAATGAGCAAACAGCACAGGCAAAGCCAGTGAAACCAAAATGTTTTTTTTTTTATCTTAAGGATCAATCCTAACCCATTGTTTAGATAAAGTATTCAATCCACAAGCCGATCTACAGCAGTTTAGGCCACAGGTGTCTAAAGGTGGAGAGGAACATCCACTTCGTTTTGTGTTTCAATTTGGCACAGCTGGTGAATTAATCTGCTGCATCACCCTTTTGGAATTTAGACTCCAACTGCATTTACTGCATCCCATCGGAAAAGAAATATCCCTTCCTATTAGTATTACTTCTTCCTCCAACCCCAAAATGAAGAATTATTCCTTCTATATTTAGAGAACATCATTTACTGAAGACTGTTAAAATCTCCGTGTTTGCTGGTAATGCAGAGCATTTAGTACTCTGTCCTCTGATCGCATCAGAGTGGCATTTTAATTGTGTTCAACAGCGAAGCACACATTTAGAGGCTTCCCTCCAAGCATCTCAGATATACATGTACATATCTGCGGCTTAAAATTCAAGTGATAAATAGCCATTCAGGGGAAGATGCTTGTCAATAAAAGCCGAGGGTCCCTCATAACGTCATCCTCGCGGCTGCTCTTCTTCCCCCACTCACAATTTTTTTTTAAAAAAACAAACAAACACACACATTAAATTGACAGCTTTAAAAGCATCGGAGTCCAGAGTCTGCAGAACCCATCATGGCTACATCATCCTCTGCTCCCCCCCCCCCACCCCACCATTTCTTCCCAACCGGCTGCAGCATTCACCTTGCAGAGCTGGAAGTGCTCGGACTGGAGGGTCTCCTGGATGTCGTTCTCCCGGGTTGCAGCCTGCTGCTGCTGCGAGGAGGAGGAAGCTGAAGAGGAGGACGACGAGCCCGCCAGGCCGTCCAACACCTTTCTGATGTTAAATTTCCTCATGGTCTCTCCGGCGGCGCACCCTTTTCTTCTTCCTCCCCCTCCTCCTCCTCCTCCTCCTCCCCCTCTCCACCCCCCTCTTGCCGTGGCTCCTACTCCCGCCCGGCCACACACCTCATCCAGACGAGCGGAGAAAGGGAAGGAGCAGGCGGGCAGGGCGAGGGGTCCCGCTGCAAAGGGAGGGGGAAGCAAAGGGAAGGACGCCTCGAAGTCTCGGCTTTTTTCCCCTCCTGCTTTGCTTTCTTCATCCAACCATTATCATTCCCCCCCTCCTCGGTCTGGGCACAGGGTGGGAAGGCAAGGCGCGAAGGGGTGGAGGGGGGGGGTAAAGAGGTTGCTCGAGGCAGACGCGGACGAAGGGGGCAGAGCAGTCACCCTTATCAGCTGAGGGAGGGAGTGGACCTGACCAAGGAAGAGGAAAGCGCCGAACAGGAAGAGAAAAGGAAGGAGGGGAACGCACGAAGTAAATAAATCTAGCGGCGAGATTAACGTAGCGCGGCGGGGTTCTTCTTTCGGCGGCTCGCCACGCCACACTCAAGCAAGCAGCTCGCCTCTGGCAGACGGCTCTGCCCCCGACCCTCACCCACCCCGGGCGCCCTCTAGGCTCCGGGAAGGCCGCTCCGACCGCCTTTCGCAGGCTGCCCTTTGCCTGCGCTTCCTTTCCCGTCCAAACCCCTAAGCCCCGGCCCTCTTTTTTTGCACCGACACTCCTCGCCCACCCCTCCCGCTTTTCGCTACTACTGCTGCGCGGCGAGGGGAGCCCGAGCCTGCCTCTACGCTTCCCCCCCCTTCCTCCTCCTCCTCCTCCTCGTGCGGCTGCGAGTCCAGAAGTGACAGCGACGACCGCCTCAACTTCCCACCCCCTTTTCACTTAAAGGGAGTAGAAGCGGCTGTCCATCATCTCGCCGGGTGCCCACCACAGTTTCTCTCTCTCTCTCTCTCTCTCTCTCTCTCCCCGGTGCAGCTGCAATTCCCCGCCGCCCGGTGGTTGCGTTGGCTGGTTGCTTGGCCGGCCGGCCGGCCTGCCTCGCCGGCAACGCTGCCCCTTAGCGAGACTCCTGCTCCGGGAGTGTCGCCAGCGGCGCTTCGCGGGGACTTTGCTGCCGCCGGCTGTCACACGCCCCCACAACCATCCTCCTGCAAAGGCTATGCCGGCAGCTGCTACTGCCGCTGCCGCCTCCTTCTCCTCCTCGCCTCACAACACAGAAAGGCGATCCCACCGTGAAGCGGTGGCGGCGGCGGCAACACCGTCTTCCTCCTTCCCCATCAACCCCTGTGGTAGCTATCGCTGTTGTCTCCTTAAACTGCTGGTAGTGGCAAAGCAGAAGCGACCGAGGCGGAGCATGCGCGGTCCAAGGCCTTCCTGCAAACACCCGGATGTTGCTGTCTTTTCTTGTTATGGATGGGGGGGGGGGACGACGACGTCCTAACGGCCTTCCTAGAAGGCGGGGTGGGGGTTGGGGTTTGGGGCGCATTGGCCTCTTGGGCGCTCGGGCTGCGGGGTTGATTAAAGCCCTTTGAATGCAGCCGCGTGCGCGCCGGGACAAAAGCGCGCCTTGGAAGGGCTGAGCGAGGCGCCTGGAGGTCGGCCTTCGGGTGGCTTCCTGGAGAGGCTTGCAAGGGGCTGCAGCCCAGCTCCCGCCTTGCCTCAAGGAAGCGCGGTGGGATGTGCGTCAGAGTAAAGAAAGAAAGAAAGAAAGAAAGAAAGAAAGAAAGAAAGAAAGAAAGAAAGAAAGAAAGAAAGAAAGAAAGAAAGAAAGAAAGAAAGAAAGAAAGAAAGAAAGAAAAAAGTGGGGGGAAAAGGGTCGTCGGAGGGCAATTCTTTCGTTAGGTTCGCGCCGACCCACGAGTCGGTCGTGCTGATTTCAAAGCATTCTGGTCCGCGTCCGCCCGACCCCAGGGATGCAGGCACACCACAGAGCCTGGTGATGGGGCTTGGAGGGGCATCCCTGCTGTTGTGCAAGGCGGCAATAGGGATGTCCCAGGTGAGGACGGAGCGCCAGTGCGCCCTCCGTTCAGGTAGAGGCAGTAAGAGGGAAATTCTGCTGCCGCCTTCAAAAGTTGAAGCGCTCCGCAGGTGACTTGGATGGGGGACAAATGATTAAAAGAGACGTCGTGGTTAGCTCTTTGTTTGTTTACTTCTTTGAAGTCGTCGTTGTCTTCTGAAAGAAATGAGGCAGCTGTATTGCAGGAAGCGATGGAGGGATAAAAGATGGTGCTGATGCTGGTCAAAAGCCTTTTCATTGATGGAGCAGTAAAAGCAGAGTAAGAGGCAGATTAGGACAAGCCAGTCTTGGACAGGAATGACCTCAGCTCAAAATGCCTATAACCACCGAGCTTAGGCTTTCCAGAGGGACTTTGGATATTTTTAGATCTGAGAGGTTGGTTCCTGCTTTCCGTCAATTAAAAAAAAAACTAAACTGGAGATAGGCATGATGGTTTTCTCTTCAGATTTTTGAGATGTATTTTAGAAGTGCCTTCAAGTTTCTGGTGAAATTATTAGATCAGTTTAAGGCAGCTTATATGGAAACAGTTGTATTTGAACATATTTTTTATCCCACCACATCTAAATTGGTCTTTTAAATCAAAAGCAAATGTAAAGTGTAAAATAAAATAGGAAAAATAAATTGCAATCATTAAAATTAATTCAGAAACTTATTTTAATTAAAAGAACAGTTGTATTAGTTACTTTAAGACTTTTAAAGACCACTCCCAGAAATTTAGCAGGTATTTTAAGTGATTATTAAGTCTTTAATCCTATGGAGATTTACTCCAAGGTAAGTGAATGTAATATGTTTTGAGCATAATCATAGCAGATTTAAACTTTGCAAGCCCAGCTAAAGTAAATATCAATATACATTGTTAGCTTCTCTCTCTCTCTCTCAGTTTGTTGTAGGTATCTGAGCTATTAAGTCATTTTTCATTTCCCAAGCTATAACTAAGTTAACTGTTAAACTGTTGTGTCTTATGAAACTGAATAAACCAGGCCTGTTTTACAACAAAATGGAATGGGATTAAAGGGAAAATATATAGTATTGTATCTTGACCTAAATCTGGTAGCAGCACCTAAATCAATGCTAGCTGAACTTGAAAAATAGTATTCAGAATTGAATCAAGAAAATACAGGACTGTAGATTGGATTGAGAACTTAAGTAAACATCTAGAAATAAGGCAAATTGATACCTGTATTACTGCCAAGAACAACTCATAGTCATGAGCATGTAATCACCAGGAATCAAAAGTCAGTTTGATGGAGTTAGATTTTTTCATCTTGATATTGAGGATAATTTTAGCTGTCAGAAGCATTTTCCACTGGTCCGTTTAAAAACAGTGTACATTTTTAAAAGTCTGATATAGCAAAGAAAAAGCTAGAGAGAACAAATTGTTCTCCTTGCTTACATTTTTGAGCTGGGAATACACATGTATACCAAAGTGACCAAATTGATTTTGGGCCTAAGGCAAGACTAGAATTCACAGTATCCCTGTTTCTAACCTGGTGCCTTAATTACTATACCAGACTGGCTCCCAGAAATATTTTGCCCCTTCGTGTGTTGTACAGCATTAAGATTCTATTCCTACTCCTGTATGCTTAGTCTGCCATGAGAGAGATGAGTATTCAGTCTTTTGAACATCAAAGCAAAGTATGTTTGAAGTTAGATCCTATTTATGTTGATTGCTGCAAATCAGACTTAAAAAGCATTAGACTCTTACTTTTGGAGATACTGAAATTTGGAAGATACATTTTAGAATTTTAAAAACTTAAGACTTTTACATCAAAATCCAGTTTTTGATATACAACTAAGACTGGGCATATATAAATCATCAGTCTGCTGAACCACTATTCCATTCTTGAGACAATCATGCTTAAATCATAACATTAAATTAGAAAATAAAATAAAGGAAAGTTATTTGTATTTTGTTCTAAATAATTGTGCCTAATTAGACCACACTTATAAAAAATGACAAACTTTTAACATTTAGTATTGAAAAAACTACCTAATTCTGAAATTTTATTTTATTGGCATATTTATGTATTCGTTTTGCACAGTTGTAGGATTGAAGAGGCAAAAGATTCAGATTCAAAAGGGGAAAAATATGTCAGAGGATGTTGGAATGCTCATAGATCATTTGCTGACAACTTTTTAAAGCAGCTACATCTTTGCTCTGAACCATGCAGCTGTGCTCTACAGCTGCAGCACAGTCCTATGAAAAGATATTTTCTAGATGCCAACTGGACTTGCTTATATGCTCATGCTTGATCCAAACTATCTTTTCTCCTTTGAAGATGATATGCTATAAATTCTATATGTTAATAGCATTAAAGTGCTCAGTTTTGGCAAGGTAATCCCTATAATGCCTATTGTTTTGGGTTTATTATTATGCTTTAGATTTTATACATGATTATTTTTATGCTTTAAATGTACAAGATTTGGAGAACGTATTTTATCAAAATCTTAGAAATGTAAATAAATAAGCTAATAAATAGTGGTTGTCCCTACTCTCTACATAAGAGTATATAAACTACATTTTACAGTATGTAAACCTTGAGATCTGTTTATATTATTAGACATAAATGTGCTATGGATATTTGGTCATACTTCAATTATTGGAGGATGGAACAACATATTTTTGTTGATTTCCACCTATGCCATCACCAGATTATTTTTAGAGTCGAGATTTATGTACCAAGCTTATCCATAAGTGAAATATATGGTTATAGCAATAAATGAAAATAAATTTAATATGCTTCATGAAATATAAACCATTGCCATATGCTTTATTAAAAGATGTTACAACTAGGTTTTATATAATGTCTATAATCAATATGTCATGAAAATGTCAAAAGCAGTATGTTCATAACCACATTCTGAATATTATGTGCCTTGAAAAATCTAGAAGCCACTGCAGTGAAAGTGGCGTATTATTACCTATATGAAGTATTAGAGTCTATGAGTTTACACAAGAATTGTGGGCCTATTGAGGATTATGTGGAAATGGGACAGCAAAGAAGTTAGTATTGCTATGACAAGACCATCACTGACAGAGTAGAAACACTGAATGTTACTTCCTGGCACTGTGTAGAAGGCATGAATTTGAGTATGATGCACTTTAGTGTTGTCAAACAAGCTGATAAAGAATACTGTCAGACACAGATATTTTTTTCTAAGGGGATTGTAGAGAATAGAGGAAAGCAGTGGTAACTTGATTAATCAAACAGTGTCTGCAACTACAGTTGTGACAACACAAGCCATTCTACTTGTGTTCAAAGATACAATCAGTGTAGAGTCAGATTGCTACATCTATTCTGATTACCAATTGTCACCCACAACAATTTAAGGGAAGAGAGCAGGAAATAATTTCACACTTGTGGAGGTTTTGATTTCTGAAATCAAGTCTACATTGGTCTTACATTTTGTTCATGTTCCCTTGTGTATTTTAAAAGGACAGTGTTTCATTAAATCCCACATAATTCAAACAAACCTTTCATTCCTGGCATATAGGAAAGTTCTTGGAGATCATTGTTTCACTTTCTTCACTATAAAAATGGACATTGATTTGAGAGACGGGGACAGATAGGCATGGAGAGAAGAAGGTGGCTGAGTGCCTGTTGCCAAAATGAACCTGAAGAATAATTGGTCTGAGCATTCTAAATCTATGTTAATTTTTTTCCTATTTCCTATTTTTTCCTATTTTCCTTTTTTCATTTGTATCACTCTGAACAGTTTAGCAATAGCCATGGTATGTCTTTTACCACCCACACCTGAACATGCAGTTGTTTTATAGCAGCTGTGTTCAGAGAGCATGGGGCAGCTAATTCGGAACACAAGATTATGTTTCCTTTTTTTCTTTTCCCTAATTTATTTCTCATTTTGTGTTTTTTTTCTTCTTCAGGATTTTAGCTTGGTTTCCTTTTCACTGAATTCCCTGAGGTTTGTAATTCTAGCACTGTCTGAAGGACTAATTTATTTTTCTGCTTATCCAAATCTTCTTTTGACCATTGCAAGGACTTAATTAATTTCTTTCCTACAGTCTAAAAATGCACAGTACTGTTTCTTTTTGTTTCATCGAGTTCTAGTTGCTGCTCTGTCTTCTACCACATATCAGTGTTGGCCAGCTTAGAATTAATGAGGACAACTTCTTCCAAAGAATATCTGCTTCTTTTCCTTTTAACCAGTAAAAGAAAATAGTTTTTCCTGTCTCCATCTAGATATAATTTCATATTTTGTTTAACATATACTACCACTTTATCCTCACCACAAATTTTCTATAAACGCACTGTTTAGAAATAAATAGCAATTGTCTTAACAGGTTATTCAAATTAATGTGTTCTGCATATTGATACCTAGGCATATGAAGTCTAATTGAACTCAAAGATGGTTGTTTTTTTTTTGAGTAGGTAGGAGTAATGCATATATGTAATAAAATGGTACCTGTTTGCTAGAATGAAAGGATACACATGTAAAATAATTGAATTACATTGAACTAAAATAAATTAAATCGTGTTTTAATAAATGTAACAAAGAGAAAAAAGACCTGGATTTATAAAGTGGCCATAAGTAGAAACTTTACATTCTATATTCCCTGAGTTTTTCTGGGCAACAAGATAAAAGTACTTTGCTTTTGCTGTTATCTTCTGTGGGATTTTTCAAAATTCTAACACTGTTTTAACTTTTTGTGATCAACCAGATTAGCTGATTTCAAAATTAGATGATTATTGGTTTTAGAGACGAATCAATTAATGCCAGAGTAATATCACACCCTTCCAATCTAGACCATGCCTAATTGAATTGTGGATAGAATTCCGGGAGTTGAAGTCTGCATATCTTCCAATAGCCAAGTTTGAGAGCACTGGCATAAACATAACTGGATGAGCAGATCTATCCTAAAGGTAGTCAATATATATAGAGAAGTGGAGAAGAAAACTTTTAATAAAACACTTGGTTTTTAATAATGAAGTCACAGGTTCAATCACTAGCATTTCTAATAAAAGCAATCTGAAATATTAAAAAATATTTTATATTGCAAATCCTTCAAACTAAATTATGACAGGATTCAGATATTAAAATACCAGTTGATTTGCTTGGTTTTGTCTTGGCATGTTGCACATATTGCTATGTGTGAAACAGCATTCAAAATAGTAATACTGCTCTGGAACTTCACTGAAATTTATAGCTGTGTCTGTTTCAATGGGAAAACTGCTGTTTGATAAAATTATTTTAAATTTTTAAGTATGTATGTATGTATGTATGTATGTATGTATGTGTAATGTGCAAACACAAATGTTTATTTTAAAGATAAGGTTTATCCCAACAACATACAAAGCAGTAGTAAAAGAAGAAGCCAAATGGTATAGAATGATTATTTTCCCTGCTAAGCCCCTATTGCACATTATAATACATCTGTAATTGTCAGAGGAGATTCCATATTGACAAGATTGATGTCAGAGTATTTCATTACTACATTTAGAGTAAGAGCAAGTAAATAAACTTAAAAATATGCCAACCATATTATATTTTCAGTCACCCAGGATAAAAATCTCCTATTTTTGATTGTTGAAGTATACGCCTACTAGTTTTGCAAACACTTCAAGAATGCATAGATCCATGTACTGATCAGCTGCATTCAGAAAACCTTACTGCAGCTGGTTGTTTATTATCATGTCTCCCATTTCTTTCGAAGTGATATGGTCAGGATTCAGTATGTGGAGGATCCTCTATTAAAGTAAATAGAAAAGCTTGGTTGAATAAGGGTTGAAGTGTGGACTTCAGAAACGGTGAAGGGGAAACAATAGTTATATACACAATTATGTGCATAAAAGAAGCTTTTGGATGTGGTAAGATGTAGCTCATGTATTTATCTTAGTGTTGCTGATATACACCTGTGAAGGAGGTAATGGTTGCTATTTTATGTTTATATATTGTATTTGTTAATTGTTATATGATGAGATCTATTTGTTTGTTTATTTTTGTATGCCGTTTGCTGCTCAGAGTTACATTTAGTTGAATTGGGCAGCCAGATCTTAAAAACAAACAAGCAAAGCGTAGCCTATGTAATACAGGTCCTTGACTTACAATCATCTGTCTAATGACTGTTTGAAATTACAATGGCACTGAAAAAAGTGACTTACAATTGTTTTTCACTCGACTGATACAGCATCCCTAGAGTCATGTGATCAGAATTTGGATGCTTTGGCAACTAGCATATATTTATCATGGTTGCAGTGAGTCCTGAGGTAATTGAAAACCTTTTCTGACTTTCTGACCAGCAAAGCCATGGGGAAGCCAAATTCACTTAACAACGATGTTACTAACTTAACAACCGCAGTGATTCACTACATAACTGGCAGGAAGGATCATAAAATGGAAAACTCAGCAATAAGCTGACTTTGTATAAATATACAAAAGTATGAAGGCTATTGCTTAACGCATTGTAAGCCGCCCTGAGTCTCCGGAGAAGGGCGGCATATAAATCAAATTAAAAAAAAAAAAACAACTCTCTTGCTTATCAGTGGAAATTTTGGGCTCAATTGTGGTCGTATGTAGAGGACTACTTGTACTATTGCTTCAAAATCAATTTCTTTATTCATTCAGTTTCTGTAGCTTCCCAATTCAACCAGGGGACTTTCCTTTTGAATAGTTCTGCCATAAGGGATCTTATTTTTTCTTACAGGATTAGCAAGATTAGAAGAGTCTTTCCACTGTGAGCAAGAGGTCAGATCACATATTCTCCAGCCAAAGGAAGCAAACTGCAGAGGATGAAATTTTCTCAGAATTGCTATTGCATTCTTCAAGTTCAGGTATATTGATATGACACAAATAAGCAATACTAATCTTTCTCCAGATGTAGAATAGTCATACAAATTTACAATTTTCACACCAGTCTTTTAATTTACAAAAAAAGCTGGGAGAGGTCTTAGCTCCGAAACATGTTTTGAACATCAATACTCAAACAGCCTTGTGGAGGAATAGATAGATCATATTTGAAAGATATTAGTCTTTCCCTTTTTATGATTAAGAATGCTAGGTATTAACTTTTTAATACTTTGGCTGATCTTCTCTGGTCATATTTGAGAGTGAGCGAGTGCTATGCTCTGCAAACTCCATAGGTCAACATTTACAACTAGCTTTTTGAATTCCTTGTTTGAATGCTTAAACTACCATCCACTTGAATACATTCCATTTTAAGAAAACATGTTATGTGACAAATGTTATTTTTATTGTATTTGAACTGGATATTTTATGAAATCAGACTAGAGTACATGTTGTCATCTGAAAATGTTTAGTTCTCCAGATGGACTTTAGGTTTCCATCTAACATAATCAGTGATCATGAATGATGGGAGATGTAATCAAGCAATATCTGCAGACAAATGGTTCCCCACACTCCTAAAGCCGAAATAGAGATACAGGTAGTCCTCAGTTTACCAGCAATTCCAGTTGAGCCTGGAATTTTGGTCATAAGTCATTGCAGTCATAAGTTGAGTCACTACATGACCAGACTCAATGTTCTGATTGTTTTTACAATTATTGTTAAGCAAATCAAGCGGTCGGAGGACTGAATCCAACTTCTCCAATGTGTGTCTTTTGCTGGAAAATGGCAAGAAAGTCACAAAACACAATCACATGACTGCAGGATGCTGTAACTGGTCATAAATGTAAACCAGTTGCTAAGCACTTGAAATGCAATTACTTTTCTGTGGGGATAATATGGCAGTTGTAACTTCAAGAATGGGTTGTAAGTAACTTTCTCAAGTTCATCATAATTTTTACTGGTTGTTACATGATCAGTTGTAAGTCAAAGACTACCTTTAGATTTTTTTTTTATTTGAGTTGAAATTGTACATACTGGTACAAACAAGTCATAAATACATTACCTGAGAGATAAATACTATCCCAGAGTTTAATAAATCAATAAAGCTCAGTTCTATCACTTTAACTACACAATTAAAACTAAGATCTAGTTCAACAAACATTCTTTCTGCTCTTAAGTATGTTGACATATGCATTAGGTAGCAAGAATGTCTTCCTTATTTCATTTTCCTGCAAACTGAATGTAAGTTACCTATGATATTTTTGCTTTTTTATTCTCTTCTGTTCTACCAAAAGCTTTAAACATGATGACAATTTTTCAAATAGTCTATCTCTGATAACAAACATATTGATATAGCTTTGAGAATACCATACAAAATAATCACTAAAATGTTCTAATGCGGAGAACAAAACAGCAGCCGATTATATACAATCAGATGACTGTTTTAATTTAACAGTAAACCTGGTTTACATGGCAAAGAACCAGACAGCTGATCAAACAATAATACAACATGACCATAGTCAATAAATGTAATGTATTCACAACTAAGAAACTGTACTAGATCATGTCTACAAAATGGTGACTAATAATAAATAATCTATTCTGATTTATTCAGTCTTTCTTATTAATTCTTTCTGGTGATGACAACTACCATACTGAGTGAATGAAGCAGTGCTTATCTCTTCAGCTGGTAGGAAATAGGAATGATGTCACTGTTTGTGTATGCTGGTGAGTACTGCAATATAAAACTTACTAAATAGAAATATCATTTGCAGAATGTCTGACATTTTAGATCTTATTACTATTACATTATGATTCTAGAAGACAGTTAACATTTACGCAGTGTTCTTGCTTGAGCTTCTATATAAATCTGTTGAAAGTAACATCAGTTAAAAAAAAATAGGAAACCCAAAAGGAACATGATTTTAGTGCTAAATTATTTTTTCATGTAAGAGCAGGGATCATTTTGGTCAAACCCTATCTGCTGCATATTCCTATCATCTTTAAAGATGTAAATTTCATATGTGGTCTAGATAACAACTCATTTTTAAAATGATTCTTTTCTTTTAAACAGGGAAGACAATCCTTCCGAAGACATATGGCTGCCTCATTTTACTTGAGATTTGATTGGATGTATGCATCATTGAAAGAGTTTGGAAACTCTGCACAAATGTTCCTAGGAGATAATGATTTTATGATTGAGAATCTTATGTTATAATAGGGTTTATAAATGAGGTGAAGAAAATTTCCTGGGGCTGTTGGATTTAGCTTCATGTTTTTCCTGGTAGATATTTATAATAATGCAGGCCTGTACAGCTTCTAGAGGGACTAAATTAAAAATCATTGCCAACCAACCAACCGATCAGTTGTTTGGCTACAGGTAGTCCTCAATTTACAACAGTTCATTTAGTGACAATTCAAAGTTACAAAGTTACTGAAAAAGTGACTTATGATTGCTTAATGACTTATGATTGTTTTTCACACAATCATTGCAGCATCTGCATAGTCACATGATCAAAATTCAGACACTTGGCTTATGACAGTTGCAGTGTCCTGGGGTTATGCTATCCCTTTTTGTGACCTTCTGACAAAGTCAATGGAGAAACTAAATTTGCTTAACAACCATATAACTAATTTCACAACTGCAGTGAGTCACTTAACAACTGTGGCAAGAAAGGTCATAAAATGGGACAAAACTCACTTAACAAATGTCTCGCTTAGCAACAAAAATTTGGGTTCAATTGTGTTGTAAATTGAGGACTGTCTGTATTGGATATATGGAAGTATTATGGTTTGCAGTAGTGAGTCCTGGAGGTGCTCAGCAATGTGTCTTTTAGGGCAGCAGTAGAGGTCAATTTATTACTTTTAAAAAACGCCAGCTGGCTGCACAAAGCTGCTTAGTGGACCAGGGGTTGTGCAGGCCTGGTTCTATGTTGTGTAGTTAATGAAATGATAGCTCAAATGTCATATTTGCATCTCATTTGAAAAAGCTATGAAGAAAATATCTTTCAGAGGGGACATAAAAGAAGGTTGGTTCAAGAGATAGGATTAGAAACAAAACTATAGAGGTCACAGGTTACATTCATTAACTTTAATATATTAACAAAACATTTGTCGTCTAAATGATTGGTATCTGAGAGTACTTCAAAAGTAAAGTATAAATTGGCAATGGATAGAAAATTCAAGCAAAAACAACAACAACACTAATACTTTGTACAAGTAGCAATTAATTTACTAGGCAGAGAAATTATGCTGTTTTTAAAAAATCAGATTTCATTCAATTTGATAAAAAATTGCAAAAAGAATTCTTTAAATATGACATTATTGTATTTATTTAGTTAAGAGATTACTAAGGGATGCCTGGGAAAGTCCTGTCTTTCATCATACAATAATCTTTTCATATCTATCTGTCTATCTGTCTGTCAATCTTTATCTGCCTGCCTGCCTGCCTGCCTACCTAACTACCTAAAGGTGGTGAACATAACTAATACTCCTGCCTCCTATGTTTTGCAAAACAACCACCCTGTGGATGGGAATGATTGTCCCATCCAGCTGTCTTTTATGCCTAAGGCAGGCCTGCAATTCATAGTCTCCAGCTTTCTAGGCCAGACTTTATCTCTACACCAAATTGGCTCTCATATCTCTCAAGCTAGAACATAGTTTCCCAAATGGAGGTGTACATCCATTGAGGAATAAACAGACCAAATTCAGGCAAGGTGTGAACCTTACACATTGTTGCAATAACTCCGCCTTTCTCAAAAATTTCATTGTATTGTTTTAATTATTCATTTGTGTTCATTTTGTTGTTTGGATTTGAACAGGAGATTTGCACATCAAGATTACACTAAACGGAAGTATGATGGGAAAACATTTACAAAACACTTCAAGAATTGTTCCTTTGGTTTCAAAGTGAAAAGTACAGTATATTTGGGAGCACATACAGTACGTTATAATGTTATAATTCTTTAAGCCAAATGTCTGTTTTTCAAGAATTGCACTGTAACTGTGGAGAACAGCCACCTGATCCTGGGAAAAGAAGCTGCTGCTTTAAGGAGTTGCCAGTAATGCTACATGAGGATTCAACATACTTTACAGAAGTCAAAGTAGTTTTTTTCAACAAAATATTTAAAATGAAGTGGAATTGGTCCACTTAAACATATTTTGTGAAGACTTACTATGTTAAAGCATGTATATTTAAAGCAAATTTAATGTGCATATTTCAATTAAAAAATGTAAAAGCAGTACCACTTGAATGAAACTGATGCAACCTTATGTTTGACAGTGTACAATTTTTGAATAGAAAATAGAAGCTTCTATTTGTTCTGCTCATTTGCTAACTCCAAAACCTTTTATTACTCATAATGCAACTTTTTTCCCAAGTTCATAATTTTTCCCTTCTACATTATTGTTGCATGATTTTTGATCGCTCTCTATTCCTGCTGATCAGGATATATCCTAAAGTATAGTGCCACATGGAAATACCTAGTTGGAAGCAAAGAAGATAACCTTAATACTTTAATTTCTGTATCTTTTACTGATTTAGATAGTTGTTTTATAATAATGCCTGTTAAGATAACAATGTTCTCTATAAAGTATTAAAAGTACTTACATGTTGTTCCTGACTAATGGCCAGTTATTTAAAGTTATGACGGCCTTGGAAAGGATGCTTTATGGTCCATAAACATTTCTGGTCATCGTAAAATCAGATAATTAAACATGGTTGAATGAAGTTTGTCCATGGCTGCCACAACATTTCATTCATAGTTAATATCTAGTGAGCCTAGACTTTCTAGTGTGAAATGTAAAACTTCTCTTATTATTCATTTTGCAGCTATTGTTTTTATCATCCTATCCTCCCTTAAATTTTCTGTGTTCAAACTTTCTGAACAACTTTGCAAAAAGATCTGTTATATTTTTAATTTCACATTAGCTGAGATGGATGCCAAAAAGCTCAACCACCCACCTTTGGTCAACAAATATTACTGCAAACAAGCATGAATTGGAAGTGCAGAACAAACGAAGAAATGTTTTTGACAGGCTTCCCTGGTAGTGTAGGAGGATATTCTGCAAGTCTAAAAATACCTTCAGCAGTTTTCATAGACAATTTGAAATATCTCCCTCACTACAGAAGATGGTTCCAGAGCTCACATGCTAGATCTGACAGATGGCTTATAAGAATCTTTTCTTGTACTTCAGTTGCAGAAAAGGGGAAAAATCAATAACTAGTTAATTCTTAGATTTGCATAAGGCCATTGAAGCGCTATTGCCAACCAAGTCAATGTGTCTTCCTTCTTAAATAAAGTTCATGTTTTTTTGCCTTTGTTTAAATGGGCTGGTTATGACGTTTCCCTTTACTTGTCCTCCTTCCCATTGTGCTTTTAAAATTCTCCATTTGATTAAAAAATAATACCTGGCAAGATCTAACAAATTAGGAAGTTTAATTGTACAAAAGGTGGATTGATTCATCCACGGCAAAGAAAAAAACTACTTGTAACAGATATGGAAAGTTTAATTTATGAGTTGTTCTGAGTAGTTCACCCCTCCTAAGTACCATCTAACCTAAAGTGTGGGAATCTATAAAGGTCTAAATTGATATCCCAAAGGCTTCCTCCTCTTTTTGTGGATCCCTTTTTAATTATTACTTTGTGATCACTTAGGCAGGTTCAGAAACTGAATTGGCACAAATTTAAGAGAATATGTCCGATATTAATGACCACCAAATCTAGACTCAGCATGAAAAACCCAATTGAAATTTTATTGATTTCAAATATGTGTATTTAGGACTTAAGGCTGAATTAGCTAGTGAGGAACTGCGTGTATATAGTCTATTCCCTAGAAATAATAGGCTATCTGATGAATTCCTTTGAAAAGTCCTTGTTTTACATTCCTCCCTGTGCCAGATCAGAAACTAATTTCTTTTCAATTTTCTTTTAATAGTATTTGGAAATAAGGACAAGTTTCTTTCTTCCCTGTAAAATGGATTGGATTTCTATTTCCTTATGAAGTTAATTACAGAGCAACTCTTCCTCCACCCCAATGGGCAATATGCTTGCAGTATTCCAAGTTCTGTTTCTCTTCATCATGTTTTTTAAATCTGCATCTTTGCTTAGGGCAATCTAATTGTATTTGGGCTTGACTGCTCTAAAGATTGTGGAATATACTTTCCAATTAGTTTGAGGCCTCATCGGAAAAATACACAAAACTGTTGCTAAATGAAGACTACAGCTCCTTATCGGGAAAGAGAGGAAAATAACACATGTCACCATAATATTAATTCTCTCCATGGCCTAGTGATTGGTGACAGTGTTCCTAAACTGAGGCAGAAAGCCAGATGAGAGACAGTCTCTAAAATTAGTTATGAAAATCTTATTAATTTGATCGGATTACTGGGGAAAAAGTGAACCATTGGAATAAAGGTATGGCTTCTCTTTTCATATTTTTCAATTCCTCAGGCCTTCAGACCTCAATAGTAATTATATTACATCTCCAAATCTCTCTCCCTTTCCCTCTCACCCCCCCCCACCCCGTGTGTGTTTGTGTGTATTTTAAAGAAACAAATCATTTTAAATAAATGAAGTGATGCAGGGAAACGAACATAGCCTGTAGGGTTCAGAATTGAGGGGTTTTTTTTGCCTGCCTCTTTATCAGGCATGAGTGATTATATGTATTTCAGAGGATGAGCTATTTCCTCAAAAATGTTCCTTGCTTCAGGAAAAGTACTTGTTTCTTCCTTCAGGGCCAAATCATGACAGGGGTCATAGTGCTATGCTGAATAGGCCATGGCCAGGTCCAAGCCTACAACCATTTATTTTTATCCTCAGATTGTTTTCTGACATGCATCAGGAAGGGCAATATATAATCTCTCACCTACCTTTTTTAATAATGAAATTTAGATCACACGTATTTTGGAATTCTTAGAGTCAGTCTGCTCAGCTGTAAATTCACAGGATGACTCAAGTTATTTTCTTTTTAAACATAGCCTATTTAAAGGAAGGTTTTGAAGATAACTGAAAGACTCTTTGTATATTAGCATAGCTGTAAACCTTTTACAAGAAAAAGAATAGTATAGCTGAAAGAGCTGATCCATGAAATAGATGCAATATTTTTTCTGAAGTTCTACTATATGTTAATGAGTACACGTTAACCTTATTAATGTAGTGGAAGCAATATAACATTAAAACAAATACAAATTTACAAAATAAACACTGAAAACTAACATTAAAAAATCTTTAAAATTTAATTTTTGGCTGGGAATTGCCCAGAGTTTGGTCTAAGATGGGTGGCTATATATACATAATAAATAAGATGAAAAGGAAAGGAGTCCCTGTGAATTTTACCCTGCTAGTCGTTGCCAACTATAGGGTGCAGCGCTCATCTCATTTTTAAGGCCATTATGTCATGGAGCGCTGTTTCCAGCATGATGTCACAGAGTGTTGTTTCCTCCCCACCAAAGTGATACTTGTTTATCTAATCGTGTCTGCATACTTTCGAACTGCTACTGTGTTTCCCCCAAAATAAGACCCTGTCTTATATTTTTTTGAACCCTGAAATAAGCGCTTGGACTTATAGCCATGCACTCAAAAGCCCAACTGGGCTTATTATCAGGGGATGTCTTATTTTGGGGGAAACAGGATAGGTGGGCAGGAGCTAGGCAAAGATAGGCCCTCACCCTGTTGCGTGATGCTTGAGTCTTGAATCTGGATCTAGACTGGATCTCAAATCTTGAAAGTGTCTTAACCACTGAGCCGCCTCCCAATAAATATGATAGTGCTATTTTATTAAAAATTAAAATGAATGCATGAACCAAGCCTTCACACCATACCAGGAAACCTCTTCACTAGTTAACTCATAGATCAAACAAAATGTTTCTGAATAAATATGCTAAGGATCTTGTTGAAAAGTGAAAATGTACCACCCATCTTTAACACAAAAGTAAACATTCTAGAAAATATACTACATACGTTTTTAAGACCTAGCCATTTAAAAAGGAAGGAGATAATGGACACCTACTGTATTCCTAACTGACAGCTGTTTGCGTATTCAGAAACTCTATCTCTTTTCCCATGTGTGGACAAAATCCAGCTCAATTCCTTGCAATAAAAAGACAATGATTTATATTAGTGTATTATGTTGGAAGCAGCACACCCTGTCTGCAAACTTTAACTATATGCAGTTGCCATTTCCCATAAAATAAGAGCACGTAAGCATTGCTGCAAGATTAAATTCAGAATGAGTTATTATTCACTGGCAGTCTGACTTGTGGCATGTTTACCAAGAGGTATGTTCCAATGAATATAGTGAGATTTCTTCCCATGTAACTACATGAAATTACAGATTAAATAAGAGGAAAAATTCATTCGTAATTCAACAGTTATTGTTAAATTACAGATACCAGCATGTACCACATTTAAAAAAACAAATTATATATTTATTATTTATTTATTTATTTATTTGATCAAATTTGTATACCACCCTACTCCCGAAGGACTCAGGGCGGTGAACAGGCACAAAATAAAACACATAGATACAAAAGTTAAGAGCAAAATTAAAACCAAATTAAATATTTAAGCCCAAGACAATTTAAAACATCCCAAAAATTTAGAACAGATTTAAAATTTCAATTTAAATTTAAAAATTAAAAATTAAAAGGGGGGAAAGATCAGGCCAGGCCGGCTTGCTGAAATAGAAAGGTCTTTAGAGCGCGGCAGAAAGTGCGCAGGTCCGGGATCCTACGTATCTCCGGGGGGAGCTCATTCCAGATAGTAGGTGCCCCCACAGAGAAGGCCCTCCCCCTGGGGGCCGCCAGTCGACACTGTTTGGCCGACGACACCCGGAGAAGCCCCTCTCTATGGGAGCGTGTTGCATATACTTTTTTGGAGTTAAAAGTTACTAACATGCTATTATGAATTATTTCTCAGATGTTCGCCTCTTGCTGTAATTAATATAGGACAATTAAACATGAAAGAATTACTAAGTTTATGAAACTAAAATCAGTCAATTGAGAAATCTTTGCTTTACCAATTGAGAAAGCTATATCCACTTGATCTCTGCCTTGCTCCTAATCCTTTTCAGGTCCTATGGCCATGATTGTTTTAAAAATGCTCTTTAAATGCAAAAGCACATTTAATGCCCCATTTAATGTGGTTCTTAGTTTTGTTTAAAGGTTACATACTATGGCTTTCTGTTAAGGGATTCTGACTGACTGTGAATAAATAAATAAATAGTGAATGAATAAATATTAGTGAATTCTGCAGTTGATATGTTTGCTATGGTAGTTTGATTGATACCTTGAGTTATTATGTGAGAGTTGTTTTTTAATAAGTGCATAGCTATCGTGAGCGTCAATTTGGGGTAGTGGCTTAGATGCTGGACTAATATCCAAAAGCTTATGAGTCTTGAAAGCCAGGAAGGTGATTTTGGGCCATTCACTTTTTCTATCTACCTAACTCAACTGCAGAGAGTTGTGGGGAAAATTAGAAGTGGGAACATTAGATACGTGTGCCACCTTGAGTTAACCAAAAAAAGTCAGGAGAAAAATCCAATAAATAAATGCTTGTAAATTCCAATCTTAGACATCTCTGCAGAATACAAGTTCTCCTGCTTATATTTAGTATGATTTACTTCTGAACGGGTATCTATAGTTTTCTATTTACTAAATTTTGAAACAATGCTTCAGGTCATATCCTAAGAAAAAGGAAGAATGAGAAGAAAGGAAGCTGCTGTTTGCTAGAAAAAAATATTCAGTGTGCACAGTTGATATGTTTTCCCCATTTATATAACTTTTTAACTTTAATGAAACAAACAAAATGTTAAAAAGTTACGATATGTATGTAGTTACTTACCAAGCATATCTAAATTATATTAAAGTAACCAAAATATCTTTACAATCCCCAAGGCATGTCACAACGTTTGAGCACCCCTAATGTTTGGAAATTGAAAGTTGAAAAATTTGACAACCTAGCAGATTGAGGAGACTATCACAGAAAATCCTGTTTAGGTAAAATTTATTTTTATTGGGGTTCCCCCCCTCACTTATGTTGGTAAAAGAACATCATGATGTTCATTTAAATCTGTGTTTGCATTGACAATGTTATTAGAAATTTGCAAACATTAAGGACCCTTGAAAGCATTTCATTTTACATTTGTTTATTTGCTAAAGTTTGTTCTCTAAAAGCATAACTTTGAAACAGTTGTTTTAATACAATTAAGGATTTGCAAGCTTGTTTATTTTTACACAGTCATATAATGTGTGAAATGCTTTGGGAAAGGAAAGCCCACTTCTGTTTTACTAACCATCCATTCAATACCACCAAGAGTTTATACTTAATGTTTGAAAAAGCTAAGTGATATTAGCTGGCTTTCTTTTTCATCCCTTTGTCTTGCATTAATTTATCTGGTTTGGCTAGTTTTAGCTTATGATGTATGAATATAGCTGTTTTGGTTTTTCAACCATGAGTTTATAGTTTAGAATTTTGTATGAACTCAGTCATTGTGGCTTATTCAGTAATGATGGTTAAAACAAAGCATGGTTTCCTTTCACCTAATTTCCATATGGTCTTGTCTATCAGCAGGTATATGTAGAACCAATGGTAGCAATGCACAGATTGACTTTAGTTAGTATGGGGCTAACAAGTGAAACTGTAGACTATGAGATGCGTATTTGTGTGGATATCAGTGATACGTTGCTATTTATTCCTTGCTCACTCTTGAAGTATTATCTGGATGTATAATAAACTCTAGATATACTGTATATTGTCCAAAGGAAATTAAGATTTGGGAATTTGAATGACATTCCTCTTCATCAAAATTGATTTTAAATGATACCACTTCTGTCTGCCAACACTTTGCTTTGTGGTCTTTAATTATAAATTTAAAATGTAAGATAAATATAAAACAAATACAAGCATGGCATAATAGCAGTTAAAATCACCAGTATAAAGGAAGAATGCAGTGCCTAATTAAACCACACTTAAATCATTTTCTAAAAAACTCTGGGAGATTAAAGTAGATGTTTACCCGTACCCCTAAATGAATAAAAATATGAGCTGAACAAAACTTCTAGGGAGTTTTGTAGGCAAGTGGCAATTTGAAAAAGATCTTCCTCATTTGGTGGATACATCAGGCAGAGAGCTTTTTTTTTCCTATCAAGTTTTTAAAATTTATATATAAGTATTTTGAATACAGTGAATTGTCTGGGCATACCATTTTACAAAAGAAAAAAAGATAACAGGCAAAGAGCTTTGAGTGACAGCATTACAAACAGGTAACTTATTATCAGCAAAACGGAGTAATTGAACTTTGAATTGGATCCATCTGTAGACTACTTTTACTTTGAGGTAGAGGTTTAATCTAGCCTTGGTTCTTGATTATTTTTTTTTCCAAACATCTGCAATTTTCTTGGCAATAGTTCTGATGTGATTTGCCCTTCCTGCCTTCTGGGATATTGAACTTAAAGGCCCATGTTTTCTGTTGGCCCCAATGAAATACTTAACAAGTTTATCCTTGTCTAGGATATTATTTCCACAGAACTAGTGAACAATATATTTTAAAGCAATACCTACCCATATATTTAAAGCTCTAATTGATTTGGACCAAAATACCTGAAAATGGTTTCCTAAAGACAGGCTTCAGAGCTACGTCATGAGCAGTGGTGAAATCCAATTTTTTTTACTACCGGTTCTGTGGGCGTGGCTTGGTGGGCGTGGTGTGGCTTGGTGGGTGTGATGGGAAGGATACTGCAAAATCCCCATTCCCTCCCCACTCCTGGGGGAAGGATATTGCAAAATCTCTATTCCCACCCTACTCTGTGGCCAGCCACAACTGGCATTTGCCGGTTCTCCGAACTACTCAAAATTTCCGCTACCGGGTTTTCAGAACCTGACAGAACCTGCTAGATTTCACCCCTGCTCATGAGGTGGTTTTTTCCCCCTAATTTATGCTATTTTTATGTGAGGTATATTTGGAGAATTGTTTGAGGAAGTATATCGGTAATATTGAGTAATTTGTGTCTCATAATCTGGCTACAGAACTAAACAAGGTCTTTCATTCTGCCTGATTCTTGTCTGAGAAATTCTTCATTTCAGGGTTCTTCCTTCCTGCCTTTATCTTCCTAAGGACATTTCCTGTTTGACTCTGTGTTTAATTAGTTGTAGAAAGTAGGTTTTGCTTGCTCCCCTCCCCCACTTGTTTCAAGTAATAAATCTTTCTGTTAAAATTAAAGTTATTTCACTAGCTCTCGCTCTGGTTAGATTTTCTTTCTTCACACACAAATCACTTCCAACATTCTTTACAATTGAACCAGGTTGTAGGAGTCTCAGGTTGCAAATAATCCACTCAGCTTCTTCCTTGATGACATTTTTCTGGTTTGTTCAAAGTATATTTATTTTGGCAACTATTAATTTAACTAATTGATTATTCATGGCTGTCACTACTGTTTGGTTTCTGACACTCATTTTTACCCTTTGTTCTATATAATTCAGATGTGATGTTCAAAATTTTGTTTACTTATTTTTAGTGATTTTTGCTTACAAATATATATATTCAGTGGTGGGTTGCCCCCGGTTTGGACCGGTTCGCAAGAACCGATAGTAAAACCAGCGGGAAACCCTGTCCACCACCCCAGATGTCCTCAACCACGATCTGCACATGCGCAGAAGCTTCCCATTGCGAACCAGCAGTAAATGTAAGTAGAACCCACCCCTGTATATATTCATTTATTTTTATTTATTTATTTTTATTTTATTTGAATTTGTATACCGCCCTTCTCCCTGAGGACTCAGGGCAGTGAACAGCCAAGTAAAAATATCAAGTACAAATATTAAAATACAATTTTAAAAAAATATATAAATTTGGCCCCATTAATTAAAAACGATAAACAAAACAATTAAAAACACTTAAAAAATTAGGCCAGCCCGGTTTGCTGGAAAAGGAAGGTTTTAAGGGCACGGCGGAAGGCACTGAGATCTTGGATTCTCCTTATCTCTGGGGGCAATTGATTCCAGAGGGTAGGTGCCCCCACAGAGAAGGCCCTCCCCCTGGGGGTCACCAGCCTGCACTGTTTGGCTGATGGCACCCCGAGGAGGCCCTCTCTGTGGGAGCGCACGGGTTGATACATACATACATAGGAAAAGATAAGCATCATAAAATTCAGATTAATTTAGGCTATGTTAAAAACACACACATCATGTTGGAAATGTGTATTTCTTTCAAGCAAACTGATTGATTTAATTTAAAAAAACCCTATTTACAGAAATAAGCATCTTTCAGCTTTAAATTGAATTAGGATGGAATGGGAATCCTCTTTTGGATGTGTGATTCAAATGCTTACAAAAATCTCTAGCAGGATGAGATCAGATTGCAAAAGAGCATCGAGCATTCCAATGTACATTTTATTGAAGAGAGTAATTTAGAATCAGGTGCAGAAGCTGCAAATATAGAATTATTTTAAAAGCTCTTAAAAACAAATTATAGCTTTGAATGTATGGTGCTGTCTTTTAGAGCACTTCAGTTATAGATTTCAAAACATTTGAAATAAATAATCTTGAACATGAATGCTGATGAGTAATCAATATTTTTAAATGTTGAGAAACCAGACATTATTTGAGCATGGGATATTTCAAGACAGTACTTCCCAAGAACAAAACAATCATCGGATAGAATATCATCTAGACAAATGTAAGCAATTTCTTTTGTCCACTGACTGTTGATTATGACACTGAAGAATATTCTACATACAAAGGATGTAATTATATTAATAATCATAGAGAAGCTGCTTCCACTAAATTTCATTCCATAAGATTATCTCTTATTAATTCTAATTAATAGTGGGTATAGGTTGTTGACATGAGGGAGCTCAGAGATAATTTCAATTTATCAGGTTTGTTTAGCTTGTGTGCTACCCTTTTAGAATAAGTATAATTAGATGCAGTTAGGTAAGTCTTTGTGGTCGGGCATAACAGCAGGGTCAAGGTTTCAGAAGCAAACCCGGACAAATATGTCACAATTTTAAACCCACATATCTCTTTTGTCTATGCATTGCACACTGCTGTGGCAACCAGAAATGTTGACATAGACATGGGGGTGTAGAAACAGGAAAGAAAGGTTGTAAACTGTTCATTTTAAAGAATGAGAAGCTGGAAGCAAACAGAATCACAGAATCATAGGACTGGAAGGGATCTTGGAGGTTTTCTAGTTATTATTGGGTTAATAAACTTACATTTTTAGGTTTTAGGTACTTTCAGTTTGGGGTCTTATGCCGGCTTTTACTATTAGGAAGATTGTTGACAGAGTTCTGTGTCTGCAGAGTTTTTCATAAGAGAAGTGGGACTCCCACTAAGCACTTCCTATATACACATCTTTTCTGTACCAGGAGAATTGAAAAATTAGATTGCTCTGCTATTGAAGATTAAGATGTCAAGTTCTAGGCTATGTTACAGGTGTGATTTTTCATGTTTGCCAAATCAAATCGGGACAATTGTTTTAAAACAGTAAAAAAAACCAACAGAGACAATGTTATTAAAGTTTGTTAACTGTTAGAGAAACTAGAAGTATTTGGAAAAATAATGCTTTGTTCTGGTTTTATTTAATCATAGTGGTGTACTTAGGAGTGTTTACATTTTGATGAAGTATGCATATACCTATATGTAATAACAATTTAAAAATCACCCTCTGAACTGAATATTCTTCCAGTGGCCCTTGATAAAGAAGTCAGAAAAGCAAAATGGTACACTTTAAAAATAGCCATTGGTTGCCGTTTGTTTGGTTAGGATTTTATTAGCATTTCCAGCAGTGAACATTTTGAATCAATGCATTAGTTGGTGGGTAAAAAGAAAGATTCATGAAAGAGTTCTTCCCCCACTGAAGTACGATCCAACCACAGTAAACATTGATAAATGAGAAAAAATTACAGTGATTAAAATTATGCAGAAAGATTAAAACCTATGTATACAATATTACATTTACAATCACAATTAAAATAATTCTAAACATTTATAAAAATCATAAGTCTACCTCTGACTTGACTTTACTAATAAGATATCTAGTAAAATAGCTCTACCACCACTCTCTGTCACTTCCACCAATTCTTGTTTTATTAAATAAACAGGGATTTTGATCCTTCTAAAAGTACATCCAAATAATGTGTACAGCTAGAATGTGTGTGTGTGGTGGAGGGGAGGGAGAGAATTCCATAACTGATATAAAATGGTATTCTGCCTATTCCCATTTTGTTTTCTTCTTAACCTTTGGCATACAGACTCTGTGTGAAATGATTCACTTTCTATCGGTGAGCATTTTTGCGTTAGCTGTTTATGCTGTTACCAGCCACTCAGTATTCATTGCATCGTACCTTGAATTGCTACTGCAAGGCCTTCTAGGAGTTTCTATATCCTCACTAGTCTAACTGGGAAGTGTTCATATGCTAGAATATGTTGTGATGGAAACATAGTTAATAAGGAAGAAATGTAACAATTGTTCAACAATGAACAATAGGCTAGAAACTGTTCAGCTTTAAGGGAGGGATTTGTTGGGAAATTTCGTAGAAAATTAGGATTGAAGTCAATTAGATCCAATAAGTATTTACTTTGGGGTGCCACAAAACTCAACACCAGTCAGACCAACACATGTGTATGGGTAGATATGTACTTTATTTTGAGAGCAGGCAACAGTTTCATTTTTTTTTTTTTTTTACTATCTGATAACCTGGTGTTGCCTGGGTATTTCTTTATCCCAATCCTGTATTAGACAGGAAGAGCAACTTCACCCTGAGCCCTGATTTTGGTGAGAATTAAATTAGTTAAAAATATCTTCCCTGTGCCCCCAGAAGCGTCAAGTAAAATGATACCACCTTTTTGTTTTGCTAGCTGATCCATGATCATTTGGTATGCTTTTTTCTTATCTTGATTTAGAAGTGGCTTTAGAAGTGAGATATATGCACTAAGCTATTCATCATTGTAGTTTTTTTCTCTTTTGTAATCTGTGTGAAGTATGTCATGTCAAGTCTCGTAGTGGTGCAGGCAGGCCAAGTTGCAGTAATGTTTTATTGATCATGGCCATACATTTGTCCTCAGGAATAACCAAAGCCTTGTTGAAAATGTCTGGACCAAACATAATTTCTAATGTTGGATTTTCCCCCTTACCAGAGGGAACCCTCTTGTGGAGTACTGTGAAGCCGTTACCATGGCAACTCCACTGTACTGCACAGTAGAAGCCATTTTAAGGCACAACAGGCTGTATCTTAACAGAACATACACCCCGAGGTGTGTTGGGGTGTCTTACCCCTACAGTATTTTTTTCCAGAGAGTAAGTCATCTGTGTACCAAGTTTGCTTGAAATTGCTCGAGGCATTTCAAAGTTATGCTGGAACACACACACACACACACACACACACACACACACACAGAGAGAGAGAGAGAGAGAGAGAGAGAGAGAGAGAGAGAGAGATTTATATATATATATAGAAGATGTGTGCCAGTGCTCAGAGAAAAAAATGATAATAAAGATTATCTTGTCTTATTTTATAAATGTTATCTTCCTCCAGTTCTATTGCATAGCATAAAGAGGTAGTGCTAGGATTTAATTTCAGTACTGTCAGATTGACAGTACTGTTTTCTGCCTTTGGTTTGTAAAACCTTCTTTGCTATCCTCTCCCATTTGTACTTATTTCTCTATTGACTTGCCTGTTCCAAGTACATTGGGGAGTTTTCTGCCATGATTGTAATTAAATTCTGAGATTGCCATTTATTGATAACAACTGGCAGAAGTTATTATTATATAAAATTCACAGAACACATAGATGACATATAATAATTATGTGGCTGCTTGGAAAGTAAAATTATTTATTTATTCTGGTTACTTAGCCAGAATTATTGGCCAGGCTATAAACCATATAGCACTGATATAGGCCTGTGGAAAGCATTTGAAAATATGTTGGTCTTCAAAGTATCTTTCCTCAAAGCTTCCAAGCAGATGTATCTGGTAGAAGGCTCAAGTAGTTGCTCTGAATGCTATTTCTACTTGTCTGCACATTCATGCGGAACAAGGACATCTGAATGCTTTGCATACAGTACTTGCAAATCACTTAATATTTTAAAAGTCTCCAATAGCTGTTAAAAAGAAATAGTGATGGTTCTTTGCAACTGGGGGCAAATTCAATTTTCTACCACTGTCTTGCATAGAAAATGGTAAGTAGCATTTAAATAACAGTATCTTTTCTGTTTCCTTAGATATAACTGGAAAGTATACTTTTTTGCTTTTAAATTACGCTACTTTGTAGATGAAAAAACAGTCCCATTTTTACAAAATTATTCAGAGATCAACAACTGAGTGGATTTCTTACCTGGCCATCATAGGATAAGTATAGATAATAATTCATATCTTTTGATGCAAATATGCAAGTACATGCTAACACATTTCTCTATATTTTGTGGCAAAATTCTTTCGTTTTTTTGGCAAGATGGCAGTTCTATTCCAAAATAGTAATCTAGATCCGTGCCAATCGGGTTACAGGCCCGGTTACAGCACAGAGATGGCATTGGTTGCACTGGTGGATGCTCTCTGGAGGGCTCGGGACAGGGGTCATTTCTCGGTCCTGGTCCTATTAGATCTCTTGGCAGCTTTTGATACCATCGACCATGGTATCATGCTGCGACGCCTCGAGGGGTTGGGAGTGGGCGGCACCATTTTACGGTGGTTCGCCTCCTACCTCTTGGTGTATGCAAGTGGTGTTGGCAGAGGGGTAGAGGTCGGCCATGGGGCCCCTCACTTGTGGGGTGTCCCAGGGGTCAGTCCTCTCGCCCCTTCTGTTCAACATTTACATGAAGCCGCTGGGAGAGATCATCCGTGGTTTTGGGGCGGGGTATCATCAGTATGCTGATGATACCCAGCTTTTTATATCCACCCCGAACTAGCCCAGTGATGCCCTCGATGTGATGTCCCGGTGCCTGGAAGCGGTACGGATCTGGATGGGGAGTAACAGGCTTGGACTTAACCCGGCCAAGACCGAGTGGCTGTGGATACCGGCATCTCGGGCCGAGCAAGAGGTTCCAACGCTGTCTACGGGTGTTGCCCCCCGTAGACAGGGCACGCAACTTGGGCATCCTCTTGGACTCATGGCTGAGTCTGGAGGATCATATCACGGCTGTGACCAGGAGGGCGTTTGCCCAGGTTCGCCTGGTGTGCCAGTTGTGCCCATACTTGGACCGAGACGCCCTACACACAGTCACTCATGTGCTAGTCACCTCCCGGATCGACTACTGCAATGCTCTCTACCTGGGGCTGTCCGTGAAGACCACCCAGAGGCTTCATCTGGTGCAGAATGCGGCCACACAGATTGTTGCGGGAGGGACCTGATACTCCCATATTACACCACTCCTGCACGGCTTGCATTGGTTGCCGGTTGCCCTCTGGGTGAGATTCAAGGTGCTGGTGTTAACCTATAAAGCCCTTCATGGCTTTCCAGGCTATTTGTCGGACCACCTGCACTCAGCGTCAACTTCCCATTGCCCGGTACGCTCTCACAGAGAGGGCCTACTCAGGGTGCCATCGGCTAGACAATGTCGGCTGGCGACACCCAAGGGCAAAGCCTTCTCTGTGAGCGCCCCCACCCTTTGGAATCAACTTCCCTTGGAGCTCCGGTTGGCCCCTGACCTTCGTATCTTCCGCTGTGAATTAAAAACCTGGCTATTTATGTCCCCCGGCTTGGACTGATGGGGTAGTAATTTTTAATTTTTTAAAATACTTTTTTGATTTTTTATGTATATTTGTTGGTTTTAACAGTCGCTTGGTCGATTGTCGTTGTGAGCCGCCCTGAGTCCTTGGAGATAGGGTGGCATACAAATTTTATAAAATAAAATAAATAAATAATAAATAAAATAAATGCTAGGGAAATTCAAATGTTTTTTGTGTACTTCTGCAACAAGAAAAAAAGGTATAATTCTGAAATGCATAATAATCCCTGAAATTATTGTAAGCAGGTAAGTCTGGTTCATTTGATATATATGTATATAAATAAATATCAAGTTCCTTGGAAGGAATATATGCCACATTTTGTGAGCTAGCTTGGTACCTAAACTGATGGTAGCACTGTTATGTGGTAGTGATGTGGAACAGGTAGTCTAAATAATCTGGAGATCACCAGGTTGATATGTGCACTCTGTTACACAGTGTTCAGATTTTGATTGAAGTTGCACTTTCTAGGTGTATGTATAGAATTTAGCACATTTATAATATTCATCTGGAGCAGAATAACATTGAAAATAGTGCTGTTTTCCTGTCAGCTATTTAGATAAGCAGAAGCTCTTACAGTACAAGACACTCATTCTATCTATTACCTATCCACTGAGGAAGCAGCCCATCTCTTTGTGGTTCTTCAGGTCTGGAATGCATTTGGATCTCACTCTCCCACTACTCAAGAAAATCACTATATCAGTGAGATGGGCAACATAATAAACAAACAAGCAAACAAAAATGTCAAAAACCTTAACACTTCAATTACATTTTTAATGGTTAGTGGAATTTGTTTTAATGGTAGTCTAGTGGACCAGGATTCAGATATTGTCTCTGACTTTGAAGAAGATGCTCTAGCAGAACCTGTGGAATTTCAGCCTCAGGAGACAGTCAAGAATAAAAATAAGCACCATCTGGACAATTGGAGCAGTCAGATGAAGGTGTCCCTGTCCTCCATCCCTGTACTCAGTAAGTAGAGAGGATAGCAGAGCAGAGATATTCCATGAGGCTTCTTACCCAGCAAGGGAGTAAATTTCTTGATTAATGATTGTTGACTGCAGTCTGATTTAAGGCCCAGCCCTGACCCATGTTCTTTTGCTGGAAACAATTGTCTGATCTCCAGATCTTGCATGACAATTTATGTGGACTCTGCCTGTGAAATTCTAATGTCTGGACTGACTGACAACCATGATCTGATTCTTGGACTGATTTTGGATTATTCTTCAGTGTGCTCCTATTAAAAAGCTTCAGGCAAGGGTCTGTAAGCGTTTTCATGCTTTAACTGTAGTTATCTCTTTGACCTGGAGTAAATTAAAGTGACCATGCATGAGTCAGTATTTGAAACCAGAAGAGACACCAATTTAAATTTTATCCCTTGAGATCCTGTTTTGTATAGAGCAGTATGATCATACTTGGATTAAATTAATTTTTAGTTAAACTTTTTGCATACAGGCCAGTTATCATGTCTTTGAGGGATTGCTGCATGTTACCTACATACAACTAAGGCTACTTAGATTCTTCTTCTTTTTTTTTTTTTTTTGTTATCTGCCAACAAATGTAATGTGGAATCCTTGATAGATCAAAGCCATGATAGTGGTGGAGAGTGATCTTTATGGTGTTGACCATGTCATATGGAACAAATGTAGGAACTGTATAGGTAAATCTACTTAATTTCCTTTTTTTTTTCTAGTACCTTGCCTCCAATTTCTTTTACTTATACCTTTTTAAAAACTTTTTTCTTGCCCATAATGCCACTTACCCAGATAGTGAATAAAGTGATTAAAGTATGGATGGACGTAAATAAAATCAATGAATTTGAACAAATATATGTTCAAAGAGCAATTTAGTGATAGCTTAGCTGCTATCTAATGCATCTTGCACAAAGTTGTTTTACAGGTTGTTTCACAAGTCTCCTGAACATTGGACATGGGGAGATACTTCTTGGCGTTCATGCACATGAATAGTTCAGTTGATTCTGACATATGAATACCTGGATGATGAAATGTAGAGTAACAGCTAAAGAAAACAGCCAAGTTCAGAGAGCACCAAGGACCCCACAGTTCAAACCTGAGCTACAAATATTCTCTTCTATCAATTAAAACTCAATTTTGTTACTCTGCTTCCACATTTTTGAATTCGTTGCTATTTACAATTTTTCAGTCACAAATTATACAAGGTAAAGGTCAATATGAGCATGACTTACACTATGTCATGTTGCTCCTGCTAGCATCAAAACTGGTTTGTCAGCATTTTTAAATTGTGACTGGCAGCTGTATGGTGGGACTAAATGGAATCTTTCTTCTCCTTGAAAGCAACACTTAAAAATCTATTCAGAATGGCAAAATTACTAGTAGCAGACTTCTTCTTTAAATGTTGGAATTACTCCAATCTTTTTAAAGCATTATATTAATATTTCCTTTGGTCAATGAGACCTATAAAATGACAGTAACTCCCTTGATACAAAAATTATTCAGGCCCTAGCAGCTAAAATGATTGCTTCTTTTAGTGAGGAATTGTGCTTTAATTTGGGACTATGGATTTTAATATTCCTCTGCCTGTAAGTGTGTATTTGTGTATTCCTATGGTGTATACACACACACACACACACACACACACACATCCTATGAATTGACTGGCTTCTTATTGTTCATATGTCAGTTGATAATTTTCTGAATTTTGAATTTTGGAAGTTTATGATACTTAGAGCAATCTTATTAAAGCAGTTTACTTGTGAAGTAAAAAGGAAATATAGTGATTATGAATAGTGATTGTTTTGAGGTTCTTGGATAAGTATTAAAATGAATGAATGCATTAGAGCACAATCATACATACGTTTATACTGACTCTTGGGCTATAATCCTATGCTTATTTACTCAGTATATTTATCTTGGAGTAAATTCCATTAATTGTATGTTCCTTATTTCTAAGTAGACATTGCTGAAATTGCAATTTAACATGTGTTATTACCAAATTTTGGAGCATTAGTATAATGTACAATAATGAAATAGTACAGAACATAATTTTTGATGCTGACACTTGTGTCCTTCCATATGCTGCTGAACCGTAACTCCCACCATCCCCCATTATTGGCCATAATGCTAGCAATTACTGGATATTTTAGTTCAGCAAGTTCTCCACACCAATCTAAAGATATATGCCAGGATTGTACACATGTAATTATAATCATTATGTTGTTCACTGAAGAGTGTGAACTCTTATGCTCTTATAGATGAAAATGTAGGAAGTGGCAGTTCCTTTAATTGCATTTTCAGAATATATCTCTAGTGAGCCATGATTGAAGAAAGCTTGAGAAACACTGCACCATAGAGTAGACAAAGTTCACTTTAAAAGATCAGTTTTCCATATTTTTTACTCTCCTCCAATTAACAAACAAGTATAGGTTTTTTTTCTTTCTAGCATTTTCCTGCAGGTGCAGGATCTACTTTTTTTTAAAATTAACCAAATGTTGATTCATTGGTTGCAACAGGAAATAATGCAACAGCTTGTCAGTTGAGCCTTATGTCACTGGCTTTCATATTTAAGGGTGGGACTAGAACTCACAGTCTCTTGATTGCCTTATCCACTAGACCAAACTGGCTCTCAAGTGTAGTATACTGTATATAGGGTAAAGGTTTCCCTATCCAGTTGTGTCTGGCTCTAGAGTACCACACTAGTGAGCCAGCATTGCCCAGAGACAATTTATGAGGTCATGTGGCCATCAGGCTCTATACCAAATGTGCATAGAAATATAATGTAATATATAATATAATAAAAATAATATAACTTTTATATTGTATATTATATTATATTATATTATATTATATTATATTATATTATATTATATTATATTATATTATATTATATTATATATTATTATATTATATTATATTATATTATATTATATTTATTATTCTATTCTATTCTATTCTATTCTATTCTATTCTATTCTATTCTATTCTATTCTATTCTATTATTGTGTGTAGAGGACAAAATAGAAAGACCTGCACATGGATTACAGAACAAATGAAAGAATACAATATCATCAAGAGAGTTAAAGAATTGAAATGGAAATGGGCTGGGTACATAGCAAGAAGAACTGATGGCAGGTGGACCAAGGCAATCATAGAATGGAGCCCACTTGATTAAAAAGCGTCCATGAAATAGATCTAAAACAAGATGGATCGACAACATCAGCAAGTATTGTGGGCCCAGTTGGCAAAAGAAAGCTCAGGACCATACTGGTTGGAAAGTTTGTTTGAATGGGAAATTACAAGTGAGCATGGGTCGCTGGGCTGCACTGGAAAATTAAAAGAAAAAAAAATTCCAGAAGTGGCAATTTATATATACTGTAATCTCTAAATTTCTACTACAGAGAATGCAAAACCATTCAACTTGAGATTGATTTTTAATGGCTTCATGGTTATATCAATGCAGTTTCTTTTATAGCAGTATGGAACAATTGCACTTTCTGGAATTTTTTTTTCTTTTAATTTTCCAGTGCAGCCCAGAGACCTGTGTTCCCTTGTAATTTCCCATTCAAACAAATCAGGCCCAACTGTACCTAGCTTCTTAGCCCAGAGAAAAGCAGGCAGGACTACCAACACGGTGTACAAGATCTTTTCAATTGATGCAGAGAATACCATTTGTTGAATTTGCCTATTAAATTCTGACTTCCATTTATTTTTCCATCTATTGGCATTAAAATAAAATAGATGAAACTGTTCAGTTGCCAGGAGAAATAGGTTGTATCCCTGTGTGAAAGACTGACCTGATTCAAATCAGACTGGGAAATAGAATCTGTTGCAAAAAGGAAAAAGATAGCTCTTTTCTTTTCATCTTTATATAAAAGTTATTCCAGCTTTTCTCATCTCTGCTTGACAGATTGTCTCTTTTACACAGTAAAGGAATCAGGTCTTTACATCTATTCACCCTCCTAACATACTGGATACAGCCAGGGCTTCATTATTTGCTGCTTGCAGAGCTGCTGCTGCAAGAGTTATGACACATTTGGAAGGAAGCAACGTTTAAAAAAACCCACTGTATTGATTTAACTTAGTAGTATTTAGCATTCAACTTTCATATACATTTAAAATGCCGTAGGGTTAAAATCTAATTGAGTAGAAAAGAAGGGATTCAGAAATATTCCATACAGCATTACCTGCAACTTGTAAAAAAAATTAAATGCTAGACTGATTGCTAGAAGAGTAATAGATCAGGAGCCTCTGGCAAGAAACTATAGATAAATATCTTAGATAGAAGTGGAAGGCCGTCTCTCTGGAGCTGTGACTGGCTCAAAGACTGACTCTTTCGGGCTTTATTTGCCTCCTATTTTTATCTCCGATGACTGAACTCAGCAAGTTTTTTTAAAATATTTTTTTCAAAAACCTGCACAATCTGTTTGAGCAGAGGTGAATAGAGGACACAAGCTATGTGTTCCTACAAAAAAAGAGAGAGATAATGTTCCTCATAAACCGCCTAAACTCTCCCTCTCTGTGTCCAGTAATATCTTTGCCAGCAAAAATATGCAAGACTGGCTGTCAAGAAGGAAGAACTGTCATATATTACAAGTGGGATGGCTTTTGTGGAAGGCTAGCTTTCCCCCGGGTAGAAAACTGTGGAAAATATATATTGAAATAGAGGAGCAGCAATGAGAACATTTGCATGGCTAGGAAAGAAAGTTAGGTTGGCAACCCAATCATTAAATGCAGACCCAATTCAAAATAGGGTTATGTTGTTGAGCTGGAAGGGGGGAGATGTTATATTTACTTCATCTGGCTCATTGGTGCAGTTGCTTGCTCTCAAAATTGACAAAGAGCAGAAATATCAAAGCAAGCTATTCTCATCCTGACAGCAAGGGTCTCGCCCGTTCTTGTGATTGGTTTCTATTTCTGCTGGTACATTGCTCAGTAGAAAGCGAAAGCAAATTTTGAAATGCAGTAGCTGTGAACTTTTGATGGGGCAAATAAAAATGATCCACACACCTGCATATGGGGAGGGAAATACAGAAGGACTGCATCCAAGTCACTTGCAATTTTGTCAGGTTCATCAGATGAGAAAAGGAAGTGTCTGTAATTGCTGCGGGGGGGGGGGGGCTTCAGAGAGACTCATTAAAACAGAGCTGTTACCACTGCAATGTCTAGACTCTCAAAAGTGGCCTCCACATATCACCTGTATTTTTCTCACTCGGGCCACTAATTAAATGAGTGGCTTTGCAGCCTCCTTAATAGGAGAGGTGAGGAAGGGCTGCCTTTCCTGCTCCTTCCGCAGCAGAAGACAAGCAGATTCTGTGCAGCAGAAATGCAGCCCTGCCCTTCCCAACCTCCATCTCCGCCCAGCAAATGTTCCTGCTGACAAGCAAAGTGATCAAACATCTCCCATTCTGTGCCAAGCAGTAGGCACAGCTGCATGCATGTGGAATACTGCCTCCTTTGCAGAGAAAAGGGAGGGAGAGCTGCAGGGATCAAGTGTCATTTCTTTGATTCTGGCTGGGCAGAAATTCTACATCTTGCTTTATATCACTTTTTCTCTCTCGTTTTCAATCTATTTGAGTGCCTTAGTATCTGCAATAACAAGAGAGCCTGCTGAGCTGTAGCAAAGGAGCAAACAACACCAGGCAGGTTTCATCATCATGGCAGCATAATGGGGTCCCCGGAGGCTTCGACCTGAGCACACTGGGCTGCTTCACGTTCCTGTGAAGGAGCAGTTTGCCCCCTGGTTGGCGTAAACAGACTTTGGAAAACATGCCTTTCTTTGGCGTTCAGTTCAGTTGGCAATCTGCATCATGCTCCCCAACTCCCAGTGTTAGCTATGGAAACTGCGGCACCATCTTTTGTCTTTAGAGGATTTGAATCCATTTGCCATTTGTAAAGCCTGCATCCATAATACATCACTTCCAGACAAGTTAATTTTTATTTGCAGCCATTTAGAGTCATATTTTGCTACACTATGTTCTCTTCCCGTCTGTGCACATGT
This sequence comes from Pantherophis guttatus, assembly GCF_059756535.1. Lineage (NCBI taxonomy): Eukaryota > Metazoa > Chordata > Lepidosauria > Squamata > Colubridae > Pantherophis > Pantherophis guttatus. The sequence goes on along the minus strand of NC_142063.1, from coordinate 263,481,485 downwards.
GTATTACATGCAAGACTTTCAAGATAGGAGGGGCGGGTGTCTCTCCCTCCCCTTCTCTAGTAGATACAGTGCACTTCAGACAACACATTAGCACAGTAGCTGACTCCTGATTGTGTGGCAAAGAGCCAGTGCAAATTCATTCCTGCAATAGCTTAGAGAGAGAAAAAAACAGTAAATCCTGTTAAAAAAAAACCAAAAAAAGAAAAAAAACCCAGCAGCAGTGGTAGTGTAGCCCTGGGAAGGCAGGATAACCTGCAGAGAGTCAGCTCTGCCCTCTGGATGACATTCACCTTCAGGACAGAAATATGTCCTGTTCCAAAAATGATTTAAAGTTAAGGATTTTAGAGAGGGAAATGGCATTACTGTGCCAAGATGACGACTGAGCTTTTTTTATCCTCTTTGTATTTGTTTCCAGAAAGCAAACACAGTCCTTTAAAATTTTGTGTACTGTTGATATTATTACTGTTTGCAACCAGTTTTCTAGAGTGTGAAAGGAGGATACTAATAAAATTCCCATCAGCAAAATAATTGTGAAAGCCTTTTAATTTGCAGCAGTCTGGAGATGGGCCACGTCTTTTAATTTCCCTCAGCAGGCAAGAAACACCTTATTTGCACACAAAAGGTCCCATATTAAATTACAGGGCATCACGGATGAAAACATTCTCAGGTGATAGTGGTAGGGAAGTTCTCTGTTCAATAGCCATGAGTGTCGGAGTGGAAATAAAGCTATAGCTAAGCCTGGGCTGTAACAGTCTGAATTTCTGCCTTTGCAACCATTCAGTGAGAGTCTAGATTTTTACAATCCAATTATGGTAGTGCTAGTTCAACATTCCCGGAGACATCAGAAAAGGCCAAATTTATTGCTGGTTTACCATTGGCCAAACTATCTTAACCTCAAAGATGCTATTCATTTCCAAGCAGGGGGAAAATTGGTGTAGGACATACTTCTCCCTGTACTAGGGCTAATATTAATGGTTCAGTGAAGAAAAGGACTCAAGATGATGTGAGCCTCTCTGAGAGCCCTTTATATTTCAGAATTTTTTATTTATTTTTAATTTGATTTATATGCTGCCCTTCTCCTGAGACTCAGGGCAGCTTACAACGCATTAAGCAATAGCCTTCATACTTTTGTATATTTATACAAAGTCAGCTTATTGCCCCCACAAACTGGGTCCTCAATTTACCTACCTTAGAAAGGATGGAAGGCTGAGTCAACCTTGAGCCAGGTGAGATTCGAACTTACAGTAATTACAGACAGCTGGTGTTAATCACAATGCTATCAGTCTGCTGAGCCACCAGGAATTTCCTTTCCTTTAGTCTCCCAAAGAGACTAAAATAGAGACTAAAATAGAGAATAAAATATTTTAGTCTTTGGGAGACTAAAATATAGTCTCCCAAAGAGACTATAATAATATGTATATGTACCCACATACACACTGATCCCTGTAGCTCTTTGTGGGCTACCTTTAAAATAGAGCACTGTCTTTCTTTCTTTCTTTCTTTCTTTCTTTCTTTCTTTCTTTCTTTCTTTCTTTCTTTCTTTGTCACAGCAAAGCTGAGAAAGCTGTTATGATGGAAAGATTACCATTGCAACTAATTGCTTCTAACATTGCTTCTAACTGCTTTGCTCTAATTTACTTATTTTACTTTGTATATTATAATATATAACTTTTTCTTTATACTTTCTTACCAGAGTCCTAGGTATATTTCTAGACTTCTCAAATACATCAAAAGCTCTGTATCTAATTCCTTATTCTCAATCCTAAATTAATATTGTATAAAATTTAAAAAATAATTCTTTTCAATGTGGAAGCAAACAACTATTTTGTAATTCAAAAAAATGAATTTGGATTAGCCAACTGATAAAGACCAGGATCTCCTAGTCTAGTGCTGTCTAAGTGCTGGAATTGCACTCATTTCATCTGTATCTGGAGGGCACCAAGTTAGGAAACTTGGATTCAGAGGTCCTAAGGCTTATATAGATTGAGTGTTTGAGATCAAAAGGTGCTAGGTTTAAAAGCAGGAGAATATTCCATTACATTCCAATGTCAAATGTGAACTTCTAATTCAGGCTCCAATAATGTTATCATTAGGAACCAAATGAGAGATATTTAGCATGATATGTTGGCCACCAGTATAAGCCTCTGGCTGTTTTAAATATAGACACCGAAGTGCATTAAAAAATAAAGCTCTGAGCTCCTGGAAGGTCCATTGGAACTGTTAGGAAATATTTTGAAATTCAGTACCTCCGGCAGTAAATCCAGAAATATACTGACCTGTTTTTCTATAGACTGGATCAGTTACATATATGTATGACATCAATGCTTAAATGAGAGGCTGGTGTCAAAAAGAAAGCTTTAGAGTTTGGGAGAAGCCATAATGGAGACAGACTGAAACTGATACGAAACCAAATATGTAATGTATACAAATCGGCACGGTTCACACGTAATTAATTGGATTCTGTTTCATTGAATAATATCCATTTTGTGTTTATACAAATCTAGAAAATTGTGACTTAGTCTATAAACCATAGTTAAGAAACAGTGGTTTATATGATGTGCCAAGTAGTCTAACATTCATTGATCTGACTGTCATTTCTCATGCTGTCAGTAAACGTAGTTCTTTTTATTTTTCTAAGTGTTATATTGATGCAGCAACAAAAATCTAGCACAGCAATTCATCATATCCTCCTGCCTGGGGACCAATTTGTAGGGAGAGAGAGAGAGAGTCTGTTGAAAATGCCAAGATCTCTTTTTAGCATTGTCAGAAGAATATCTGTTACAAGTAATTCTAGAAGTATTTTGTTGTTTTTCATTTTGAAGTAGCCTTTTACCAGTGCATTACTATTTTATTATTTCTGCTCTGTAGTTGATTTCAGCTATGAAGCTGACCTCTTGGAGCTCTCTCTGAAATTAAGTGGCTTAAATCAACCTTCCTTTAACTTGGTGCTATTGTAACAGAGTTATTTTCAGCCATAATAATTCTCAGATATTAGGATATCATTACCAGCTGAACATTGGGAAGAGTATCTTAGAACATCTAATTTTTTTGTGGTTTTGAGGAACCAGCCTCTAACTTAAAAAACAAACAAACCTACCAACAGTTTAAAAATACCAGAGGAAAATCCTGGAATTGAGGGATATAAATTTATTTTGCCTTTATAACACTTAAAAAAAGAGAAGGAAGAAGAGGTGAAGGACCCCTGCCTATAGCCAGAATGGATTTTTTTTGTGTGTGTAGCAGTGGTGGGTTCCTCCCGGTTCGGTCCGGTTCAGCTGAGCCAGTAGCGGTAACGATATGACATCACCGAACCGGTTCTCCCCCCTGCCCTCCCACCCCCCACTCCCCCACCCCCCCACGTTATTCTTACCTTTTATTTGGTCCCACCCCCAATCTATTGCTGCCTCCTGAGTCCCAGCTGATGACTAGAGGGAAAAAAACTGTTTAAACTCTTGCCGCAGGGCTTCAAAGGGCCGTCCTACAGCTGATTAGTGTTAAAAGCAAACAAATGAGTTGGGTCGTAAGTGCGAGGACCTTCCAGAAATGACTCTGACCAGCTAGCCACGCCCACCTAGTCACATGACCTCCAAGCCACACCCACAAAATAAGCCACACCCACAGAACCGGTAGTAAAAAAATTTAGAACCCACCCCTGGTGTGTAGAGAAGTTAAAATGTTAGTTATATCTTATTCCAGTTGGCATTCAATCCATCATGAATTGTTATAGATCCACCATATAGCAAGTCCTTGTGTTAAGAACTCCTCAGTTTAAAGACAACTCATAGTTTAGAACAGAGCCTATTGTAGTAAGTTTCATAAGGAAATCATTATGCACAACCAGGGGGAGAAAACTTCATGTGGCTAGCAGCTTCCTTGCAATGGTTGCGGCCAGGCACGCTTGATCAGCAGTGGAAGCAAGAAGACAGCAAAGGTCAGCTAGGGCACAGGAACCATGGACTGCAGGAGGGCAAAAGGAAATAGACCAGGGGAGATAGGCAGGTGGGGGGAATTTAAATGTCCATGCAGTTATAAGTGCAAGTAAGCAGCCAGGGCCCAAATTTTTATCTGTGACCCAGGGGTGGGTTCTAAAGTTTTTTAGTACCGGTTCTGTGGGCGTGGCTTATTTTGTGGGTGTGGCTTGGAGGTCATGTGACTAGATGGGCCTGGCTAGCTGGTCAGAGTCATTTCTGGAAGGTCCTCGCACTTACGACCAGTCCTCGCACTTACGACCCAACTCATTTGTTTGCTTTTAACACTGATCAGCTGTAGGACGGCCCTTTGAAGCCCCATGGCAAGAGTTTAAACAGTTTTTTTTCCCTCTAGTCATCAGCTGGGACTCAGGAGGCAGCAATAGATTGGGGGTGGGACCAAATAAAAGGTAAGAATAACGTGGGGGGATGGGGGTGGGAGGGTGGGGGGGAGAACCGGTTCGGTGATGTCATACCGTCATCGCTACCGGCTTGGCCGAACCGGACCGAACTGGGAGGAACCCACCACTGCTGTGACCACAGGGGCACTGCAATGACTGTAACTTCAGGGATTTAATGTAAGTCCTTTCATTCAGCAGCACCATCACTTCAAACGGTCTCTGAACAATTGGTCATATGTTGAAATTGTTTCATAATTATTCTTTGCTAGAAGAGATCTTTAATAGAACACGATGTACTGATTTTTCAGTAATTATTTATATACTGTATATATGTGCTAAGTTAGCCTTGGCTCCTGACAACTGTCTGGACAAGCCCTTGCAGTTTTCTTGGCAACATTTTCAGAAGTGGTTTGTCCTTGTCTCCTTCCTAGGGCTGAAGGAGAGTGAACGACCCAAAGCCACATAGCTGGCTTTGTGCCTAAGGTAGAACTAGAATTTACAATCTCCCAGTTTCTAGCCTAGAGCCTTTTAACTACTGGAGCAAAGTGGCTCGGTAACTATGCATGGATTTATTTGCTTTGGAGATTTCAATTAGCTATTTTTTTTTTTAAATTGATTTATATGCCGCCCTTCTCCGGAGACTCAGAGCGGCTTACAATTTGAGAGATATTGACAACATTAATGTTGTCACACTGATTTTAAAAATATCACATTTTGCTATTGTCTACTGTGATCTCTTCTCATACTATACTGTATATTGTCCTCCCTCCCACCCACCCCAAACTGCTAGAGAGAGCAAAAGATATCCTCTTGAGGGACACTGAAAACTCTCAGATCCTTCCTTTACCATCCTAATTCTTGAGCCAGCGCTTCCAAGCTGAAGTCTGTTGGGAGAAAAACATATTCACATTTCTTGCAAGGAAACCTGAAACTTTAATGAAGAACAGTAACAAAAACTAACAGGACTAGTTCGTCAAAAAGATTGGGGTATTGTATTCCAATGATATGGATTGGTTGCAGTTTAAACCTATGTAAATCTCAGTTAGCTTTAGGCTAATTCCAGTCCTCTCAATCTTAGTTAAGCGAGTCAGTTAAACACCCCCCCCCACCTTTTTGGTGTTTCCATGACACACTAAGCCCCCCCCCTTGCCAATTAAGAGGATTGTGGGAACAAGGGTATTGATAAATAGGCAGAAGATCCTGCTGTCATTAAATCCTGAACTATAATTTAAACTCTGAATTTAAAATGTTGTTTGCAAACTCTTTAAAGGGAAAATGTGTGTGGGAAGGGAAATATACCAGGCAGAGAAATAGAGAGAAATCTTTAAAGTGGTTAAAGGGTAGTCATAATATATATATAAGCTCAGTTTTAAATGAACTTTTCAGGTACTCAAGAAAAAATTGGGATGATTTTTAGACAGCTAGAGAGAAGGAATAAAAAGATTTCCTTTGCATACAAATCCTCCATTTTCACTGAGGGAAGACAACTTCAAAACTTAGACTGAGAAGCTGTGCAGTATTTGAGATGTCAAGAGCAAAAAGGTGCTTTAAAGGAGGGAATGTATTAAAAGTTTTCTGCAACTTTTAAAAGCAAATGCATCTTTCCCTGGGACCAATCCTAGGGGAAAAAATGTGGTTGTTTTAAAGAGTTATATATAAGTGGTACCCTCTTGCATAGCCTTTAGCATTATTTTTGCTTTCAAATTCAGTGGACAATAAATTCTACTGTTAAAGGTAAACAATAGTCAAGGAAAAATGATTATAGTAAGGATATATAGGTAGTCTTCAACTTATGACTAATGAAGCCTGCCCATTATGTTTGTAAGTCTCAATGGTCATAAAACGAGTCTTCCACATGACCTTATGATCTTTTTTTGCAGTGATCCTTAAACAAATGCCACAGTTAAGTGAATCCATGGGGCATTTTTGCCAAAAACCCAGAAGTAAATGCTAGTTTTGGGCATAAATGTCTCAAATCACAGTCAAGTGACTGAAGGACATTGCAAATGGCCATAAAGTCACCTCTTAGCAAGATGGGCAGCATATAAATGTAATAAATAAATAATAAATGCAGATCAGTTGCTGAGCATCCAAAATGCGGTCACATGACTGGGGGAAGCTGACTGTTGCAACATCAGAAGTAAGGTGTAAGTACCTTTTGGGGTGTTTGTTGTAACTTCGACCGATTGCAGAGCAACCTGTCATAAGTCAAGGACTACCTGCAAGTGTGGAATATACATACAAAATGGACATCTACAGTGATCTTTTCTTGAAAATTAAAGTGCCCAATTTATGTAAATAATGCTGTATGTAAAAAAAAAATATTTGTATTTCCAAGTGCTTTTGTTGGTCTGTTGATCTCATGCTTGGCTTGCCAAAGGCATCTGGATGGAATGCAGGACAAGATGAGTTTCTTATTTTGATTCTACATGGTTTCCCTTATGTTCTTAGCTCTTTCTCAAAATACTATAGGCACATGACTGGTCAATGACTTAGACCAGGAGTGTCAAACTGGTAGGCCGTGGGCCAGATGCATCATGCGCAGGCCAAGCCCAACCCAGCTCTGCGAAGGGAAAAACATTGCGATATGTCATGTGATGGCAATGTGACGTGGCAAGTTTGACACCTGTGACTTAGACACTGACTTGCAGAATTATTCATCAGACCATAAAAGGACTTTTCCCCCCTTGTTTCAGTACAGGGTTAGATTTGCTGTTAGATGTGCATTTGAATGGTCACTAAACGGTTGGTTGTAAGTCAAGGACTACCTGTGCTTCTGGCCCCTCAGCAGGAAACTATAGCTTTGAAATAATGAGACAGCAATTCTGAACATTCTTTAAATGCAACATTACTTCTGTTCCCTCTGTAAACCCAATGATGCTGAAAATAAGACATTTGGCTATAAACAATACAGCTGAAAAACAGCAAAAACTCAACAGGGATTTCTATCAAGAGTGTTCAGCATTTAAAGAGATAGATTTATATCCTGCATTCTACTGAACAGATTTTGGTGGTAATTCTCCACAAGAATTTTCTACTTTGTCCTGCTATTACAGGAAACCTTTCTGTAAAAGTAATCTTAAGACACAGAAATCAACCGGAAGAATCAGGATGTCTAAAAAAAAGACAGAATCCTTGCCCATTGTTCCTTTCTTGTGAGTAGGCTAACAGATCTGAACTCCTAAAATCCAGATAGTCACTAGATGGCAGCTGATTATCTGGTGCTTTCCTAAGGCGCACATGTAGCATGTGATACAAAGAATCCCAAAACTCATTAAGCCCACTAAGAAACAATGGGATTGCTAGGGATTCATGGGAAGAACAAATAACACAAGCATAGGGATTATCCAGATTTTTGTTATCCAGATAAAAATAGCCAACCAACATCCTAAGACCTTATTTAAGTGGCGGGGTTCAAGTAATTTAACAACTGGTTCTCTGCCCTAATGATTTCTTCCAACAACCAGTTTGCCAAACTGCTCAGAAAGTTAACAACTGGTTCTCCCGAAGTGGTGCGAACTGGCTGAATCCCACCACTGGTTGGAAGGAACATTAGAAGCTTTCTAGTCTAACCACTGCCCAAGGCAAAAGATCTCAGATTATTCTGGATAAATGGTTGTCTAACCTTTGCTTGTAAATCGCCATTGGTAGAGCACCACAGCAGGCAACTACTTCATAGCTCTCACAGTCAGAAAATGTATCCTTATTTTGTGTTTTCAGAGTTTTTTTCTCTTTTAAATAGTCTTAAATAAGTACTTAAGTGATGCTAGTTGTTTTAACTGGGGTGTGTATGTGTGTGCATTAGAAAGATAAGCTATAACATTTAGTAAATGAATAATACAGGTAATCCTTGGTTAACAATGGTAATTGGGACTGAAATTTCTACTGCTAAGTGATATGGTCATAAAGTGCAATATCACATGGCCGCCATTTGCCTCTTTCTGACAGATTCCCCATTGACTTTGCTTGTCAGAAACTGGCAGAAAAGGTCACAAATAGCAGTCATGTGACTGTGGGACACTGCAATGTTGTAATTGTGAGACCATCACAGAGTGCCCAGATTGTAACCATGTGACCGTGGGAACAGCTACAACTATGAGGACTGGTCATCAGTACCACTTGGTCATAGTACCATCATAAGTTTGAACAGTCATTGGATGAGTGATTGTTAAGTGAGGAGTGCTTGTATTATTATTACATGGTCAGGTTCAGATATACCCATGCATACATACATGCACAGAAAGACAGGCATTTGTGCTGCGGTATCAAGTGGATTTAATGTTTGAAATATATCTGGAGATTTGTTCTAAGACTCACATCTCTTCAGGCATTTCCTCCTCTTGTAAAAAATCTTTTGGAATAGTGAATGATGTAATTATAACAGCCACTATCCACTAAAATGAACATGTCAAGCTTTATTTCAGAAATATTTATTGCACTTCTGGGAAATTACCTTTTGCTTTCTGAGACACAAAAGGAAGTGATTTCAATAACAGCAACAAAACACAGCAAAACAAGAAACCGTACTATTTTGTCCAACTATTTGAAAAGCTATTCATTTAGAATCTAGCCTCAGCAGTAACTCTTGTATCACATATGGTATAGAAAGGAATAGTATGACAACTTTGGAGAAAACAAATTGATTCTCTTATTCCAATAGATGGTTTTGGGCTGATTGATGTAAGTCTTGGAAACTGTAAGGGGAATATCTCTGTCTAATTTATAGTGAGTTAATTAAGGTGGAATTTCTCTGAATACTTTGAAATGCTGTGACTCAGATCTCTTCCCCACCTGCACTGAGTTACCATTTCTAAGAGAATCTGTGAACTGATCTCTTTGCTGCTATCTCTTCTATTCCTTTTCCATGTTTTCCATCATCTCTCACCTTGAAATTATTTTCCTTTTTGAACGTGTGCTCCTTCTTCTAGCAGTTCTGCCCACTTCCCTACTCCTCCTTGCTTTCACCTTTTTAGTCTCTGTAGATCATTCTGTCTTTTATATCCACCCCTTAACTGAGAGGTGGGGAACTATGGCCCCTTTATGACTTGTGGACTTAAACTCCCAGAATTCTTGAGACGGCCATGCTGGCTCAAGAATTCTGTAAATTGAAGTCCACAGGCCATAAAATGGCGATTGTTCCCCTGCCTTAATCAATTCTTCCCTCACTATCCAGTGGTTTTCCCCCCTCCCCAATTTCATCCTATGTTTTTAATCTTCTTTCCCATATGTTCCTCTTTTGCCATCCCTTTTGCCATCCCATCCCACACTCCTTTTCCTCAACCTCATTGGTGATAAAACTATGATAATGTAGGACAATGCATTTGGGAAAGTTTAAATGACAACCTCTTGAGAAAAATGGCGATGAAGCAACTGCCATATAGAAATTCCCCCATCCGCCTGTGTGAAGCTAGTGAAGCAGGCAGGAAACCCAGATCCTATGGCTTCAGGGACATGTCCCTGTGGCTGTCACATGAGATGAGAGCAAGGACAAAAGAGCAAGCTTGACAGGCAGATTTGCTTAGAGATAGAGGCTGTGTCCAACTTTTAATACTGTATTTAAAAAATCAAGTGACAGGAAAATAAGGCAAGTATTGTATACTGAGTATTTTCAAAGACAGTGATTGTTTTATAAAGCAAATATATAAGTGCTTCTATTAAATGCATCTCCTGTCTTTCTCCTCTTCTAAATGACTGAAGAGGATTTTTTTTCCAACAGTCCTTGAGGTGCTTTTGAACCTGGGACAATTTTCTTCTAAAAGATGGAAACCACTGGCAATTATTTGTTGCTGAACACAGACCTTGATAATTTTTTGAAGAAAAATCTAGTTCTTCTTTTCTTCAATCCCTGTCTAGTATTAGCTTATGTAAATATGCTAATGATACAACCAATAGTACAATAATACATTTAAATAAAATTAATGTTATTTCGATCACTTTTTTTTTTGCCTTTTTTTTGTGGAATCAAAGAGGCAGATGGAAAAGAACTTTTTCCAATCCACCCAGAACTTTTTGATACGATGCACTTCCGTTTATATATAATACGCTTCACTGTCTAGTTAATATATTATAGATTTCTTTAAAAACTGTCACCTGTGAAGGATAATGCATACAGCTCATTTTCTGTGGTAAATGCATACTTGACAAGATTGCTGTAAGTTTTGCCATCTAATAAATAACTCAATGGTGCAGCTAAGTTGAAATGAAAGCCATACAATACAGGAAATTGTCAAGTATGAATAATTTTTAAGTGAATTCAGAACAAAATGTAAAGAATATACTAATACGAATGTTATAAAAAGACTGAACTTGAGGTCCCAAAGGTGTTTTTTTTTTTTCAAAAGGCAACTGGACTTTGTTTTTCGTTGAAGACATTTTGCTTCTCATCCAAGAAGCTTCTTCAATTCTGACTGGGATAAGAAGTGAACATCTTCAAGGAAAAGTCCAGTTGCCTTTTGAAAAAAGCACCTTTGGGACAACCATGACCTGTTTGACTGAGAATCTCCATAGACATTGAGGGTGACCAATGCATAGTAGAACTGGAGCAGAAAGAAACCCAACTTTTAATTTTTAAAACTTCTACCCTCAAATCTCAGGAATAATTATAGAATTCCAGGACAAATTTTACAGAAAATGTAGTAGTAGAACAAAAACCACAAGACAACAATTAAGAATATTTGAAGAAATACTGAAGGAAAAAGCTCAGTGTAAAATTAAGTATTCAAGCAAAGTTTCAAACAAGCACTTCTATCATAAGGAATATAAGAGCACATGGACTCAGAAAACCAATAATAGTACTTCACATGCTTTTACTATTTATGCAATAGAAATTATTTTCCAATATTACATAAGTTGCTGTTAATCTTTATACAAATGGGAATGGCATTCCCATGTAACACCTCTCATGCGCGAGCTGCACTGGCTCCCAGTGGTCTTCCGGGTGCGCTTCAAGGTTTTGGTTACCACCTTTAGAGCGCTCCATGGCTTAGGACCTGGTTATCTACGGGACTGCCTACTACCACCAATAGCTTCCCACCGGCTGGTACGCTCTCATAGAGAGGGGCTCCTCCAGGTGCCGTCAGCCAAACAATGTCGACTGGTGGCCCCTAGGGGGAGGGCTTTCTCTGTGGGGGCACCTACTATCTGGAACGAGCTCCAACCGGAGATACGGAGGATCCCGGATCTGCGCACCTTCCGCCGCGCTCTTAAGACCTTTTTATTCCACCAGGCGGGCCTGGCCTAATCTTTTCCCTCTTTTTAATTATGCAAATTTTAATCGGTTTTTAAATGATTGGGGTGTTTTAATCTGTCTGGGCCAAATTGTTTAATTCGATTTTACTTTGTTTTTAAATTTTGTATCTATGTATTTTTACTGTTTGGCTGTTCACCGCCCTGAGTCCTTCGGGAGTAGGGTGGTATATAAATCAAATAAAGTAAGTAAATCTTTACTGCACTCCCATGCCTGTTTTTCTAATATATTGGTTGCTAGGTATGATTCACTTAATGACTTAATGAACATGAATTACAAAAATAATTGACTGGTTATATGGTGACTCACTTTATGACCACACCAATTTACAATGGAAATTATAATTCCAATTGTGATCATAAGTCAAGAAATACTTATGATCCTCAACATTTCCTCAGGAGAATATCGAGTGCCATGCAAGGTGAGGCGCTCATCATCTAGCACTGTGTTGTCTTATATTTTATAGCCATGTGATTCTCTTGGTAAAAATGATTTACTATTGCCTTTTCCCACATTGAATGAATTGATGCCTTTGCCATTGTAACTAAAGTGATCATATGGCAACTGCCTACATCACGGCTACCAAAAGAACAATAGCAATAGCACTTAGACTTATATCCTGTTTCACAGTGCTTTTACAGCCCTTTTTAAGCGGTTTACAGAGTCAGCATATTGCCCGCAACAATCTGGGTCCTCATTTTACCCACCTCGGAAGGATGGAAGAAGGATGGAAAGCCGAGTCAACCTTGAGCCTGGTGAGATTCGATTTGCCAAATTGCAGTCAGCTGGCAGTCAGCAGAAGTAGCCTGCAGTACTGCATTCTAACCATTGCGCCACTGCTCTAAATAATTGCTTTAGTTGACCAACAGGGATGACCTCCACTGCTTGGGTGACTTTGCTGGGATTCTATACTTTCACAATATACTTCCAACATTTTTTACTCATCTCTGCCAGGAACATTTCCCAATCCCGCCCTCCCTGCCACAATATGGCAACACAGAGGATTTGGTGGTGGAAGGATATCTGCAGAAGTATAACTCTGCATTTAAACAAAACATATTACAACAAACATATTACATATTAAACAAACATATAACAACAAACAGTTTTAAAGATAGTACCTATTTCTTAAGAGAGTGTTTATTGAATTTATAAGATATATACACCAGTAAAAGCTATTCAGGCAATCTTATGTCTAAAGCTGGGGAAAACAAACTGCTTATTTTAGTAATGTCAGTATTGATTGCATGCTAAATACCTCTATAGCATTGAAGCTATGATTAACAGATTATCTGTTTGGGTTGATAAATGGAAATAATTAGGAGATACTAACCTCTTTAATACAAAACCTTCTAAAGCACCACAGGATAATTTTGGAAAACAGGTGGGTGACCTAAACAGCATCTATGTCAATTGTTAGTATAACATAAATGTATTATTATCTCCAGGTTATTGAATTACAGGAATTCAACTGATAAAATATTGCTCTAAGTTATGATGTAATTATAGGTGCCTGAATGAACAAAGACTGTTGAATTATGAAAAATTGTTTTCTTCCCAAAGATTTATGGGAACAGTTTGATAGAATTGTAGAAGAGACATACGATGACCTTGAAATAGATATGTAGCGACTGTTAGCAAAACAGGAGCTCAGTTCAGGAAAACAAGAACACTTGTTCTGTCTTGACTCTGCTTAGTATAAAAGGGATGGAAGGGAAAACACTTATCAGGCTTCTAAGATTGTTATTATAGCAATATCAATAATGCAGAGTTGCAATTTCTCATGGGATCTGTTTTCTGATCTGGACTACTTCAAAGGGCCAACATGAATACATATTGTTTAATTGGAAAACTGCAGGTGGTATGAATGCTGAACCTAACCCTATCAAGAACAGCTATATTAACAATGCCAACTGGCAATGCCTTCTCTGTGGGGGCACCAGCCCTTTGGAATGAGCTGCCCCTAGAGCTTCGTCTTAGCCCCAACCTGTGCACTTTTTGCCGTGCCCTTAAAACCCTTCTGTTTCAGCAAGCCGGACTGGCCTAATATGAATTTTAAATGGGTGTATGTGTGTTTTAAATTGAGGGCCAAATTTTATATATCTGATTTTAATTGGTTTTAAATTTTATAAATTCATGTGTTTTAATATGGCTGTACATCGCCCTGAGTCCCTCGGGAGAAGGGCGGTATAGAAATTTAATAAAACTTAAATTTATATGTTAACTAAATCCTAAATACTGAGAAAGAGCTGTTTGCAAAATGTATTGCTACAGATAACATGATAGTAAGCCTAGATCACTGTGTTTCTAATCATGCTGGCTGAGGAATCCTGGGAGTTGAAGTTCATACATCTTAAAAGTTGCCAAGTTTGAGCAGCACTGGCCTAGATGGATACTGTGACAAGTTAAGGAATAGAGTTTTTGTCCATCTCACTTTAACATGATTTGAAGAAGGGCATCATTTACCTTTGGTCAGGAATAATAATAACAATGAACCCAAATCATGTGGTACAACATTGTGGCTTGAATTATAGTGGGAGAGTTCCTCTGTATGAAGTTACATATTACATTACAGATCTACCATGCACTTTTCTTTTATGTGTGTTCATACTTCCTTCACAAGAATTGAAGAATGTAAGTCTCTAATATGGACTGGCACCAGTACCCATGCATCTTGCAAACTGAACTTTCTCTTCCCAGAGATTTGTGTGCCTGTCTCCCACTCCCAAACACCAGTTTACATGCCTGAATTAAGAAGAAAATGTAAACATCACTGGTGACAATAAATATTCTTTTTTTAAAAAAAAAATAGTACTTTTATTAAAAATTACCATCACAGTGATTAAAAAATTAATACAAACCAAAAAAATAGAAGGTCCAAAAAAGAAGAAAACATAAAAAAGAAAAAAGAAAGAAAAAATAAGAATAATAAAAATTCACTTAGTCTTATAAAACTTGTCAATCCAAAGGTTTCTAGTAGCTAAAATTGGCTAACAAGCAACATCTGAAAATGATTAGAAAAGGACGTATGAGAATGCAGTGTATTGAAGGCACCAGCCATGAGCTGAGCAAAATAGATATTCCCTTTTCTCTTAGAGATCTAAAGATTCTGGAGATGCTGCATTGTGATCTCCTTAAGAGGAGCTTTATGGGACACTTGTAGGCAATCTCAAGTTGTCTCTTTGTCCAGAAAGGAATTATGAAGAGCTGGTCTATTCGACATTGTCATTTTCCTATTTAATTCATAGGCTGAAAGAAGGAATCCATAATTACAAAGAAGAAATACAGTGTATAGCTATATTTAGTAACATGTAAGGTAACTCTCAAGAGATTTTTGACCCATTGATGATTATAACTGTAATACTATTTAAGTGACTAAATGGAATGTATTATTTAAATTTCAACCTTTAAAAGATACAAAATAATGAATCATGATGTCTTGTCAACTTGAGACACTAGTATTAACTTAAAAGGAAAAGTATAAAAAATGGCTTATTAGGATAATGTTTACTTAGACTTCAGGATGAAAATGCAATATAATGACGTTCTAGTACAATGAATTGATCATTATCTGATAAGGTGGTACAAAAGGTTAATAAAAGCCCAGTAGAGACTCAGAAATATTATAAAATTATGTATTAATGTAAAAGAAATGAATCTTGGTACAATATTAAAATAGAAACAAATAAAAATGCCCCCAACCAGGTTACATTTCTCCATTAGCAGATTATGAACAGATTATTCTCTGTCTCTCGTTCTCTCTGTCTCTGTCTCTCTCTCTCTCTCTTTCCCTCCCTCCCTCCCTCCCTCCCTCTCTCTCACCCACCCACTCCAACTTTTCCTACTAACTGTATCAGATTAAGTATATTTGTGATTGCAATTATTAATGATTGCAATTATTAGTTGACAATTTTTTTGCTACTTTCTTTTTTATGTTTACTCTCTCCATATCTACAGTTTGTCTAAAAACAGGGTTTTTGGTGTCATTTTACCAGCTAGATAAATATGATGATATAACATATCTAAGCCAAATCTTTAGTTAAAATATGAAACTATAAAATTATAATTCAGATTAGATGGCTAGTTTTGTTAGTACAATTTTGATAGCATTTTAATAGTTTTCTTAACCTTTTGTGTTATTTTGTTAGTTGAGTTAGTTCTTAAGGCCATCAACCATTTAAAACTCCAAAATATTAATGTTGCTATCTCTGCTATCAACCTTATAGTATTGTTTTTATGTGTTCAAGATGCAGAAAATGTTATTTTTAGGCACTAAATCCTGGATGTGCGGTGTTTAACCCTGTTTATGCTTGTTCTCCTGACCTCCTGAACCACTAAAAATGAACACTGAACTGAGATTAGATCACTAAGTTAATAAACCAGCTCATACATACTACGCAACATGCATATTTTTGATAATTTGCATTATTAGGCATACCTAGTGTCTGACACAGAACTGATACTTGTCTCTGAAATTTTTAAGCTATAAAGCTTGTCATTTGGATTTGGAGCTGTGAGTCCAATTTATATCCATTAGTGAGATCAGTGGCAAACCATGTGTTCTAAAATGTTCTTATTATCATGGTGAAGAGTGAACAACAGTATTATGGTATCTTCTTATATTTTTAGGGACACTCAATGTAACACTTTTAAAGATCACTGATTAGGAAGTAGGCAGATTAAATTCTGTGAATCCTTTATTATTGAAGTGATGATGTAGAATGAAGCCTCCAATTGCAAATTTCCAATTAGGGAAACATCTCTATATGGACTAGTATACCAGCCACAGCAGATGACCTTTCATTCCCTTGGTTTTCATTGGCTTTATATAGATGATTGCCTTGTAGGCAAGGTATCTAATTGCTGCCACATTGATTCGTTGAAATAAAAAGGGTAAACAGATTAAAGGTCTGACATCTAAATATATTGCTTGACAAGTAGACACATGGTACTGAATTTTATAAACAGAAGCTATAGACCGTCAGCATTAAATAAATGAGTAAAATGATGCAAAACGAGTTCCTTGCTTCTCTTTATTTTGTGTGTTTTTAGAGGAATCCAGAAAATTCACATGAATAAGACCAAGTGTGAAGAACCATCTTCAAAACCCGAATTTCAAAAATACAGTTATTTCATTACAAGACAAGTGTATATAATAAGAAGACTGTCTGTGGAAGGGATAATTCTCCCCCCAGTATGGATAGAAGACCACTAACAATTAGTTCTCTGTTGACCAAGACAAGACAGGCTCGCCCTCTGATATAAAACATGGTTCATAGGTGGGATAAAATAGGGCACAGAAGGCCAGTAATAAAGGGTGAATGATAGAGCATGTGCATTACATACAGAAGTCCTCTTAGCATCAAAAACATGGCCAAAAGTCTGCCTGAGACACAAAAGCAGCTAACTATAGTTAGTTGGGAGTTCTGTTACTATAAACATCTACCAACCTGTCAAGTAATCTGGGAGAATGGGAATTGAACATCAAAGAATTGAGGGACACTCTGTTACTGACTCCTCCTCTGGCTAAAGTTGGATTAATACTAGGACTGTGCTTTCAAAGGACTGCTTTTTTTTTTCTCCAAAGGATGCTTTGAGCAAAATGTTCAAAGTTACTTTGTAAAGGAATGTGGCTCCTTACTTTTTAAGGATAAAGCAAAGCTGCTGCCTCACTTCATTTTAGCAGTGCTGTCTTTGATATGTCCAGTATCTGGAAGTGCTTTTGGAGAGATTTTGGACGGATCGTAAAAATCAGCAGTAGTGAAGCCAAACTTCTGTACTTTGATGAGGCAAAAAGTTTCACTTCTACACAGGGGACTTCATGGTAATAAATTGTGACAGCCTTGCATTGTAACTTTCAATATAAAGAAAGTATTGACTATGTTTAATATAATTTACCAACAGTACAATGTGAATGAAAGGCTTAAAGGGAGGAGGAGTTGAAGGGCAGCATATACTGTAGACTTGGGAAATCTTCTGATTTTTGCACAGTAGGTCATTGGAATTTCATGTGAGTACCACTGATACATAAAGAAATTGCATTCAAGTTTGATGTTTGTTTAATTTTTTTCATAAAGAAAGTCATCCATGATGTGATGTGCCAGCATGGAAAAGTGTTTTAACTGGTTGCAATTTTGCTGCAAAAATAGTAATCAAGTGATTTCCATAATCAGTGATTGGTCTCTTACAGTTTTGGCCAATTTCTTCCTGCCAAACCAATTCAAAACAATATCTTTGAAGATTTTATAGATACAGTCATCATATCAAATCCTACCACAACATTTCTGAGAAGTTTAAGTGTGGAGCTTTATTTATCTTAATCTGTTCTCTTGTAGATTTATTGGCTTGCTTGTTTAGCTTCAGCTAATTACCAAATGGCTTGGTATTTTTCTGTGGAATTCTCTGATACAAAGCAGAATTCATAATTATTTCAGTGATAGCAAGTCATCTACATACTGAGGCAGTAAAGCATCACCAAACCATGACTTTACCATCCTTTAAAAGATGATTTGAACTTTGCTCAATGCTTATGTGGTTTCCACTAGGTAGAAACATACCTATGTAGATAGAAAAGGTCCACTTGGCTCATCTTTAATATTCTTTTTCAGAGCTGAAAGTTCCAGCTTTCAGTTTGTATTCAAAATGGGACATTTCATATAATGTTGACTTCAAAATAGAAGTTTTGCAATCTCTACTTATAAAAGATGAACTTGTGTCCATGGCAAGCTATTAAATCAAGATTCTTGATTTGATCTTTTTAACTGGTATAATCTCTGCTGTAGGAATTACAGTTTATGTCCTAATCAATCATCCAGTCAACCAATCATCTTAAAGTCTAGCTTAAAATATTGAGATGAAGGGAGTGACAAAAAAGGGAGGGGGAAGTTTAACTAGTCTTTTAAAGATAACATGGATGGGAGCTAAGAACATTTGGAAAGTAGACTCTTAGTGTGCTGCCCCCTGTTTATATGTTTGCTTTAAACAGAAACAATCCATATTAAAACTATTTATTGATGTGTGAGTAACAACTCCATAATAGAGGGAGTTTTAAAGAGGGAGCAGTGAAATTATCATTTCACTGGAATTCAAGATCTGCAAGATTGAAAATAAAGCTCTGTTGTGCATAGAATTGTTTGTAACATCAACTGGTAAATCATATATTTCATTGAATGGAAAACAGTTTTTAAATTTTTCTTTTCTCTCTCTTTCTCTGTATCATGCAACATATTTTTCTGATGGTAGTGGATCCAAGACGTTCCCTACTCCCCTTGTAGTAGGCCAGCATTTTAGCATCTTCTGTTTTACTACATGCAACAAGTTTGGTGTTCTTTTTCTCCAGTTTGAGAGTGTTGCATGAAGTCACTTCTTGCAGTTGCAAGACAGAGTTGGCCCTGCTCAACTTTCTCTTTGTTCCCCATAATTTGTATTGTGTTCTCTTTGTTCCCCATAATTTGTATTGTGCTTATTTTAAAGTCATGCTTACATGTACACTTATTCATCATCACAATTATTCAGTGTGCCAAGGTTTGTAGGTTCTTTTTCCATGAATCCTTAGAAGAACCAATACCCAATGTGTGAGGGATATGCATGCATTTTTGTAATGCACACAGACCGAAGCAATCATCACATTCTTATCTCATATTATGAAATGAACATCTGAAATGGCCTTATTCTCAGTGTTAGCAATGGGATTTAGTCATGCTTAATTTGGTGGAATTATGCCATCATTATACTATTAAAATACTATAGAGCTTGATTACTGATTCATGTTATCTCCTAAAATAGAGTCTCTAACACTTTATAAAAAGTTATTCTAGTTCTGCAGTGGTACAAGTAAATTTATAACACTTAAGATTTAGCTCTAAAATGTAAACACCTTGTTTCTGAATTTTCTGTTCTTGATGAGCTCCAGTATTGATGCCACCATGTGTCATTTCAAAAGATGCTGTGTTCATCTAAGAACTGCTTCTATTTCTGCTATGGCACAGTCCTGGAGCACTAAACCTGATTGTAAAATCAATACTTGTAATGATAAAAGAAACAGCCTTAATATTTCAGCTGTAAGGGGAGTGCAAAATTTAGTTTGTACATGCAATTTTGTATGCCTATAAATTATGCTGACTTTTAAAAAACTGATTCCAAACAGATGACAAATCAGTTTGGAACTATGGTAATTATTGGGAAAATATTAAGTGTTTGGAAGAGTCAAGTTCATCAATCCCTAGATATGGCCAATCATATGCAACTCACTATATAGATGTTATAGCTTACCAAGAGCTTGCCAACTCAAGTTGTTTTTCAGTCTCTTATATGGAATTAAAAATGGCATGGTTATAAGCAAATTGCTGGTAGATGTGTTAGTCACATAAATCATAAACTATACAAACTAGACTTTAGTTCATACTTGAATACAGCCTTCAGTTTAAACATAGCTTTCATCTTCCCATTTAAACCAGTAGATGTTGAGTAGCATGCTGTCCCCTTCCTATTTCTTAATAATTACTTTTAGGACACTAGCTATTAAACCAGGTGCAATTTACGTTGAAAATTATTTTTATTAAGGCTGTGCATGTAGCAAGAAATGCATTTTGAATCTGGAACAGAATAGCTCAATTCAAAGTGTTACATTGGAACATTCACGTTGGGTCCACTCTGTTGGGAAAAAAACCCTCAAAAGCTTAAGTCTTTTGTTTAATTCAAAGCAAAACTTTTGGGAGTTACACAAGTAGGTGTGAACTTGGAACAATCAAAACAAAGACTACTACCATTTCAGTAGTCAGAATAACCCTTTAAGGTTGTTCTTTATAACTGGAATGTGATGAACTATTGGTATAAGGACATTTTTTTCCACAATGCAATATAATTTTAATAATGTTTCCATTAGTTTTGATATTAGAGAGGACACAATCCCACGGTCAGGATCTCCTGAATAATTCCCACTGAAATGAAAATTTCCAATCCAAGAGTCCTCTTTATGATAGTTTCACTGTTTATTTCAGTTAGACCTAGGTAGGAAAACGGTTCAGTACATAGCACAATATATCATCATGGCTCTCATTCAGGATCCATATAATGCTCACTTGTGACTTAGAAGTTTATTTCTTAAACTTCTTGATGTAAGCAATTTCTTTTCACAGCTAGAAGTTGATAAAACATCACTCCTTGATTCGGTCTATGAGGTAATATTGCTCAGACATTTTATAGCTTCAGGAATGAGCCACTGAACATGTTGTATAGCTTGTGACAACTTAAGTTAGTGAAAACAATTTGCAGTTGGGAAATGAGAAACTAAGCAAACCCAAAACTGATAGCACCATCAGATGAATTGTATTTTCTGGGGCCTCTTTTGTCAGGATTCCTCTAGTCCAGGAATGGGCACCTATGGCAAGTTTATGACCTGTGGACTTCAATTCCCAGAATTCCTGAGCCAACATATTCCATTTCCACTGTCATTTCTCAACTGTTTATAGCACCCTGCCTCTTTGATGGGGAAAACAGAAGGAGCTTCACTGACTATATAATGCAAGGCAACAGACAGAGACATATGTGGAAGACAGAGACTTCAAACAGTGGGAGAAGAAAGTAATACATTTAAAAGATTTGTTTCCCTTTCTCGATAGAAAACAATGCAGAGTATATATTGTAATAGGTATAAATGGGACAGACTGAATTATATTGGTTTTAAATCTATTGGTCTTTCCAGTCAATGGACTGGATTCAAAGTTTGTCAAAGTTGTGCCACTAAAATCAGTGAGATCTGTTAGATTCAGTTGTATTGGACAGTGGGACAAATGCTGCTCAGCAGTGCTGAAGCAATTAGTGGAGCTTCTATAACAAGAGGCAATCCACATCCAAAGAGCTATGGCTACCTTGCAAAAAATGACAAATAGGCAGCTTTAGTGATTAGTTTGGTAGCTTCCTAGAGACCTTTGTGTGGCACAGATATAGGCTACAAAGGTGGAGGAGCAGGTGCCCTTTGATAGGAGGAAAAGGGAGGTGGGTCATCTCCTTGGGAATACTGATGGCTTTATGGCTTCATCCCTGCAGGTTAAACTGTCAGTTATTGTCAGTTATCAGTTATCAGAGGGAAGATGCCATCCTAGAGATAAGCTGCTCTTCAGTGGGGCTCCTGGACTCTGGGGAAACTTCCCTCCTTTTGTAACTCACTCCCAGAAGGGTGAGTGAGGGTGAGAGTTTGGGTTAGATTTAGGTTGGGGGTGAGGGGAATGGTGAAGGTGAAAGGGTGAGGCACAGGCTGAAGGGGAGGGTGAGATTGAGAGGGTTAGGTCAGGGGAGGGGGGCAGGGAGGGGAATGGGTATGGGGAATGGGAGAAAAAGAAGGTAAAAAGGGGAGGGGGAAGGGAAGGGAGGGGAGGGGAGGGGGAAAGGAATATGGGGAAGGGGAGACAAGGGGGGGGGCAAAAAAATGCTTTTCTGGAAAACATCATGTTAGGCTTTCCAGAAGCTGCTCTTCCTTAGACCCAGCCTTAAATTTGCCTCCCCCATTTCAGAGGCATCTTGCCATGGTCTGAATGAGAATGGCTGATCTCTAAACGGGCATTAGCAAAAGCCGCTTACTGTGCCCCACAAACCAGGCCCACCTTGGAGTTTCCGGATAACTCCCTCTTGGCCTCCCCTCACCTCCCATAGATGTGGTGGGAAAACCCAGTGATCTGAGGGTCGAGCCCAGGGCAAAGCGAGAGAAGTGCTCACCGGCCAGTTCTGCTGCCCTGAGCGAAGCCCCTTCCTCAGATGCCCCTCCTTGCCCTACCCACCCACTATATTGATTCCCTCTCTGTGTCTCTGTCTGTCTCTCTGTCACTGTCTCTGTCTCTGTCTCTCTGTCTCTCTCTCTCTCTCTCACACACACACACTTTAAAATATTTTCAATATATAAGTGCCTTGATGAGATGAGCTATCTGCTGATTCTCTATTGAGTATATGTTGCAACATCGACCAAGTGTTACTGGTTGTTTGTCTGTGTCAGTATTGTCTTGACCAGTTAGTCCACTGCTTACAAATAGAAAAGAAAAAACAAAGTGTTCTTGATGTTTATAATGATCCACCTTTGTAAGTCAAGACAATTGTTCAAGCTTCGTAACAGTTAATTTGAAAGGAAATAATCTTGTTCTCAACTCAGAAAAATACATATATAAGAATTGATATTCTTACTGACATTCATACATATATAATAACTGACATCTAAAATGAGCTGCTTTATTTAATATATAATTCAAGAGAATATGTCTGAATTCTGCAGCAATGAAATAATGCAATAGTAAGTTATAAGAATTTACAAGTAAGATGATCTGTTTGGTTGAAATTGTGGATTTTTAAAAAAAATTCTGAAGTAAGCAAATATTATTGCCTCCCAAAGTTAGAGTTTTAAATGCCCAAAAATAAGAACAGGCTAGCTTGTGTTAACTTTTTGACACTGTGGATCACAAACTATTACAGAGTTAAATCTAAATTAGACATCTTAAATAGAAACAAACAGCAGAAACTTTTGGAAACTGGCTTCGGTTTGTGAACAAAACTTTTTTTTTTTGTGGATTACTAAGTGGAATGTTAGAGAATCCGAATATTCTTCTGTATAAATTGAACATCAATATATACTGAAAATATTTTTAAATCATTATATGCAATTGTAAAACAAACAAAAAATCATTAAATGATTTTTTTTTTTGTTCTGATGAAAACATGCTCAAAGCTGTCCTTTATATTTATTCAGAAGTCTGCATTGCTGATTTCAGGAAGACATCTTTAGAACTGTGGCCACCATCCAACTGAGACTTAACTCATTTTAATGAGCAATTCAGTGCGTGACTTCTCAGAAAAACATCTCACTGTTTTCAGGGAGTTTACTCCAAAGGAATTGTATGTGTTTACAGAGCTGAAGCAATACCTTAATCTAAATAAATGGACCCAGGTAGGTTTAACTATGCATCAAGTCAGAGTTAATATATTTCCAACTACGTTTTCAAATTCTCTAAGCAATTCTAAGGGTGGCCACTTGTTCAAAGCAATAAAGTTTATATGGAAAACAAACACTCACATTTTAGTAATGTTTTGGCTTAATTAAAGATTGTAGTAACTTTTCCCTGATGTATTTTATTCTAATATGGTTGGTCGATGATGAAAACACCATTATTGGAAAATCTTTGTCTCTCCAAAAGTCTTTCTGAATCTTTGCCTATATGCATATTCTTTCTAGCCAGGTTTTACCTACGTAAACTAAGTTGTTCTACAGCCCTGGTTCAGGGCTGTAGAACAACTTAGTTTACGTAGGTAAAACCTGGCTAGAAAGAATATGCACATAAAAGCCTACGAAAAAGAAAAAGACATATATATCTATATCTATATCTATATCTATATCTATATCTATATCTATATCTATATCTATATCTATATCTATATCTATATCTATATCTATCTATCTATCTATCTATATATATATACACACACATATATATATATACACACACACACACACATACATACACACACACACACACACACACACACACACACACATATATATTTAAAGAAATCATAATTTGAATGTACTGAAAACTTTGAAAATAAGTAGGCCTGAATAATCCAAATATTTAACTCATTTTCCACAGCTAGACAAATACTTGTACTTAAGCATCATGGATTCAATGAAATGAAAAAGTGAACATGTAGTGTTCTTAACTAGGCAGCTGAGTGAACATTTCCTTTAAAAACGAACACTGGCTGTTTTTCAGGTTAAAATACCTAACATAAAGTGCAAGCAAGCATAGAAGTGAGGTGAATTTCCTTTCTGGGGCTATTTTATAGTGAGACATGCAAGAATATCCAACAGCTTCAAAATGCCAGAGGCTTACTTGACATTCAGGATGATTTTCTGGCACTGTGGTGGAAATGGCAACAATTAGAGAGATCCAACAATCATTTTATTATTTTCAAAGTTGGCAAGCTACAGGCAGTAATGGTCACTTTCCCTCAGGAAAGCCACAAGCAAGGGCCCAGGGCTACCAAGATCTTAAGTAACCTTCTCAAGAAAAACCCCATTAGGTATCTGCATTTAGCAAAATAAGTGCAAAGGAAGGAATTGGGTTTGTTTCTTTTTACAGTTGAGGAAAGAGATAATGAGCAAGGAGACAGGAGATCACTCATAAGAGGAGACTTGGCAACCTTTTGAAGTGCAGTCCTGCTGTTTGGTTATATGAGAATGCCAAACTCTTAATTGTAATTTCAACAGGCGGGCCTCTGCATACAGATGTGGAAGGAAATGATAAAACTGCTTTGAATCAGCATCCTTGAGAATATTTGAGTACATCAAAGAATAACAACAGACAGGTTACAGTAATTAAACCTTTTGAGTAGCCTGGAACCTATAAGCATTTTTGGTTTAAAACATTTTTACTGCATTTAACATATTTTGCACAGTACCATGCCCCCCACTCTCCACCCCATCCCAGTATACTCTCTTGATAACATTACTGGCACCCTCAACACAGTGCTTGGAATCCCAGGGTGCCCGCAAACATATTTTCTAGGTTAAGACAATAATAATGTCTTATTATTTTAAAACATTTTAAGTTAAAAACTGGGCAAGGTGAACCAAAGCATCAAGTGATCTGTACCTCTGGCAAACAAGGATCTCCTAAGCTTTTTTTATAAACTGAAAGTAACTGATGGATTTAGCTTAGTGGTTGTGTGAAAAAACAAACAAACCTGCCCAAGCTAAGGTAAGCAGCAGTGGAAGGAGCTGTGGTGGCGCAGGTGGTTAGAATGCAGTATCGCAGGCTTACTCTGCTCACTGCCAGGAGTTCGATTCTTACCAGCTCAAGGT
This sequence comes from Pantherophis guttatus, assembly GCF_059756535.1. Classification (NCBI taxonomy): domain Eukaryota; kingdom Metazoa; phylum Chordata; class Lepidosauria; order Squamata; family Colubridae; genus Pantherophis; species Pantherophis guttatus. Next base: position 263,456,030 of record NC_142063.1, on the reverse strand, counting down.
TGACTCAGCCTTCCATCCTTCCGAGGTCAGTAAAATGAGGACCCAGATTGTTGGGGGCAATGTAAAGCTTGCTTAAAGAGCGCTAGTGCTAGCCTTATGGTGAAGGGAACCAGGGATGAGCAGGCAGCATTCCAATAAATACTTAGGTGCAGATGTAGACATAGTGAGCCCCTCCCGATCTTTAGAGGCTCTATTTGGCAAATGTCTGTGGAGATTCTCAATTGTCCAGGTGGTGGTTGTCCTAAAGGTGCTTTCTCCAAAAGGCGACTGGATTTTTTTTTCCTTTGAAAACATTTTGCTTCTAATCAAAGAAGCTTCTTGGATGAGAAGTGAAACATTTTCAAAGACCCCCCCTCCACCAAGAAAGTCCAGTTGCCTTTTGGAAAAAGAAAACTTTGGGATTCTATTTGGCAAATCCATATTCAGGATGAAGCTGGATAGCAATTGAACTTGGCAAGAAAGCCATCAAAAGGCATAACAACTCTAGGATAAGGCACCTTTTTGAACAGAAGGTTGGAATGCACATAGAAACAAAGCATAGTAATGAATGAGGGTCATGTGAACGATATAGGAGGCTTAATTTATGGAAACTTTCATATATGAAATAATAATAAAACTGTAGCAAAACAAAAATTTGAAATGTTAAGAGGTTTCTTAAAATTGTGAGGCCCAAAGCTGTATCTTGTTCAGGTTATGCACAAACCCAACTCTCTAAAGGGTTGTTTATTGATTGATTGATTGATTGATCGATCGATCGATCAATTGATTGATTTTGTTTGCTGCCCATCTCACTGCAAGATAACTCTGGGTTACAACATTATTCTAGGACTCTTTGTAATTGTGTCTGTCTTCCATTGCTATATTCCAGGCCTTCTAGGTATTCTTTATATATATCATAAAATACCAAAGCCCATAAAATTTGAGGACTCCTTTTTAGCAAATCAATTCCACCCATGTAAAACTATATAAACAGGACTGTGGATTAAATTTCAAACTATTCTGTCCTTTTCCTTTGTGGTCAATAGATAGGCTTGATTTATTAATCTTTCTTCTATTATTAATTATAATGCTGTCTCCAAAAGAAGATTTTTTTAAAAAAATATAGAAAATGCATATACCAAACCATACAGAGCACACGAAAAACTAATTATGAAATGTGTCAAGGAGACAATGGCAATCATATTCAAGCCCTTTATTCCCATCTCAACAGAATTATAATTTAGGGGTCAACCATATCTTTTGCATGCAGATATATGCATCTCCCGATATGACAGGAAAATATATCTTGAAACGTCTAATACTGATTTCAGTGAGTCCATATTCACTCTCATGATAGATCAGCTTCCTATGTTTTCTGTCTCTTTTCTTAAATCATACAATGTAAATAGGACTGTGCAACTTTGATGGAATTCTTTGGGACTGTGTCTCTCTGCATGGCATCCTACATCTATATTTGACCTATCAGAGGAACAAGAACTGACATAAGTCCTGTTAAGTAGGAAGACAATTTCTTGAAATCACCTAGTTTTACGTCACTGTCTAGGCATAGAATGGAGTCAGTTATAATAGAAAAAAAAGAGAAAGTGCATGTGTTTTTTTATATTACCATCTTATTTCTAATTTTGATTTTTCAAAATAAAAGGAAAATAAAAATATGGAATTGGAAAAATAAACCAAACACCAAAAAAAGAAGAAATATTTGGAGAGTATATATGAATATGTAAATATGTATGTGGATTTACATGCTCCATATTTAACTATATTCTATAGTACTGCCCAGAATGAAATTTCTAAGACAGAAGTATTAGAATACATCATTGTTAATATAGCCAGAAAATGGTGGAATAAATGTATCCTTCATGGTAGCTTTTTTCAAAATGCTTTGTCATTGTGTCAATTTTTCAGGCCAGGCAATTTCCACACATTAAAATACCACTAGTGCAATGAAAGATGCACTTTATTTGTTTGCAGTAACAAACTTGGTGGCTAACAGCAGAATCAAATTTTAATATACCCATTCATATTAATTAGGAAAAACGAACAATATATTAATAACAAGATTCATTATAAAAAGTGGTTTGCGGCTTTCCTCAAATTCTTTAAAAACTTGCAGCCAAAGGGACTGACTAATTGGATTCTGCCACAAAAGATAACACATTTCATCTGACCAAAACAATATAGAAACATTCAATTAATACGGATTCCATATTAATAATAATTGAGTGTAATACCTCTATGGTTTATCTTCATGGTCAATTCTTAATGTCTTGTTTAAGTAATTTTCAAAGGAATTACAAATTTAACTAGATTCATTATGTTCAAATTCAGTATTCTTCTCATAAGACTTTTCAAGAAAACCCATTGTATTTTTAATAAGAATTTTATGCAGTATCTACTAAATTCACGTACTATTAAATGATGTTGATCGATACCATACACAATGCTCTCATCATACATCACTATCATTTTAGTTTGCTTTTGAGAGTAAAATATGAACATGCTTTTTGTCATCAAAGTGAACTTTCACTTAATATTTCGTTCATACTGTGCTTTACCGAGGCTTTCATCACTTTCTAATTCTGTTTTGATTTAGAAAAAGAATGGAACAGGTTTGTGAAATTAATGTTCACTTAAGATTTTTTTCTTTGTTTGAAACAGTGATACTGCAGGCATGGACAGTTGACATAGCATTTAGTTTTAAAATGAAAATGTCAGCTATTTATTGCTAAGAGATTGAAAACTCCTAGATGTACGTGCTTCAATTTGATGCAAATTTGACAAGACTGCTGATTTACTGCCACTTTATTGATCTATCCAGTAGGTATTCAAAGCAATTTACGTTACTTTAGGAAACAACAGTTTATGGAATATGTTTATAATATAAAATTAAAATTAAAATGTAAGATAACTAATCTGTTTATTATTGTTATCGGATTAGACATTAGCATGTGATAAGTAAACCCTCCCAAAGGGAAATATATATATATTTGAAAAATATAAATGATAAATTTGATCATTTGTATTTGAGTAAAAAGAAGCAGCTAACTTAGTAAATTTAACTTCTTATAGACAGCCTCGACTGTTTTAATGTGAATTAGAAACCGTAAATCAAATTTAGGTATGTTAAAACACTTCATTGTGTTTTGAAATGGGCTCTGAAAGACGGCTTATCTACCATTGTAAATTGCAAACAGTATTCAACCAAGCAACTTCACTTCCATTTGTGCACCCAGTTGAAGGCTTTAATGATGTGATTGGCTCTCTGAGGTTGCATGAGCAGCCCACCAATGAGTTTCCTCACGTCATTAAACATTCTGCCTATCAGAACAAGCCTAATATGGGTTTGGTCTTCATTTTATCTTTTCAGTGTTTTTCATGTGGCCAATCACTAGCTTTAACTTTGTTTTTTCCTGCCGACAAATGGAAAAACAGCTTGCTTTGAAAACAATATTTAAAGTGTTTAAATTGAAGCAAAAAGCTTTTAAGATTGGTTCAACACTACCTAGGCTACCATTTTGTTGGACAGTTGTCAACTGCTCTGGCAGTCTTCCTTATTCCCACTTTTCTCTGTTTTAGAAGAGATGCAAGACAAATGTATTGTGGCGAGCCCACTGAAAATATCCAGCTGAAACTAGGCACACGTAATGTTCTCTAAAGCTAGATAAATACAATCCCTGCTATTTGCAGCCCATTCTTCAAAATAAATAATTAAAAAAGCAGCTGTAGATGTTTTGCTGCTTTCCTATTATATCTATGGACCAATCTTTTTCTGAATTGAATCTCAAAGCAGTTTGGATCAAATTGTTTTGACCTCACACAACAAATTGCAAACTTAAATTGATTCATGCCTTCATCAGCTCTGAAATAACCAATTAAAATTGAATCAAGGCTGATTTGCACAGAGCTATTGGTTACATATGCTGGAAGTTTTGGAGGCATTGATCATCCCTTTTAACATACAGTCCAGATTCATGGATTTTAATTATTACAGACAACCCTAGCATGAATTTTTATTTGTCTTTTTGCCTCTTTGTTAGTTTCCATTATCTCCAGGATAAATAGATCAAATATCCGATATTCAATAACTATATTAAAAGATTTCATATTTTTAACAGATTTTGCCATGATTTTCATATTCTTTTCTTCTTTTATTTGTTTATATCATAAATACCTACGAAGTCCATTGGCTAAGCCAGTTCCTTCTGTGATTGTTGTTCTGCTGTTTGGTGATTTTATTCATTCTGTAATCCATGATAGGCAATTTATGCAATAATACAAATTGCAGTTAACATTAGGAAATGTAAGTCCACCTCTGTCCTTTGAATCTTGCAAAACGTTGACTCTTACTCTTGGTTTTTTCCTCCCCACTCCATATAAATCTGTTGCTTCTTCTTATCCAATCTTGCAAACTTTTGTCTGGAATTAGAATTGAGGCCATTTGGAACAGAAAATTTATCCTGGATAGTATATTCGTTTTATTGTTGTGATGATTCCTAGCCAAGAAAGCTTTAGTTTTTTCCACAGATCAAGATTGTGTTTGATCTCTTTCCATAATTTATACTAATTGTTCTAAAATATGTCATTGTTGCATCCTGTCAAATAGAATACTTGGTTGTTTTGTTCACTCACAGCCATGCTCTTTTTGGGGCTAAATATCTTCTTCTTGTTGTTTTTCATTAATTTTCTATGCAGGCAATCCCGCCCCCCTCCCCCCCCAAATTTTTTATTGTTTTTGTCAATTGGTTTGCAGAGGCCTGTGACTGCATAATAGTTAACATTATATCGACTGCATAGGATTTTGTATTCTTGTCTCTGGATTTTGATCCCAGATGTTGGTTTGTCTTTCTGAATTTTCTAAGTGGTACAGATCAAGATACAATTCAAAACATTTTCACTGTTTGAACACTTTCACACTGAGATTCCATTAAATGGCCACCTCACTGCATTCCATCTTTTCCATCTCCTCTTTCACTATGTCATCCAGTGGTGAAATCCAAATTTTTTTACTACCGGTTCTGTGGCTGTGGCTTGGTGGCTGTGGCTTGGTGGCTGTGGTAGGAGAAGGATACTGCAAAATCTCCATTCCCATCCCACTCCAAGGGAAGGATACTGCAAAATTCCCATTTCCTCCCCACTCCTGGGGGAAGGATATTGCAAAATCTCCATTCCCACTCCACTCTGGGGCCAGCCAGTGGTGGTACTTGCCTGTTCTCCGAACTACTCAAAATTTCCGCTACCGGTTCTCCAGAACCTGTCAGAACCTGCTTGATTTCACCCCTGATGTCATCTCACAACTCTTTAAAAATATATTATTTGATCAAGAATGAGCTAAGGTCCCAGTGGCACCTGGATCTCAAAAATCAGGAGTTAAATTATACTTACATTTATCCTGAAAAATATCCCTAATGTTGAAAAAAAAGATGAAGAAAAAGCAAACAAAATATGTAATTCATATGACCTGATCCACATGGTCTTTTTCCAGACCTACAACTTCCAGGGCTGGTCGAGAGAGTCATATTTTGGTTGGAGGCATGCCAGGGATGAAAGGGACTTTGAGAAGTGCTGGAGTTTTCTTAGGAAGGGAAGGGGATATGGAGAAAGTAAGGGAGATACCATGCAAGGTAGCATTGCCTAGTTAGTTGGGCACTGCAGTCCTGTGCATGCACAACTCGTATGGGTGCAATTAGATATCAATTTCTATGCAAGTGTCTCTTTGCAGGATTAGATGTTAGAAATGTTAAAGTGAGAGGGAGAGTAAACAGGATACTATTAAAAAGAGTTGACTGTAAGGTGTCAAAAAACCTTTCTTATCCCAAACCCTATTTTATTTTCAAAACTGAATAATTCTACCATTCTTGAACAGAATTATGAGCAAAAACATTGTTATTTGTATTCTGTAGCAGCAGCTGTTATAAAGTCACCCAGTAAATAAAGCACTGTCTTTTGTAAAACATTTGCTTTTTATTTCTCAATATTCCATGATGGGCTCAAGATATAAAAGGGTGTATAAGAACTGTGAAGCATAGGACAAATGGAGAAAGAACAGTCCTTCTAAACATTTACGAGCTTTTAATCCCATCCACCCAATTTAGTGACAGAAGAGCAAAAGCAGAATTGTTTCTTAGGATATTTTTCATTGTAGAATAATTTACCATTTCCTGTGAATGACAGGTTTAATAAACGGGAGGTTGAATGTCTCCAGACAGTGAAAAAGTAAGATATATATATATATATATATTTTTCTCAGGTTTTCGCGGGTGTTTGTATGTAGGTCTTTGGTTATTTGGGTCTTCTCCCACGTAAAATTGGAAGTGTCTTGGCGACGTTTCGACGAAGTCTCATTCGTCATCTTCAGGCTGGTGTTCTCGGCTTCGTGCTTCCATGCATATTCTTTATATATAAATATATATAGAGAGAGAGGGGGGGAGGGGGGGCTGGTGCCTCAGCAGACTGATAGCATTGTGATTAACACCAGCTGTCTCAATTACTGTAAGTTCAAATCTCACCAGGCTCAAGGTTGACTCAGCCTTCCATCCTTTCTAAGGTAGGTAAATTGAGGACCCAGTTTGTGGGGGCAATAAGCTGACTTTGTATAAATATACAAAAGTATGAAGGCTATTGCTTAACGCATTGTAAGCCGCCCTGAGTCTCCGGAGAAGGGCGGCATATAAATTAAATTAAAAAATAAAATAGATATAGATATAGATATAGATATATAGGCAAATGCACAAATTAACATCCTTTGCAATGGAAAATAGAGCATAGCACAAAATTCTGGTGCCTAAAAAACAAAATCTTCCATTGAGTGCATATGGTACGTTTGACAAAGATGGAAAATTATTTGCACTATTATTTATCTTTCATGATTCTCAGGGTTTATTCAGGACTCACTTTAAGAGTAAGACCTCAGTAAACAATGCAGATGCTGAAAATGTAACAAATATTTCTGATTGAACATAGAACATAGAATAGGGTTCAAAGGGATCTCAGAGGTCCTCTAGTCCAACCCTCTGCCCATGGAGGAGATCCAATACTATTCCAGACAATGGATGTCCAATCTCTTGTTGAAAACCTCCAGTAATGGTGCACCCACAACCACAGAGGCAAGCTGTTCCACTGATTAATAGTTTTCACTATCAGGAAATTTCTCCTGAGTTCTAGGTTGAATCTCTCTTTAGTGACCTTCTGACCTCTGAAATGTCTGCAAGCACAATGGAATTTAGAGGGTTCTGCAGAAATAAAGTGATGGGAACATTTATGGGATTAGATGTGAATGTGTAGAAAGTGGCTGGAGGAAGGCAGAACTTTACAGGATGATCAATTATATTAAAAACAAGAACAAGGAAAATGAAAACATTCTTTTAATTAAGGTAACCAAATACCCACACAATTACAGTAGGTGGAATAAGGCTTCTAGCATTGAAAATACAAATGGGGTCTCAAAGGCTAGTGTCTCAAGTGTTATGGGAAGGCTGGAACACAGATCTGATCAGTGGTGGGTTGCCCCCGGTTCGCAGCGGTTCTAAAGAACCAGTAGTAAAACCAGCGGGAGGCTCCGCCTACTGACCCAAAGGTCATCAAAACACTTCTGCGCATGCGCAGAAGAGTGCACGCGCGTGAGGCCCTGCTGCGAACCGGTAGTAAAGGTAAGTAGAATCCACTGGATCTCATGTGTAAGAATTGGCAACCAATAGCTATAGCAAAACACACAAGATTTCAGTAAGCATAAAGACAATAAATTTATGACACAAAACTCAGAGACAGAGCCCTGGAAACACTTAGACATAATCAAAACATCAGAATCATAAGAACACCTGAAAACAAAGTATTCAGCTTTTGGCCAAGAATATTTGCAGAAGGGATTTTCCCCAGCTTACATTTCCAGCTAATCAGTCCTGACTAACTCTTAAATCTCATAAATTGCAACTTTCAATCAAACATTAGGAGCATTTATTTTATAGTCTTGTTAATTCCTTAGAGATTTCAAAATCATAGTTAAGTGTCTCATCATTAAACAATTTAGAACTCTTACCACAGGTAACCTATGCATTTCCCTTTCTCCACTTAGAATCTCTGCCTTTGCCTCTTGTAGTACTTTATTCTCTGATTCTTAAAGATTTTACTGGCTACAATTGAATCATTAAATAATTGAAAGGTTTGGTTAAGCATGCATCTCACATCTAAATATTTGGGGCAGCTTTAAACTCTCATATTTCATGATGGTGACAATAATCACCATGCAATAATCATCAGTCCAGATAGGAACCATTGTAGAAGAATCTATGTTTCGTTTCTCTCTAGAGTCTAGACCACAGGTGTCAAACTCGCCGCATCATTTTACCGTCACGTAACGTTTCACGATATTTTCCCCATTCAGGAGCTGGGGAAAATTCAGGAGCTGGGGAGCTGGGGTGGGCATGGCCTCCATGTGACGCATTCAGCTCATGGGCCGCCAATTTGACACCCCTGATCTAGACCATCTCTTCAGATGATGCTATTCACAGCAGGGGTTGTTGGAATGACTTTGGAAGTAAGTTCGCAAATTGTTATGCCTGGAATACCTTGAACTGTTTCTGGTTTAAAAGTTTTATTTCCAGAAACTGCCCAAATTGTGAAAGGTTTGGTCTAAAGGAATTCCAGTATGGCCTTTTGGAGAATGACGGCCTATTTCATCTCTTGGGAGATAATTTCCCAAAGTTGGCAGGTTAATTAACTTTTTCTATTACCTGCATTCTATTTTTCAAGATCTCAAAAGAGAATTTTTTTTCCTGCCCAATTATCCAAAATCCAATTTTTTATCCAAAATCATTTTTATCCCTCTTTGTTTTAAAGCAAGAGAAACTTGGCAAAGAAAGTGGGGCTTTTTCTCTACCAAGCAAACAACAGTGAAAAGCAAATTAATATCTATAATTATTCCAGTTTGAATAGAAACTCTAACATTCAGTAACCTGTCAGGACAAGTGTTTAAAAGCACATTCTACTATAATATCAATCAATATCAAAGATGGTGTCTTTGAGGTATTTTGGAGAAAAGGTAAACTGTCTGCACGCTTTGGCATTAGTGGTGTAGAAAGTGATCGGATTTGAAAAATAAAAACAAAGGAAAAAAATTCCATTTAAAATGAGGTCCTGATATTAATTGAATCATTGATTGTACAATATAAAGGTTTCTATATCAGCACTTACGATTATGCCACATCACTGTGCAGTAATAAAATACATAAGTCAAAAATGTTTCTGAGGTTGAGGTCTTATCATTCTAACATTTCTGTAGGAATAACTACAGAAGCTTTGCTCTGCACTTGTTCAATATTATTTTAAAATTCTTGAACTTTTAGCTTTTTTTTTTTTTGCACTTTTAAGAGTGCTGAAAAATAAGCTAATATTGTTTTATTTCTCCCAATAAATCAGTGTGCATACATTTAAAATTCTGATATCAAAATCCAAGTGTCAAATAATTGCTACTGATGGAAAAGCAGTGGAAACCAGCAGAATTTCTATCTCCAGGCCTAGATCAGTGGTGGGTTTCTATTGGTTCGCCCCGGTTTGGGCGAATCGGTAGTGGCGACGGCAGGAGGCTTTGCCTACCTGCCTGGATGTCATCACGGATGCTCTGTGCATGAGCAGAAGCGTAGCACATGAGCAAAGCAAGCGAGTGCGAGCCCACTCCCAATTCTGAACTAGTAGCGAAGGTAAGTGGAACCCACTATTGGGCTAGATGTGTATAGGTAAGTGATCTTTTTACTGAAGGACAGTTTGGCAGATCAGAAATAGATCCAAGGAGATCTTAGAACAATTTATTAAAGACAGAATAAGCCTGGTCACAAGCCATATTGAAATAGAAAGATATATGGCTATTGACTCATGTGCAAATGACTAATGGGAAATGATTCTTGATGCGGTGGATCAGGAACATTTAGAAGGATAAAGGCTTCCCACCTCTAGCTTTAACGAGAAGTATATACATTTCCCAATATCAAGCAGTGGAATGAGGTCAAAATCAGAAGCTCATTGTTATGTCTAATTTTTAATCCTGAGTTCATCAGCTTTTGTTCAATCTGAATGAAGTTGAGGGTGTTGAAAAACTGCAGCATACTTCAACCAAAGTACAATTGTTTAAGCTGAAAAGCTGAAATCTTTCTTCAAGGACACCTGACTTATTAGGTTAGTCATGGGGGTGGGGGGATGTATAATGACTGACTCATTTAGTCATTATACATCCCCACACCTCATTTAGTGTGGCCTTTTAAAACTTGATGCTATCTGAAGGGCAACTCCCTTCCCTTGATTATGGTAAATAATTATGCCATCCTGTTTGGGAAAACAAGGAATCTGCAACCCCAGCATGTCTGGAAAGCACTGTATTAGGGTGCCTTATTGCTTTACTGGGGAACTGTTTTAGCCTACAAATTTCAGAATTTTTAACTGTTTAAAAGTTAAACATTTAACTTTTAAAAAATAGCATTTGTGATCATATCAATGAATATGTAATGAGAAAGCATAGAAAAGGATACCATTCATATCTTGAGATGCGAAGGAAGCTGCATTGTTAAACCCTTTCAGCTCTGCTCACAAATAAAATTAAATAACAGTTTGTGATTGTATTAAGTTTGAAATTTAAATAAAATTTATCAATGAATCCCAACAAAAAGCAGACTCGGTCTTTTACAGGTATAACAAGCCTGTCAATCAAAGAGTATCATTTTAGTTTGGTTCATATTCTACAGTCTTCAGTAAACGTTGGCTTCCTTACAGATTAGGAAACCACAGAGTTGGACTATGACCAGAGAGACTCAGATTCTCATTTGGCCATGTAATCTCCCTGGGTCATCTGGCCCCATTATTTTTTTGAGTCCCAATTATTTGGCTGGATAATTACTTTGAGGGTAACACTGAAAGAAAGGAGACTATGTACACTGTCTTGAGCTCTTCCAGCAAGGGTAGGAAAGAAATGTTAATAATAATACTAACAATATACAGCTATTGTTTCTTACACAACTACAGATTATGACAATGATTGTGTGTGTGTGTATATATATATATAACCATACTTTGCTCACTAATTAAAACAAAGAGTGACATTGTGTTTGGATCATCCAGTGAAACTTAATCCAAAATTGTAAATGGTTCAAAAAAATTTTTTTCTCATTTTGCTTCCTAACTATGTAGCACTGAGTTTACTTCTCTGTTCACTATGAAATGATGTAGGCTAGTCTCCTTTTATTGGTCCTGTTTCCCTAAACCTTCCCATAATAGTCATGCTGATTGGGAATTCTGAATATTTCAATTTAATTTGAAGAACTCCAGTTTGACAAGGACTGAAAAAGGCTATTTTCAATGAAAGATCAGTTGTGGTACCTCCTTTACAGTTCAATACTGTGCATACTACTTAAAATCAAATCACAGTTATACTTCAGGCTTGGAAAACCTGGTGCTAGAAGTATCGTTCTTTCTTTTTCCATCATACTGGAATATTTTTTCTAAGTCAGGTCTACTAGGACTACACCTCTCTTTACATGTGACATCTAGATTGGCCAAGAACAGAAGCTTGTGTTCATATTTGGCCAGTTCCCACAAAAGTTAAGAAAGAGGTGACAATGCTCATAAAATCTCCATATCTCAGCATTCATGCATGCATGCCTCTGCCATAGACCTTCACACACTGCAAACAAAAGGAAAAATGGGTTTACAAATTCCTTGGTAAAGGGAAACCCGATAAGAAAGGTTTCCTGCTTGCCAGAAGGCTTATAAATATGTTTTGCTGACTGCATTTCTATCCCTCACCCTACTCTGACCTTATTGCTAAACACACAAAAATGTTAAGAAATGCCCAAGTACACTGGGTCATTGGTGTCAGGGTCTCACACTCTTTCTGTGTAAAAGAATTCAACATTTTTTCCTGAGAGACATCAGCAAAACACACTTTTCCTGAAGAATTCCTGAAGAAAGCAAAAGGAGTTTTAATAACACAAGTGAACCGGGGGGGGTGGGTTCCACTTACCTTTACTACCGGTTCGCAGTGGGAGCGCTCGCATGCTTGCGCGCTTCTGCGCATGCGCAGATCACCCATAATGACATCGTGGCGGGTGGCGGAGCTTCCCGCCAGTTTTACTACCGGTTCTATAGAACTGGACCGAACCGGGAGCAACCCACCACTGGAGTGAACCTTTAACCATTCTCGTGTTATTGAACAATACGTAACTGTCAGCATTCCTCAGTATTGGACATGCTTTGAGAACTATAGTTCAGCAGTTTCTGGGAGACCAAAGGCTTTCTATTTTCTGTGTAGTGTATGGCTAGAGCATGAATAGACCATAAGCTAAGTAAAAACTTCCACATAAACAATAATGGATATGTGTAGTCTCAACCAATCTTCCATCTCCTTTCAACACTCCAGCTTCCCATTCATTGCAAATTTGAAGGTACACATGGAACTAGGCATACAAGGAAGAGGGAGAAGCCATTGTTTTAATGGTATTCGGTCTATTGCAAGGGAGATCTACAGATTACAAACAACCCAGAGCAATTTTGTATAAGTTACTGATTTGTTGGAAAGTCCTGTTTTTCACAACTGGATGTTTCTAGCCTCCATAGGTACCAAGGTAAGTCTAAATATACATTAATTAAAAACTAAAGCACCTAAATTACTGAAACAAATTAGAACAATAACAGTTTTTCAACATAGTAGGGAGCTAACATGATACTTTCAAATATTTGAGCAACAAGGGCCAAATAAAAGAAGTGTAAATTGAAACATGAAAAATGATACATGTTATTTGATTTTCAGGACAGACTAGAGTACAAGCTAGTTGTTGTTTTAAGACTCAAGTTCACCTGCTTGTCAGTAATCTACCTGAAGCTTTAAATAATTTGAAAAGGAAATTATACTTATATTTTCTATCACTAGTTGGCTTAGATGATAATTTAGCATCTTGCAATCTATTCAGTTGCTCAGCAAATTCTAAAAAAAAAAAAAAAAAAAAAGATGTGCACTTTTGCATCATTTGGGTTATATTTTGAAATTAGTCTTTTAGCCAAGGTACAGCCATTTACAATTTTCTTTTCAGCATTCATTCTGACTTCCAACACTATAAATGGGAAACAGAAAATATTGCTGTCTAGGTTGATCAAGCAGGCAGGCAGGCATCAAAGAGTCCTCTCCTACATGCTGGAAAAAAAACCAGGTTATTTTGCTCATTTTTATTATTCAGCTTCCACTTCAGATTTTGATTTTTAATTTGACACAAATGAGAAACTTCATTCTTGCACAATCTCCAAGGCTGCTTGGAATTTCTGGATAACTTGGGACAATTTATTTACCATACTTTTTGGAGTATAAGATGCACTTCCACCTCCCAAAAGAGGGTGAAAATTTGGGTGCGTCTTATACACTGAATGTAGCCCCACCCACCCTTCGGCCCCCACCCTTTGGCCATTTTCAGCCTCTGCACATCGCTGTTTTAGACCTGTTCCAGGCTGCACGGATTGCCACAGACCATTGCCGCCTCCGTGCCTCACGTTTTTGGCTTCTGTGCCTTGTGTTTTTGGCCCCTGAACGCTCTGTTTTAGACCTGTTCCAGGCTGCGGGGATCGCTACAGCAAATTACCACTGATCACTGCCCCCGTGCATCACATTTTTGGTCTCCGCACGCCCTGTTTTTGTCCATTGCGCGTTGCATTTTTGGGCGGTTCCAGGTGGTGGGGATTGGTGGTGGCGGCAGCCCCACCAAAAATGCGATGCGTTGAGGCAAAAAAAGGGGCGTGTGGAGGCTGAAAATACGATGGCGATGATTGGCGGCGATGTGCTGTGACAATCCCTGGAGCCTGGAACAGCTGATTGGGGGTATTCTGGAAGGCCGATCCACCTGCCAATCAGCTGCTCATCCTGAATTAGGCTGCGATAATGTGCTGAAGCTGACCAGACTGTTTGCTATTTGCTGAAAGGATGCTAGCCAGATGAATACCGATGGATGCTGTTAGGCAGAGGCAGATTTTTTTTTCCTGTTTTCCTCCCCAAAATCTAATGTGTGTCATATACTTTGGAGCGTCTTATACTCTGAAAAATACGGTAGATGACAGCCCACTGAATTTATGTCAATATTTCCAAAGGAAAAGGGGGGTGCACACACTTTCACTTTGCAGAGTTTGGGGCAGAGAAGAGATTAATTTGCGTTACTTCTTATCTTTTATTTGACTTTGATAACATTATGTCGAGTTAACCTAATAGTAGTTAGCAATTTTGTAGCTACCAAAGATACATGCTTGCTGACTCATCACCAATTAGAGGGCGGTGGCTGCCAGGATGGCAATTGCTGGGCGTGGGGAGTCTGTGAAACTGCTCCATCAGCTATTCTTCTTAAGCCCCTTTGTCCTTCCCTTCTGTAGAAGAAAGATACGTGCTACATACAACCCCTTAAGTCAATTTACTCTGTCAGAGAAGGTTGTTATGAAAGTTTTTTCAGAAGAAGATTTGGCTGCCAATTCAGCTGTTTACAGAACTACAGAATAACAGAATTGGAAGGAGCCATGAAGGTCTTCTAGTTCAACATCCTGCTCAAGCAGGAGATCCTTTACTATTTTGGACGAATGGCTGTTCAATCTATTCTTGAAAATCTCCATTGATGGAGCACCACAACTTCTGAAGGCAAGCCATTCCATTGATTAATTGTTTTCACTGTCAGGAATTGAAATTGAGAGAGCTGGCTTTTTATTTACCTCAGGAAATGAAATGTCTTGGAACAGCCCTGGTTATAAGAACTGGACAATGGACAGTTTTCCAATCCATTGAATCCATTTTCTTGTATATATAATGTTACAAATTTTAAAAACAAGGGCAAAAACTAATACAAAGTAATATAGAATAAGAAAGAAAGAAGAAAAAGACAAATCAGAGGGGGAGCTAAAAGTGCAAGAAAGAAAGAAAGAAAAATAATATAAAGCAGTAACTTCCAATCGTCTTCACAGCGGTTATAAGTGCAATTATAAATTTTACCTTTTTTATAATTTATATCATGATGACTGTTGATTGTGATTGATTCATTTAACAATCGTGGCAAAACCGGTTGTCAAATCAGATATAACATACTTACCCTGGTTTAGCAACAAAAAAAATCTGGTCCCAATTGTGCACGTAAATTGAGGATTATCTGTATTTGTTCAGGATATATGCTCTGAACATAGGTAATTTTGCATTTTCTATTTACTTAAATTACAGCGTCATAATGAATGTAGAAATAAAAGTTTATTTCTGCCGCCTCATTCACAAATGAGCACCATTTTGCTGTAGAAACAACAAAACATATTTGCTAATGGAGCTGCACGGTCACTTTCAATAACAGAACTAAAAGAATGAGTTTGAATTTGAGGGAATATTTCCTCTCTAATTTTTGATGCTGATATATATATATCTATATCTATATATCTGTATCTGTATATAATCTCACAATCAGAAGCTTCAGAGCTCACTCTCGATAACAAACTAGCTGTAGTCTGATACAGATAATGAGCTCTAAAACTGTTGTCTCTTTAGTTCCTTTCCTAACTCTTTCCAACTAAGTTGTGTTGATACTAAATTGCCATCCTGTGGCTGCGTTATTTTCTAAGCTGTTGAAATTGACCTGGACAGTTATGTGTTTTCAATATATTAATGGCCTTCTTCAGTGTTGACTGTGTAGCTTATTTAATATACATGATGCTGAATGTGCTTTTCCACATATTAACTTTTTGGCTTAGCAGACAAAAAACTCCTATCGCTTACAGTAAACACAGGCATCATTCCATTGGTGAAGAAAATATCAAAAGCAGAAGATATCTAAATCCTTGGATATCCACAGCCAAAGCCCAGCCTGTCCTACCCACCAGAGCATGAAGAGCAGGAGTTCCAGTTCCAGTAGTGGGTTCCTCTTATCTTCGCTACCGGTTCGGAACTGGAAGTGGCCCTTCTGCACATGCGCAGAGCATCCATGATGGCGTCCGGGTGGCTGGATGAAGCCTTCCACCGCCGCCACTACCAGTTTGCCCAAACCGGGGCAAACCAGTAGAAACCCACCACTGTACAGTTCCCTGTTGATAGAGCATGCCAGTGGAATTGGACAGTTCTTCATCCTAAGTTTCAAAATTTTCCTTGATCCTTTTCTAATGTAGTCAGAGAATGACTCCTGAGTGCTTTTGTCCACAGCAGAATGCTAATGAGGAAGTTTCTGCAACTGCTCTGAGATAGCTTCCAAAGATCTGTCTATCAAAGAAGATTTCTCTCTCTGCCCTTAAAGGGACACATTCAATCAATCACCATTCAGAGAATGTGAGAATGGCCATCTACATTTTCACATAATATATACTGTATTTGCTGCTAATATATGTCATGCATGATTTTCAATCTCTTAATACAGCAGTTAGTTAATAATTATAGAGAAAGAATCCATATAAACATTAACAAAGACCTCAAAGGACTATTATATTTTAAAAGTAAAAAATATATCATCTAACTTCAGTTACTTTACGTATAATATTACGCTTTAGGGAAATAAAATTTTCTATTAATGTCACTAACTGAAAGAAAAGGGTGATAGATAATCCTACCCAGTTTAGAGATTCCAAAATAACATGCTATTTATAGGGAACAGTTGGTAAATAAATCAGTAAATATGCTGTTGCTTTGGATATTCTGGAGGTAAACTTGAACATGTCCTCCAGTTTTTTTTTAGGCAAACTCATTTTTAAATATTTAGGCATTAAAAAGGAAAGCAAGTTGACTTTCTGCACCAAAGCTGAATGGACTCAGATGATAGCATCTTTGTCCCCAAAAGAAAGATGTTCCAATATCTTAGCATTTATCACTTCTTAGTGACCTTGCAGATATAAATCTATACAGTGTAGCTTTAGTTTTCTAAATAGAGAAAACAAACTCGGTTCCTACAGCTACAACTTGCTGTGTGAAAGGCAGTTTCCTACAAAGTACCTAGCCTGGAGCTTATGGGTTATCTCATGCTATACTCTACAGATGGAATCTCATAATGACTTGGAGAATGGTGTACCAGAGATGTAAGCTTCTCTTTGATGTTCAAAGCAAATGTGTATTTTTTGAGGAACGAGGCAACTCGATGCTTGAAGAAAAAGAAACAGGAGCCTCTGGCTTTGGAAATATAAATTAGACACCTGAGCAAAGCAGAGATCCTATTAGGAAAGGATCAATATGGAAATTATGAATTCTGAGTCAGTCTTAGAGCAAGTTGCGTTAAAACCCTCTCCCCTGATGGGTATGCAGGAATACAGCCAACTGATCTTGTACCTTAGATTTAACAACTGCACATTGTTTTCTTTAAACTGCTCCTGGGATTAAAGGTCAAAAGGAACTGCTTTCTTTACATAATCAAGTTACATTATTCTTGTTGTGCTAGTTATTAAATACATCATGTATCTTCTGCTCCAACCTGTTATCATTTCATGATATAATATGCAATGCTTCTTAATAGCACCTGCTTCTGAATTTTCCAGAATTAAAAATCTCTCCAAAGGAAAGCTATTCAGATAGGAAGGACTTTTAGGGACTTTGAGATAAGAAAGCAAGACAAGAATGGTCAACTGGGATTGGCATGTTCAGATGCTTTTTGTCTGACAACAGTGATTCATTTTTCAAGTGGAGAAGAGAGATTCTACTAAAGTTCAATTGGATTTTGGATTTGACAAACACGTCCTCAGATCAGAATGCTCTCTGAACTGATCACCCCAAACATAGATATTTACATAGTTGGCAAGATTATGTGATGTTCCTGAGTAAAACTATAAGGTTGTGCAAAGTTATAAAGCTGCTTCATAAAGCAATGCAGCACCCATACCTTAAAAGTAAACTGCTACAGTATATGACTTTGTTTCATGTCAGTCCATGAATAATCAGTTTTCTTGGCATATCACGTAAATGGATGAAATTTCTGCTTATATTCCTTACTTTACCAAAACAATACAAATTGCAGTTGCCCCATAGAATTCTACCAAGATCTCTCTTTGTATATCTCTGTGTGTAGTTATTCTTGGAAACAATTAATTAGTTTGCTTTGCCTCTCCTCTCCACTCCTCTCCTCCCCCCTCCCTTTCCCCTCCCCTCTCCTTCCCTCTCCCTCTCACAGGCACTTTCCAACTATAACTTTGTTTAAATACATTAACTTCAAGGATACAATCTTTTAAAACTCTATCTTCCTCCATCTTTCATTTATTCCTAAGAAAGATGCTTAATGGAATCTATCTGGATCTTGTTACACATGGTCAGTTTCAGAGGTAGGAGAGCCAGAATCCCTCGTTGTTACCCTCATATTTTTGGATCTCTTGAAATTAATGCGAAATATCCTGTTACTTCTGTTACAAAAACCTAATGTATCTCAGAAATGCCGTTTGCTCTTGTTATGCTCCCTTTAATTTGTTTTGCTTCTGCCCTGCAAAAAGCAAAAAAGCTAAAAAATGAGTATTGATTTATGAAATTGAATAATTTTGTGAACAGTCCCTACTCTCTCAAATAGGAATCTACGTACTCTGCCACCTTCACTTGCCAACATGCTTCTATTATCTTGGCCTTTCATATTTGTTTGCCTTTCCTGTGTTCTGAGTAATCGTATAAGGAGAGAAAAAAATATGTCAAAGAAATATTTTTCATGGATATTTCCTGAGCACACACTGAAACCATGTAACTTTTTGATGGCTGCTTTTTTCTCCTCAGGGCTAAGTACATGACGAATTCTGAGCTTGATTGATGATCTCAAAGGAACCTTCAATATAGTATAAGTCTAAGGATGATAATCTTATTTTACCCTCAGGCACTCCTGGTGATGGCCCATTAGTCACACTAAATGGTCTGATACCACTTCAACATGCTATGTATCAGATGATGCCATATATGTATTCAATACTATTACTACTAGTACTACTGTTGTAAAAGATTGCAAATATCTATTTGTCATTTCAGTCATAATGCCCCTTCCTGTCTGTTTCGTATCTCAATTCATAATGTCTGACTTCAAGCACAGTGGAACATTTGCAGAGATAGAAATGAGATGCAGACATCTATCATAACATTAGCATGATGTCCACTTAAAAAAGACAGGATTGTGAGTTGACAGGTGATCATTTCTAGACAGCACTTATTGCTGTCTGCGCTAAGATCAAGTTGGTGTGAGCCTTTATTAATCAAAATAAAGAATCATCATGTAACATTGATCTTAGCACTTGACAGAAAAATGTGGCTCATTCATGCATATAAAGGTAGAATACTAAGCTTATTCTAGTGACCAAAAAAATTAAATCTTCTTTGAAAGCTATTTGGTATTAGAAAATAGTCTTATAGTAGGGCAGAGGCAGGCTCTGCTCTTTGTTAATTTCATCTTCCTTACCAGCATAAAAATTACAGACTGGTTTCTTTTTTCATTTCTTAATCTGAATAGCATTTCACATACAAAGTACTTCAATTATATCACCTAAAATGAACCTTTTTGCTGGTAACAGACAGATTTACTGTGGGGTGGAGAAACAAGTAAAATTAATGTATGGAGAGCTGTTTTCAGGATGAACTACCATGCAACAACATCATGAATAAACTTTCAAGTTATAGACAGCTCTTCATCAGATTGGATGTTAAATAAGATAGCGAGATGGCTGGCAATGAGTCATTTGTAATGGTCTGAAAATGGAATTCAGAAAGGCCTCCATAAATATAATTATTCTATGATCCTCATTCAGGGCTAAAGAGATTATAGACTACTGGAAGAAAGAAGAATAATGACTGTTGCCCCACTTCAAACCATAACATATCTAATATTTTCTGACTTTTCTTTCCGGCATTATCTCTGTAATCCTGATAACAGCTCTGTGTGTTAAAGTATATTGAATATGATTCTTATCCTGCAGATAAGGAATGGCAGTAATTTGTCCAAGGACCCACAAAACTGTTTATATTCACTTGTAAATAAACCCCAAACTTATTCCAGTAAGGGCCTAGTAGTGCAGCCCATGAATACCTAAGGAAAGATTTGAATTCAGAATGTTTTTGCTCATCACTTACATGTAATCACCACTTAATAGTCTTATATGATGATTTGATGGCTGTATTGCACACTGCCTAACTAATGCAATTATGTAAACTCCATCCCCTATTATCGTGATGGCGAACCTATGGCACGCATGCCACAGGTTGCATACGGAGCCATATTGGTGGGCACCCAAGCTCAGCTCCAGAGCACATGCACGCGCCGGCCAGCTGATTTTCAGGTCTTCTGGGCCCACTGGAAGTTGGGAAATGGGCTGTTTCCAGCCTCAAAGGGCCTCCGTGGGGGTGGTAGGGAAGGCCGTTTTCGCTCTCCCCAGACTCCTAGAATGCTATGGAACCTGGGGAGAGCAAAAGACGGGTCTACTGGGCCCAGCACGGGGAGGAAACACATACGCATGTGCCAGTGGTGGGTTGCTCCTGGTTCACGCCGGTTGAACCGGTAGCTCCGCCCACTGACCCTGACGTCACCAAAACGCTTCTGCGCATGTGCAGAAGAGCACGCACATGCATGGCCCCGCTACAAACTGGTAGCAAAGGTAAGTAGAACTCACCCATGGCATGCGTGCAGGGGAGTGGGGGTGGCACATAGAATTATGGGTATGGGCACTCACGCATGCAACCCTCTGCGCTTCCCCCATTTTTGGCACATGATGGCAAAAAGGTAAAGCCATCACTGGCCTATGAAATATGATTTTTAACACAGTGTATGCCCAGTTTGGGACACATACTCTGTATGAAACAACATGGAATTCTTCCAAATATACTATTATTAGTAGTTAAGAGAACTCCACATGAAATGTAAACTATCTGAACTGTGCCAATGACAGTACAATTTTGGAATCACACCTGTTAAAGATGAATAGCTTTAGAGGAACTTGCTGCTAAAAATAAAATGAATTCAATAGGTACCTTAAAGTAGCTGTCTTTCAACTTTTCACTCTGTGTCTGAACTGGGGAAAGCAAATATGTTGTTATACCTTGCAAAGTTGACCACAAACTTATCTATAAAGTATGTTTTTTAAATTCATACCTTACCTCACAATAACCCTGTGAGTTAAGTCAGACTGAGGAAAGGTAACCATTGGGAAACTCATCCAATGAGTTTCCATAGCTTAGGGTCATGATGGCAAACCTATGGCACGTGTGCCACAGGTAGCATGCTGAACCATATCAGTGGGCACGTGAGCGTTGCCCTAGCTCAGCTATGGCACGCATGCACGAGCCGGACAGCTGATTTTCAGGCCTTCTGGGCCCACCGGAAGTTGGGAAATGGGCCATTTCCTGTCTCTGGAGGGCCTCCGGGGGGGGGGGTGGGGAAAGCCGTTTTCGCCCTTCCCAGGCTCCAATAAAGCCTCTGGAGCCCGGGGAGGGCAAAAAACAGGCCTACGTGCCATCACGTGCCAAAAACGGGGGGAGCACAGGGGGGTCACACGCGCATGCGTGGGGGGGACAGGGCGCATTGAATTATAGGTGTGGGCACACACACATGTGCAATCTCCCCACGCTCCCCACGCTTTTAGCACGCGATGGCAAAAAGGTTAGCCATCACTGGCTTAGAGTATACTTGAAGCAGATCTTGGCAGTCATAGTCTAAAGTCCTAACCACTGTACCACTCTGTACCACATTTCAAAACATTTTGCAAATATGTGGTCTATTAAGTGCTTACAGCAAGGGGAATTACTCTCCCTGTAAGAAATTCAAAGCTTTTCTGGCATTTCCTTTGTTAAGCCATTCTTTCCAAGAGCGTCCTTTTGACTGTGCATTTCAACACACTCCAGGAATCCAGTACAGCATTTAAAACTTCCACATCGAGCAAATGGTAGTACTGTGCCTCTTCAGTAAACGCCCTGCCACCAAACAATTTGGTAGCCCTGTTATGTACTTGTTTTCAAGCGTCTGGCATTTCACAACACAAAATAAAGTAGCAACCAGCAGCTAAGGTACAACAGCAATATGGGAAGGGAAGGGAAGGAATTTGACACATTCATCTAAGAAATAATGAAATGAAGTAATATAAAATAAAATAATAAAATATAAAATAAAATAGTAATATGTTAGAAGAAGAGAAAACAATGTCAGTAATTAAGAAACTTCATCCCAGTTCCTAATAGCAGATTATGTCTTGCAATAAAGTTAAAGGAAGATTTTGTTTTTCACATATTGGCAGTTACAAATTAATTGTTACATAACATTTTAAAAAGTTTTCAAAATTGATAATATGATTTAAAAACAAATACCTGAATCATCCTTCCCAATAAGCAACATAAAAGGCTAAAGAAAATAAACATCTTTTTGAACTGCTTAGCAGAAACCAAGACACATTCACTATAAATTATACATTCCTCATTTATTTGAAAACAATATTTTCTGTCTTAGGCTAAGAAATAGCTTTAGAATCATTTCTCTTGCATTGTCAAATGTATACATATGTCTTTTCCTTCAGGGCCAGATCCCTTTTTGGTGCTGAACAACTATTGCCTTCCAAATTCCAGACAATTATCTTCTGAATCCAATGGACCTGGGGTGTTAAGAGGCAATTCAGACATGTTGTAGAGAAACAACGTGATTTCATCATAAAGCTAAGACTCCAATCTGGCTGCTCTGCTGGAACATTAAAAAAAAAAAAGAAAGAAAGAAAACAGCCCAGGAGGGCTGATTCTCTTCTTCCCCCTTTCTTGGCATAGAGAGGCTGAGAATCAAAAATGAGAAAGAAGATAACACAGTTCAGGCTCAGAGGTAAAGACCACTATGCTACAACCTGCATCTCCCAAAATCAGTCAGAGTTTTGAAGAAATTAGCAACAGCCAGTTGTATAATGTGTGGTAAAAGATGCGCAGAAAATAATATAAAACAATGCAATCTTAAAATACAAAACTGTCCTGCTGAATGTATTGAGCAAGACTGATGTAAAATGAGTCACTCGGGGACCAAGACTGAAAAAAGCATCCACACATAGGTAAAAGCCGATCAAGATGCAGAGTACTTGAAGTTGGATGAAAAGTGAACTGGAAACCTCCCCCCCCCAAGGGACTACAAGAACAATAAGTGGGACAAATAAGAACTGTTCTTTCCCGGTACAGGATTTCAAAACAGAGTTCTAAATTTACCTCAGTGAGCTAAAGGAAGACTGGCTTGTCAACAGTATTTTGTCCCACCCCATATAGGATATTGTCTAAAAGAAAAGTCAGAGAAGCTTATTTATTTGATCTATATTTGTTTGCAATCCTTATTATTTATTGGAGGAGTTGCATGGCACTCAGAATCAGCAGATGGAAGTGGCCTGTAAGGATGTAATTACTCTAAATAAGCAAGCAAACAAGCAGGCAAGTAAAATCCAATCCCATGGCAAAAAGGCAAGTGCTAGGATTTATTAGGAAAAAAGGTTATACAAAAATAACCCCCATTAATGCATAATGCATTTGCATGAATTCATCAAAATGTGGTATCAACAACTTTATTTATTTATAATGTCATACAGAGGTCTGATGGTTCTATTCCCTGCATCCACCACCAACCTCACAACAGCAGAAAAAGATTCTGAAGATGCAACTCAAATTAAGACACAATACAAATGCTTTATTGCAAGGAAAACCTGCAGTATTTGAATCTTTTTATTTTTTTAAGAAAGAAAAGACAGAATGGATAGTGTCAGATTCAGGAAAGGACTGTGAAATTCACTGCCCCAGAATGCCGGGTTGGCAGATGATGGCAATTATTCCTGATAGCTCTGAAAGGAAACCAGACAAATAGATGGAAAATCATTTTTTAGTCTTTGCCATGATCCATGATACAAGTATCTCACTGGGACGCAGTTATTGGAGATGATGAATGAAAATGTCACTGCCATAATACCCTTGAATGGGAATTTTTGAAAGCATCAGGGTAGCTACTTGAAGAAAATTAAATCATATAGACCTTTGTGGACAAAGTGGACTTTTGTTGTGATTTAGCACAGTTCTTCAACTCTCATGGTATTACCATACAGCAAAAACTTACTAGTGACAAAATATTGTAATCTCAACACAGCTATCACAACTATAGCCAAGGGGAACCCGGATGCCGAACAAGATTTTTAAAATAGTTCACCACATGGGTTTTTGTTTCTTTGGAGAAAAATTATACCTCACGGAATCAACACAATTTTTATGAAGACATTTATTTCCCCATTTCTTAATAAAGAACTGATATTTGTGAGTATGCTGCATCCCGTTATATAGCACAGCTTAAAGCTCCTGTAAGTAGTATCACTTTAGACCTATTGATCAGAGATGAAGGCAAGTTGCAAAACAAATTAGTCTATACTTTCTGCTCTTATTATTTGATTTCAAATACTTGACAACTAAGAATTCCTTCTGTAGCTGGAGTTTCTCAAATTGTTGGTGCAGAGCAGAAACCCATTTTAATTAGTATAATTTTCTTTGCAGCAATATAGCCATGGAATGCTAATGCTTTAATATGAAGATGTTTTCTGACTTACTTGCCCATAACTGTGGTGTCTGGGAGGTCCCCTATTCTAAATAATCAGGCCTAATCAGGCCTGCTTAGCTTCTGAGTCCAGACAAGTTAGCCATACTGTCAACTGTCCAGTTGGTGAATCCAAAAAAAGAAACTCCTGGGACATTATTTTACCAAGAGTATAAACTTCATTGAATAAACCACCTTGTCACAGAAGAAGCAAAACCAGCTCTGTCCTTCTCGTGCAAAAGCAAGCATAGTTGATTCTCCCTTTCCCTACAGGCCACTCTCATTTCATTACGTCCACCAATCACTTTTGTTCATTTTGTTATGGGAACCAGCCAGCCACGCTGGGGCATCTGCTCAGTGTGTCCTTAAGGTGGGAGCAATGTCTCACGGGAACCAGCGATGCTTGGATGCTATTCCCCTCACCCTTGCATTTCATTCCACCCCCTCCCTTTTCTTTGTCAAGCTGTGAACTAAGTGGAATATAGGTGAAAGTGCTAATCAGTCTTGACACATACACGAAAGTCTGTGGAGCCTTATTAGAGAAAAGACGGTATTATCAGCATCATTCCTTGAATGTGTGCTAGCATTCTGAAGACATTAAGGCTAATCAAAGCAAAATCTGTTGTTTGAAAAAACTATCACATTCCATAGAGATGAAGTTGGCTCAGATGATGAAGCCTTTATTTCTATTCAGTTTTCCTAAGAAGTGACATTAACTTAAAGACCAATGGGATCTATAGGGAAGGGGAAGTTACTGCAAGAAAGATTTAGAATAATTCGTTTCCTAGACAACTTGTTGCAATTTGAGCCCTTCTAGGCACGTATACCTAGACTGCTAGCTTGAATATTTACAAAGTCTTTGAACTGTGGCTGGGTTTTGCATTAATAAATTGTACTTGTACTAAAGTAAGATTAGTATTTTATAATTATTATGTTGTTCTTAAATAAATATATCATGTTTTAAAATAATTATAACTAAGAACTAAGTGGTAATCCCCCCCCCCACTGAAGTCACCAAATGACCTCCATGGATAAGTGAGACTTCATCCTTAATTACGTTAATTCTGCCAGTGTTCTCCTTCCTTGCAATTTATTACGAGGAATATCCAGAATTGATTCTGGGAATGGCATTTATGTCACCTCTGGCATTTCTTTTCATTACTTCTGTACATTCATCTTTTTTCTACGCAGGTAATGCTGAACCAATTTTTCAGTACATAATGTTAAGACTTTGTACCATGTTGCTTCAAGAAATTATTTTTATACTGTGTTCATACAGTGAATGGAAATAAAACTGAAAGGACCAAGAGCCTACTAAGCTCTGGATATTAAAACCAGGGAGCAGAGGATCAGAACTCAAAAATCCAATTGAAAATCTTAACAAGGAGCACCATGTAAGCGTTCTTACAACCATAATCCTAAAGCACCAGAACTGAAACCAATATCTGACACTCAAAAAAATTGAAGAATACTTTTTATTCTGTTTTATTCCTACAGAGTAGGATTAACTCATGTAATATTCTCGAAGCCATCTTTGAAATGTAGAATAGAACCCTGAACCTGAAGTTAAGAGGCTTCTTATAATAAATAATGATTTTTAAGGTCATAAAAAAATACATTGCTCTGCAAATGATAGAGAGTGACATTCAATAAATAAATAATTATAGTGAAACTGCTCTCTGTATCCATAACAACCACTATGTGAAAAGTCATACAAGATTTTTCATCTATAAGAAGCATTGTATCTTTCAGAAGCCCTCATTTAGTTCAAGTTATGAGCTTTTGCAAGTGTATTAGACACATGCATCCAAGAATAAATAGCACAGAGAGCAACAGTGGGCATATACAACATTTATAGATAAGACTGTTGAGCCAGGTATGAATTTACCTAACATGTTAGTCAATGGCACAAAGAAATATATTATTTAATCCTTCAGCCTCAAATTCCTGCAGATAATATTATACCACTCTATTATTTGTACCAATTATCCGAATTGTTAAATATTCTGTTGAGTCCTTGGTTCTCTCTTGGTTGTTTTCTTGCAGATGTTTCATTACGCAATTAGGTGACATCATCAGTGCTAGTAGGGCGTAAGGTTTGCTCTCTGTTTATATTCAAATGGCTTGCTAGTTAGTGAGAGTGTTGTTGTTGGTTGCTTCATTGAGCTGTTGCCTGATTGCTTGTCTGTGTTAGTAGTTTCCTAATTGGGGTATTGTTTACTGCTGGATAGTTTGTCTGGTATTAATCTTAGTATTAATCTCTGCATATCTCGAGGTTGATTGCTGGTGAGGAGCTGTTGTGGTCTTTTTGTTTCCTGTTTTAGTTTGGTTTCTTTAAAAACATTTTCTCCTTTACATGGTATGTGGATGTTGTTGATCTCTGTTGATAGCTGATTTGTCTGAGTTTCAGGCTCCCAGGAATCATCTAACATTTTTGGACTTAGTTTGATTTAGGATGCTCACAGTTTCCCAATTGAAACTAAGGTGAAATCTGTCCATGAATTGTGCAATTAGTTTTCATCATGTTTTCCAACTTCTAGTTAGTGTTCATGGATGCAGTTTGCTAGTCTTCTGCCCACTTGTCCTACAGAGTGGCCGTTACAGTCCTTTCACTGTATGTTTTTGATGAAAACCATGTATAACAAAATTGTATTTGAGATTATGGGGCAGCCCAGATAGCTGTACTACAACTTTTCAAGTCTGTTCAATGTTAATTGTAACATGACTGTAATCTTACTCTTGTTTGGGCTTGGTTCTATTTAGGGAAAATAAACTGCTTAGCCAGTTCTTCTGTAGTCTAATGATTGGTAAATAAAAAGGTAGAGGAGAATGATGCTTTTATGGTTAAAGCTTTTTCATAGTTATGACAATATTGAGGAAAGCAAACATATAAAAATACAAAATGTCTCAAGTAAGGGCACACCGCACATGAAAATGTAATAACTGAAACCTACAGTAGTTCTGAAATGTATAGCTGCACATGTTATGGAATTCATTCATTATTTTAAAAAATATGTCCTGCCTTTATTACTTTTATAAGCAAGACGAGGCAACGAACATACCTAATTTTCCTTCCTCCTCCTATTTTCCCCATAACAACAACTCTGTGAGATGGGTTGGGCTGAAAAAGAGTGACTGATCCAAAGTTATCTTTTTTTATTTATTTAGAAAATTTATATTGCTGCTTACTCACATACATCGAGACTCAAGGAGGCTTTCAAAGGTAAAGGTTCCCCTCACACATATGTGCTAGTCGTCCCTGACTCTGGGGGAGTGGGTGCTCATCTCCATTTCAAAGCCGAAGAGCCAGCGCTGTCTGAAGATGTCTCCGCCGGCATGACTAAATGCCAAAGGCGCACGGAACGCTGTTACCGTCCTACGGTAAGGTGGCCCCTATTTTTCTGCTTGCATTTTTTAGGTGCTTTTGAACTGTTAGGTTGGCAGAATCTGGGACAAGTAATGGGAGCTCACCCCGTTATGCGGCACTAGGGATTTGAACCGCTGAACTGCTGACCTTTCGATCAACAAGCTCAGCATCTTAGCCACTGAGCACTGCGTCCATTAGTAGGCTTACTAAGAAGTACTTAGTATTACTTATTATTATTATTAGTAGTAGTAGTAGTAGTTAGAGTAGTACTAAGTACTTACTTAGTAGGCTTACTCAAGGAGGCTTACAAGCACATAAAAACACCATATAAAAGAAATAAAAATAATACAAAGAAAAATAATAAATAATAACCCCCACTCCAGCGACAACACACATTCATACTAGCTATTTAATGGGCTCCATCCTGCTCTGGGTTCCCAGGCCCACTGAAATAACTACCTCTCCAGGGCCTTCTGAAAGAGTGCTAGACTGGGATCCAGTCTAAGCTCCAGGAGGAGGATGTTCTGGAGAGACGGTCCTTAATCACTAGACCAAAATGCCCTAATGCAAGAAATGCAAGAAATATGATTAGATAATGAACAATTGAATGAGCCAGAGATTGTACAATTACCTTGCGTGCCTTCAGTCATTTAAAAATTCCAGTTGAATTTAAAAAAAAACAAAAAACATTGCTAGATCCCGTCCAACAGCTCAGTTTGTAGACATACAACAGGATTATGCTATTGAATGCCAGGTTTCTGTAATAAAAGCAGTCTTATCCATTATTTAATAGTGGACATGAGGACAGGCTTGGCATGTATCACTGAGACCTAGCTGAATGAATAGGGGACTCCTTCTCATGAAAATCTGCCCAGCCAGATTTTGTATGTTGTGTCAGTCTGGACATGGGAGCAGGAAATGCAGTATGGCTATTGTGCACTAGAGACCCTAGCTATTGTGAAGAGTGCTGTTCAACCAGTCAACTGTGAGACTGTGCTTGTTATATTGGGCCAAAGAGACAATCTGGGAATATTGCTATTACAGACAGCATCCTTTAACACACTGCTCAGTCTCATTCTGATCCTTAATTTTATCATTATCATGATCGGGACTCCTTACGCACAGTCACTCAGGCGCTCGTCACTTCCTGCCTGGACTACTGCAATGCTCTCTACATGGGGCTCCCCTTGAGGAGCACCCGGAGGCTCCAACTGGTGCAGAATGCGGCCGCACAGGGGATTATGGGAGCAAGGGGGCGCTCCCATGTGAGACCTCTCCTGCGTGAGCTGCAGCCGATAGCTTCCCACCAACCAGTACGCTCCCACAGAGAGGGACTCCTCAGGGTGCCGTCAGCCAGGCAGTGTCGGCTGGCGACCCCCAGGGGGAGGGCCTTCTCTGTGGCAGCTCCTGCCCTCTGGAACGATTTGCCCCCGGAGATACAAAGGATATCAGATCTCCGGGTTTTTCGCCGTGCCCTAAAAACTTTTCTTTTCCATCAAGCAGGGCTGGCATGAACCCCCCCCCCCTTTAGTCTTTTTTAGCTTTTTAAATTGTCAAATGGGTTTTAGTTTTCAATGTTTTAAATTTTTGGGCCACAGTTATTTAATTCTTTTAATAATTTTAAATTTTGTATTGATATGTGTTTTAGTTTGGGCTGTGCACCGCCCTGAGTCCACTAGGAGAAGGGCGGGATATAAATCGAAATAATAATAATAATAATAATAATAATAATAATAATAATAATAATAATAATTACTATTGATATTTATGTGGCTGCCCATCTTACATGAAGCTATGCTGGGTGATTAATAGAATAGAAGCATTGCTTTTTCATAGCTTTGGGTGGTTGATGCCTTACCAGGAACAGGATGCACTGAAGGTGAAGGATGTTGGCTTCTTTAAGAATAATGGTGGAAAAATACACTTACCAAATGTGAGTGTACATGGTTACCAGGGCCGGATTTTCCTATAGGCTAACTAGGCTTCAGCCTAGGGCCTCAAGATCAAGAGGGGCCTACATTCAAATTGTTAGCAAAATTAAAATTACACTTTCACTATAGGTGAAAGGGCCTCATAAGTGGAATAGCCTAGGGCCTCTTTTCATCTAAATCCAGCCCTGATGGTTACATATATTTTATCTCTTGGGAAGAAAGTTTATGTGTGCAATTACCATAACAATGGATGTAAGACTATCTTCCAATTGTACACTCGATCATTCTGTGCTGTAATTAATCAAAGTCATATACATTTTTTAATGTAAAGATCACATGAACATTAATATGTATGAAAAGTAAGGTTTCTCATTCAAGGCACTCTTTTTCAAGCTTAAAACTGGACAAATATCAGATTAAGTGAAAAATATAAAAAATCTACCTACACAGTAATTTGAAAATATCAAATCTAATATCAAAATTATCAAATCTAATATCAACCTGCACTTATTAGGGTTATTTTTAAGCAAGCAAAGAAATAGGCTAGCATTAAAAAAAAATACTGCTAAAGCATTATACACTAATTAGGTTGATCCAAACTGTCCAGATGGTAGCCTTTTGCCCTATTCTGTGTAGACAGAACAGAATTTCCATTACATTTTATAACTCAGTATGATTAAGGCAAATTGTCTGTATGCCTCCAAAATTCCTTTAGAGAAACGGCTTAGAAGCATAGGCGCTTCCATCTTAAATTGCTGGCATTTCAAGTAGAAATTGGAAAGGCTTCTCTCTGAAAACCACTGCTAATAAGAACAGACGATACTGAAAAAAGATTATCTCGGCTTATGGCAGATTCTCTGTTCCTAAAATAAAGGGCATCTGGCAATCCTACATGCCATCATGTGATTTGATTAAAAGATGAGTTAACAAACAACATTCTAGTCTTTCAATCAGTTGAATATTTCCTGATCTGCGTGGAGACAAAGTTGAGCAAATCCCTCTATTTTGTTTTTGCTTAATTTCTCATTTCCAGTATTATACCCGGTTTAGCCTGCTTCATTATAATTTGCAAATTTTTAAAATCCATATGGAAATAGGTATGCAATTTCATATGCATTTCTCTAAACTTGCACATTGGGCAGACTTTCCATAAAAATGCATTTTTGTATACATTTTTGAAAGGTAGATATTAATAAAATGGAGAGACGATAGCATGATTGCATAAATGCTTAATTGCATATTTTGGGACCAAAATAGATTCAGGAAGAAAGAACTGAGCAAGTCCACATCAACGATTAATGGTGTGATTTTCACTATGTTAGAACCTTTTATTATGTATCAAGCTTGGATATCAGTGATCACTCAGAAACCATACCTACCTTAATTACCTTAATGTCAAACAAGAAGTTGAAAATGTTCATGGAACATTGCAATTTATTTTATTGGTTTTATTTTATATCATTCTTCCTCTTGAAGTTCAAAGCACAAGGAAATAGAGCATAACCCTTTTCTTTAAACTTGCAAACAAACTCTGGATCACATATTACAATATCAGATGCAACTCAACAAGTGAAGTCCTGGGACCATTTTATAATCTCATAATCATGTGAGTGAACAGGCAAGTTCACTTTCTTGTTACCTGAAATTTGTCAATCAACTGTGCTCGGTGAACTATTAGCAAGAAAATCCTATTATCTTTTGAGTCATAGCCACAGGTGAGACACGATGCAGGACTCTGAGATGGAACGTTGTGGAGTTTATCTGCACTTAAGAGCACCTTTTATATCAAAAGCCTTTGAAAATTGCTGTAAAGGTTAAATCACATTGTACAATCAAAATGTTAATTTCTTCCCAGACAGGGAGAAAGAGATGCAGATGAAGAAGAAAACAATTCTGAGTGGAATTTGAAGCTATATTCAGCCAACCCTACATGGATTTCTATGCAATTCTAAATATGTCTATTGGAAAGTAAGCTGCAATGAGCTCAGTTGAATTTAACTCCAAGATTAGTATGATTTAAAGCCAGGTTTTTAATAAAACCAAGAGCTGAAGTCACAGGACAATGACAGGAAATCTTTTCACAGTTGAATACCTTTTTTTTTTTTTTTTAAAGTGGCTACTGAGAATTAAGGGTGGAATTTTCAATCTCTTTTTCCCCCCTGTTTGAAATGGCATTACAGTAATATATATATATATCTGTGGGAGGCTTAATACCTCTTATTTTCCTTTGCTTTCTCTAGTACAAAAGGAGAAGAAAGGACGCTTTTGAACAAACAGATACTGTAGGCAGGCAGAAACTTTATTTTGGTCATTGACCAATCAAAATACATTCAGCAAAACAAACAACGCAAATTTAACCCCTAACATCCATGGCTAGTGACAACCATTGGTGGGCGAAATTTACACATAATGTAGCAAATTTTTAGAGAGATCGCTAGCCTACTAGTCTAACAAATAATGCAAATAAAAAATAATTGGAGTGCCCCACCAATTTAGATGAAAAAAAAAGGGTAATTAGCTGGTGGCAACAGTCTCTGTAGAACTGACAGTACAAAGCAATTATTGGACTGCAGTTTCTATAGCACCCGTGTCCCAGGGGCAGTGTTGAGTTTCATATTTCTCCTATAATATAGCTGTGGGGAGACCATTAAATCAAGTTAAAGATAAAGCCTGAATTTGGAAACTGTGATGTGATATAAATATAAGGCCAATATAGAAGGCAAAATTTGGTTTATGTGCAAATGTGTTGCAAGATATATTTTACCAACATTTCTATTTTTCGTGTATCGATACCAGTTTGAGGGTTGTTCCTCGTCACATTGTATTTGTTATGATTTCTTTATAATGAAGAGGAGCAAGACTGCAGCTGTATCATTTCTGCAGGTAGAATGTTTCAGGTTTGACCTGTCATATCCAGTTAGATTTAGACAAACTGAATGATATCCCGAAGAACTATCACCATTAATCAAACTGAACTACAGGCACTAGTTACTGACTAGCTATAAGATAGCTCCCAGCATTCCTAAAGATGAAAGCATTCGTACAACTGACAAGAGGGAAGCACAACTGCATTTCTTTTTCTTTTTTTGGCTGTGAACATTGTAATTAAAATAGGAGTCCATTCAAGTGATTTCACAATTCTTCTACTGTACCTTTCTGACTTCTAAGGCCCCCAGTGACATATTGGCTTTTCTGATCCTTTAAACCTTTGCCCTGAAAATCAGTGATATTATTACCTTTATTAGCTAGATGATATAAATGAAAGATGACATTGCCTTTCAGAAGATGCTTCCTTTCTCCTTAGCATTTCTTATGAAATAACCAGAAGAGGCAGGGGCTATATTCCAAATAGAGTTCAGAAACATGTTACACTGTGCCTTATTCTAGAAGTATTTTTCACTGAGTTATTTCCATTGTGGTCCAACTAGTTTAAACATAGACACACACCCAGAAACCGGAAACCCCAGGGGAGAGATTAAGCCACTGAATGAACCATCATATTAGACTGATTTCTTTATAATATTGGCGGAGAGTGGAGTTTAGAGTAGAGGAACTATACAATATACAGGTGAAACTCAAAAAATTAGAATATCATGCAAAAGTTCATTTATTTCAGTAATGCAACTTAAAAGGTGAAACTAATATATGAAATAGACTCATTACATGCAAAGTGAAATAGTTCAAGCCTTGATTTGTCATAATTTTGATGATTATGGCTTACAGCTCATGAAAACCCCAAATTCACAATCTCAGAAAATTAGAATATTACATAAAATCAATAAAACAAGGATTGTACATAGAACAATATCGGACCTCTGAAAAGTATAAGCATGCATATGTACTCAGTACTTGGTTTGGGCCCCTTTTGCATCAATTACTGCCTCAATGCAGCGTGGCATGGATGCTATCAGTCTGTGGCACTGCTGAGGTGTTATGGAAGACCAGGATGCTTCAATAGTGGCCTTCAGCTCTTCTGCATTGTTCGGTTTCATGTCTCTCATCTTTCTCTTGGCAATGCCCTATAGATTCTCTATGGGGTTCAGGTCAGGCGAGTTTGCTGGCCAATCAAGCACAGTAATCCCATGGTCATTGAACCAGGTTTTGGTACTTTTGGCAGTGTGGGCAGGTGCCAAGTCCTGCTGGAAAATGAAGTCAGCATCCCCATAAAGCTCGTCTGTGGAAGGAAGCATGAAGTGCTCCAAAATCTCCTGGTAGACGGCTGTGTTGACCCTGGGCTTAATGAAGCACAGTGGACCAACACCAGCAGATGACATGGCTCCCCAAATCAACACAGACTGTGGAAACTTCACACTGGACTTCAAGCATCTTGCAGTGTGTGCGTCTCCATTCTTCCTCCAGACTCTGGGTCCTTGGTTTCCAAATGAGATGCAAAAGTTGCTCTCATTAGAAAAAGAGGACTTTGGACCACTGAGCAACAGACCAGTTCTTTTTGTCTTTAGCCCAGGTAAGACGTTTCTGATGTTGTTTGTTGTTCAGGAGCGGCTTGACAAGAGAAATACGACATTTGAAGCCTATGTCCAGGATCGGTCTGTGTGTGGTGGCTCTTGATGCACTGACTCCAGCCTCAGTCTACTCCTTGTGAAAGACCCCAACACTTTTGAATGGCCTTTTCCTGACAATCCTCTCCAGCTGCGGTCATCCCTGCTGCTTGTGCACCTTTTTCTTCCACACTTTTCCCTTCCACATAACTTTCTATTAATGTGCTTTGATACAGCACTTTGAGAACATCCAACTTCTTTTGCAATTACCTTTTGAGGCTTTCCCTCCTTATGGAGGGTGTCAATGATGGTTTTCTGCACAACTGTCAGGTCACATGATTGTGATTCCTACTGAACCAGACTGAGAGACCATTTAAAGGCCCAGGAC
This sequence comes from Pantherophis guttatus, assembly GCF_059756535.1. Classification (NCBI taxonomy): domain Eukaryota; kingdom Metazoa; phylum Chordata; class Lepidosauria; order Squamata; family Colubridae; genus Pantherophis; species Pantherophis guttatus. The sequence goes on along the minus strand of NC_142063.1, from coordinate 263,421,351 downwards.
ACAACCATAAGCCATAACACTTTGCAGGTGTTATGGCTTAATTAGCTGATTAGAGTGGGAGCCTAGAATATTGAACCTTTTCAGAATATTCTAATTTTCTGAGATTGTGAATTTGGGGTTTTCTTGAGCTGTAAGCCATAATCATCAAAATTATGACAAATCAAGGCTTGAATTATCTCGCTTTGCATGTAATGATTCTATCTCATATATTAGTTTCACCTTTTAATTTGCATTACTGAAATAAATAAACTTTTGCACGATATTCTAATTTTTCGAGTTTCACCTGTATTTATGACTGATTCAATAATACAGTAAGGTAAAAAGGACATTTATTTATAGCATTCTTTCTGTTTGTCTCATTGCCAACAAGCTAACCAATAGCTAAGATTTTCACTGATTCCACAGTGTATGGATTATATTTCAGTGTATCTTGCCTTTTCAGAAAATAAAGAGGCCAGAAAGGAAAATAACAGAAAATAACAAAAATAGTTTTATAAATAAGTGTTTTTCAGTAGTTGGTAGAAATCATTAATCAATGCATATCTGTCTCCCACCATTAAATCTAATCATAATTTATCCTGTGGGTTAGATTGAAATTTCATTTTTCTATATCCCAAGAATTCTATGAAAATGAGAAATTATGGTATTTAACCGTGAAAAGATTTCCTGTCATAATATACTATGCATTGGAATATCTTGTGATTATTATTTGTCCCTTTAAAAATTTACCTACCTTCTAACATCTATAGAACAACATAATGGATCAGTTAGACTTCTGCATGGAGAATTAATTTGAGCAAAGGTTATTCTAGTGAGAAAATACAATGTCTGCTACTCAAACAATACTAGATCAACTAGTTATCTGAAGGCTAAGCCACAAAGTTATATTTTGGTAATGTAAGTATTCCTTAAAGTGAATTAATATCTCATTCACCTTTAAGGAAAACCAGATTTGGGGGTCAAACCACATATTACAGAAAACATTTTTATTTCTATTTGAATTTTCTCCAAAATATGCAAATATACAAGTATACTTAAAGCAACTAGTGGATGTAGAAAAGAAACTTAATTCTTCCCCAAGTCCTTTTCTATAACATATTTCTGTGTATATAGATTTATTGTATTTTTTAAAAAGTCATTCCCATTGCTGCAGTTTTAAAACAATAGCAGTGTAAAGGCATATTCAGAGTCGGCTGGAATTGGGCTGCATCAAGATGGAATGAATAGATACATATTAGTATATATATTTTTTCTAGAGGGGCCATAGGAGCAAGAATGAGAATGTTCCCCCCCCCCGCCCCCAATCATCAACTGCAACTGCTCAGCCTCTCCATTGCAGGGAAAAATCAATGAAAATATTGTTATTTCTTTTACAAAATTTCTCTACAGGCCTCTCAAAACACCTTTGGGTGCTGTACTATCTAAAAGTGCGAAGATGTAAACCATCCATCTTCTGGAAAAAAAACATCAATCGCCATCAATCCCACTCCCACAAAAGCAATCTACTAGCTTCCCCCACCATAAAAACCTCAGAACATAATGAGTAAAAGCAGTCCAATCACCATCAGATCTGTTGAAATGCCAAGAGCAAAGGGACCAGACACACCTGGGGGAACATATTGCACAACAGCAGAACCGCAGAGACAGCTATTTCCTGGCTCACGTGTCTTTCATTTCTGGTAGAGACGAGATCTTAAATAGGCCCTCTGAGGATTACACCATACAAGGGACAGAGAATCTTTTGGAAGCAAGGCAGTCCCGAGTGTAACTTCTGCTGGTAGTCTTTGAAGTTGCCTGCGAATCCTGTTGATTACACGGCCATTTTTAATATAGGGTTTTGGAAGCAACAATAGGGAAGTGGTCTGCCATTTTACACCTTTGGGGATTCTCCCTCCCCTTTCCCGATTTGGCCTATGAAGACAGCCAGTGTAATGATTAAGGCAACAAGGTTAACAACTGGCAGACTGTGAATTCTAGTCCCATTTTAGGCATGAAGCCAGCTGGGTGACTTTGAGCCAGTCACTCCCTCTCCTTAAAGTGAATTAATATCTCAATGACAAACCACTTCCGATATGTTGCCAAGACAACTGCAAGGATTAGTCCATGCAATCTTCAGGCGTCAATACTGACTTGAAGACAGACAGACAGACATAGACAAACAAAGTAGAGAAACAGACAGACGGACACAGTGTATTTAGTCTATAAATAAGGTCAGAATTGATTAGTATTTGATGGAAGACAAGAAGAAAGCCTAAGGAAAGTAACTGAAAGCACCAGCTTAAGCCTGACTTGGTGGAGGCTTTACTTTATATACATAAATAACATATAATTAAGACCTTTGAGACTAACAGTAAGAAATGATAAGTAACTCTTGTCCCACCTGCCCCTTTGTTTTCTCTGCCTCTGCTTTGAATCACCTGAAAGCTTGGAAAGCATTTAAAAAAATGAAGAAAGTTACAGTAGTCTTTGTGATTTTCTGTTAACATTCAGATCTTCTCATCTTGCTGCAAATTTCTTTAGCTGTTCATGCCCCCTTTTGCGAAAATACGGCACACACAGCTTTGACACTATCAATCTGTTCTGGACTTGAACCAGCCACCTCAGGAATGAAAAGTTCATTTCAGCACATGGTGAAGGAAGCAAAGAAGAAGACAAATAGCATCTGCCTGGGTGCTATCAGAGTACAGCATTTTTTTTTAAGGACTCCAGCAATGCTTTTTGGCAACCACTATATGCATGGATTATGTGGTATAGAAGGATTAAGCAAGATGACATACGGTTACTTTAATTTCCGTGAGGGCCTGTGTATTTAATCCTAGGGAGTCTATTTATAAAATCTGAAGAGAGTTAAATCATAAACTGTACGATGGGGATTTCTGTTATATGGATGGAAAATAAGAACATTATGATGGCATTTCATCAGCAGCCAATAAACTGTAGTTCTAAGATTCTTCTACAGAAACAGAGTACGGCACAACAAACTGAATAAACAGTTTATACAATTTTATCCACGGAGAAATATCCATTTCTAAAATGGGAGAAGATCACCGTTCAACATGACACAATCTACAAGGAAAGAGGTATGTTAGACTTTATATATAATAAATTATTTCCTTTAGAGGTCTCTCCCCTATTTTTAAATTTATCATAAATTCAACTGAAACAACAATTAAAACTTTCAAATATACTGAAGGTTGGAAATCACATTGTCTGAACTTCAAATGTTTTTGTCCCAAAGAAGGTAGAGGAAGGCATCAGTAAAACTATACCTGGAATACTGCATACAGTTCTGGTCACCACAATATAAAACAGATGTCGAGACTCTGGAAAGAGTGCAGAGATCAACAAAAATGATGAGAGGACTGGACGCTAAAACATATGAAGAACCGTTACAGGAATGGGGTATGTCTAGTCTAATGAAAAGAAAGACTAGGTGTGACATGATAGCACTGTGCCAAGATTTGAGGGACTCCTGCAAAAATTATTTTCCAAAGCACTAAAAGGCAAGACATGAAACAATGGTTGGAAACTAACAAACTTAGAGTCAGAGAGGCAACCTAGAACTATGAAGAAATTTCCTAACAATTAAAAGAATGAACCAATGGAATAGTTTGTCTTCAGAAATTATGGTGCTCCATTACTGGAGGCTTTCAAAAAAGAGACTGGACAACCATTTGCCTGAAATAGTATAGGGTCTCCTGCTCGAGCAAGGGGTTAGACTAGAAGACCTCCAAGGTCCTTTTCAACTCTATTATTCTATGTTCTATTATGTTTACCCATCTCTGTGCCTACTAATGAATATTGCTCCCTAAAAACATTAATGTATTCCCAGTTGCTTCCTTGTTATTTGCTCTTAACCACAAATTTCGAATGGAAGTTTAATTTTGCATCAGCAGTCACCCAGACTTCCAAGCATCCTGAAAACTTGTCAGCACGAAGTTTACAGAATGCTCCTGACCTTATATATTCCAGAAAGAGAAGGGACATACAGCTTCCATAACTAAAGTGTGAAAGCAAAAAAGGACAACGTGAATGGCACAGAGAACACTGTGCTCCGAATAAATGAATGAATCTGAGAGCAGCATATGTTGTAAATCCAGCAGGCAGGAAAGCTGAATCTTGCTATTACAAATGATAATGAAAAAGAGAGGAAAATTAAATAGATCCTTCTACTCGGAAAGCAAGAATAATAGATAGTGAAGAATATTACTTGACACGGCAATATGTGCAATTTATTCCTTATATTAAACATCTGTCAAAGTTCTCTATTTCTGTTTTTTTTAAGCAAATAAGATCCATATTGCCTTTTAAAATTAATATTTAATTTTACTTCTTCAGCAGAAACCTAAAATAAATCTAACCCACAGGCTTGGCAATGTTGATGAAACTCCAGTTGCAGGTAGCTTCAGGCTGACTGCTGCAACCCATCAAGTCTACTAATGCCAGCAGTCATGTACTGTTCCATATAATCATTTGTCACTGTACTGAATTTATATGGCAGTACTACTCTTACTCCCTCCTCTTCCTCATTATCTCTGCTTTCCACTTAAGCATTGGATCAGAGATCAAAGGGAGAGGGAGAAAGCGAGAGCCCCAAAGTTCAAGTCACAAATGTAGTACCAATACCACAGACATTGTTTTTTTTTAAAAAAAAGGCATCTCAAAGGATGACTAGCAATAAGCAGATTGGTAAATCAGCATCAATTTTACCTCCCAAAAATGATTGTTAGCCTTCTAGCTCACACTGTAGGGAAAAAACAGCCTTAATGCATTCACTAATAAATGTGAGTTTAGTGTACTTGATTTCCAAGACTGTGTATCTTTACATACAGTATTATCTTTTGGACAATGCAGTAAACCTAATTAATGAGATCCCTGTGACTCTCTTTTCCTCAGTTGTACTGTGCTATTAGAAACTTGATGCATACCTAAAATAACTCAGAGGTGGGCAAACCGCAGCTTCTGAATTTCACTCAGCAATTCCTTTTGATATTTCCTCAAAACAATGATTCTGAAAACTGGCAGCACAGGGTTCTTACCATTTTGAGGGGGGTAAACACATGAAAAACTGCACTGTTAATCCCTCAAATATGCATCAGTCCAAACAAGGATCCACCCCTTATGGGTAATTTGATTCTATCTATTTTTAACTCTTAAAGGTAAAGGTTCCCCTCGCACATATGTGCTAGTCGTTCCTGACTCTAGGGGGCAGTGCTCATCTCCGTTTCAAAGCTGAAGAGCCAGTGCTGTCTGAAGACATCTCCGTGGTCATGTGGCCGGCATGACTAAATGCCAAAGGTGCACCGAACGCTGTTACCTTCCCACCAAAGGTGGTCCCTATTTTTCTACTTGCATTTTTTAGGTGCTTTCAAACTGCTAGGTTGGCAGAATCTGGGACAAGTAATGGGAGCTCACCCCGTTATGCAACAATAGGGATTCAAACTGCTGAACTGCTGACCTTTCGATCAACAAGTTCAGCGTCTTAGCCACTGAGCCACTGCATCTCTTCTTTTAAATCTTACCCCACCCTAATATTAATTATGAGCCTTGGTCCCCTCAAAGTTGTCCATCCCTATGACAAAGATCATTCTTACCATTCCATAAGCTCCTTCTAGAGAAAGAATAGGGTGTTCCTTGTTTAAAAAAAGATTCCTTTGCATTTTCCAACCTGGTACAGAGTTGTAGAGGCAGGAGTTGGTGGGGCTTAATGCCTTTGTCATCTACAATCCATAAGCCGCTCATTTGACTCTTCCTAGGTCTGCTGTGAAATCACTACAGACCATGCCTAGTTTCTCACTTTTTCCTCCTTTCCCATTTAGCATGATGTACTTTACAAGGCTGATATAAGAACCGCAACTAGTGGGTAAGTCTGAAGTGCTTTGAACCCATTGAAATGCTGAAAGAATCTTAAGAATTATTATTGTCAGGCGGCAATTAAAATTGCTGTGGTGAGCTACTCAAGAGTTGTTTAAGATGGGCAACCATACAATTTTAAAAATAAATAAATGTAAAGGTACAGAAGGCAAAACTCCTCTACTCATGAAGGTCCTATACACAAGATTGTTGATTCCTTCTGAAAGACTTCAAAGTTTTATTAGCTCTCAACACTGCCAATCAACTGTGGTTAGCATGGCTTACCTGTGGCCTTTAGGCTAAACCTATCAGAACTTTTCTGATGAAATGATAGAAACAGTGTTGTGCCATCCCTCTTCAAAATCCTAAATCCATTCCTTTTGCATGTGCAGGCAATGTTGTGACGCAAGTGTGAAAGTAGTGGGTCCTAACAGCGGGGCAACGGGATCCTGCTTGTGTCAGATTGACCTGCTCGACCACCAGTAGCAGATACAATTGGCTAGATCAGAGATGTTTCTCGCTGAACAAACCGGTCCTGGTGGCTCAGTAGACTGATAGCATTGTGATTAACACCAGCTGTCTGCAATTACTGTAAGTTCGAATCTCACCAGGCTCAAGGTTGACTCAGCCTTCCATCCTTTCTAAAGTAGGTAAATTGAGGACCCAGTTTGTGGGGGCAATAAGCTGATTTTGTATAAATATACAAAAGTATGAAGGCTATTGCTTTACGCATTGTAAGCTGCCCTGAGTCTCCGGAGAAGGGCGGCATATAAATCAAATTAAAAAAACAAACAAACAAACAAAAAAAAATAAGCTGCTGATGTTCACAAATGGAAGCCAAACTATAAAATACTTTATAAACCACAGGAATTGATTTCACATTTTTACTAAGAAAAATCCAAACCAACCATATTAAGGCTTTGCAGAATGCATCGCCTTTAAAGCTTGAGGCAATGATTGCACCAGCTTTGAATTCAAGCTGTAAGGCAAAGCAGTCAAAAGAGAAACCTGGGATTGAAACTTACTCTCCCCTGAGCAATTTTGGGGTTGCTGGATACCTTGAAGCAAAGGACTCAGAGCCAGAAGACCAGTCCTTAGCTCTGTGTTCTGCATTTACTTTTCAAATAAAATGCAGACTATTCTACATGTACTGATTTGGAAAGAAGTCCTCTTGGCACTCTGAGATCATATTGTCCGTTGCCCTTTCTTCATTTCCTCTTTGTGTATGATTGCTACAGGGTAGCAGCACAATGTTTTGATGCTCTTTCCTTTTGCTGTGTTTTTGTGGTCTGTTGTAAAATCAGGCTGGCCTATCAGCCCTGAAGCTGCTACTTCAGGCATTTGTTTCCAAAGCACACACTGAGTAATTTCCTTGTCTCCAGTCTTCCTCTTTTCTGTCTACACTTTGCCTTATTTTTAAGGGCTGAATGTTTATGGAAGATCTACTTAAAAAAAAGTAGCCCCTGCTCCCAAGTAAATACAGTACACTTACTACAAGGTAGGCAGATCCACATCTCTCAAAATGTTTCATTACAGGGTTTGTGTAAGCTAGAATTCAGAGGCCAGTTGCTGTTGCTGCTTCTTAAAAAAAGCTTCCCAAGAGCAAACTCTTCCGGAGTGATGATAATTCTGAACAGCAGATGCATCATTTCAGAATGAAGGACATTATGTGATTGTTCCTGAGAAATACCCGAGTCTCCATTTATTGTGATTTATTTATTTACTTTACTTTTAGATATTTTTTTAAATTTTGCCTTTTATAAATAATTCAAGATGGCTAACATGCCTGATACAGAAATATTAAACATAGAATTAAAACAGATTTCCTAATCAACTTTAATTTGATCTATGTTACAATTTTATCCATGGAAAAATATCCATTTCTAAAGTGAGAGAAGATCACCATTCAACATGACACAGTCTACAAGGAAAGGGGTATGTTAGGCTTATATACAATAAATTATTTCCTTTGGGGGTCTCTCCCCTATTTTTTAAATTAATCATAAATTCAGCCCAATGCACAATTAAAACTTTCAGATATACTGAAGGTTGGAAATCATATTGTCTGAAGTTTAAATGTTGTTGTCCCAAAGAAGGTAGAGGAAAGTATCAGTAAGACTACAACTGGAATATTGCATCCAAGTTTTGGTTGCCGTGATATAAAAAAAGATGTTGGGACTCTAGAAAAAGTGCAGAGAAAAGCAACAAAGAAGTTTAGGAGATTAGAGGCTAAAACATGTGAAGAACGGTTGCAGGAATTGAGTATGTCTAATCTAATGAAAAGAAAGATAGGTGACATTAAAGCAATATTCCAATATCTAGAGGGCTGCCACAAAGAAGAAGGGGGGGGGGGCAACCTATTCTTCAAAGCCCCTCAAGGAGAGAACCAACTTAGAACTTAGGAAAAAAACTTCCTGACACGTAGAACAATTAATTCAAAGTTGTGGGGGGCTCCATCACTGGAGATTTTAAAGAAAAGATTGGACAACCAATTGTCAGAAATGGTATAGGGCCATGATGGCGAACCTATGGCATGCGTGCCACAGGTGGCACGCGGAGCCATATCTGTGGGCATGCGAGTGTTGCTCTAGCTCAGTTCCAGCACACATGCACATGCAGGCCAGCTGATTCCGGGCCCACTGGAAGTCGGGAAATGGGCTGTTTCCGACCTCTGGGTGGGGGGTTGGGGAAGGCTGTTTTTGCCCTCCCCAGGCTCCTAGAAAGGCTCTGGAGCCTGGGGAGGGTGAAAAACTGGCCTTCCGGTCCCACTATGCCATCGCGTGCCAATAGCAGGGAGAGTGCGGGAGGTCGCATGCACATGCACGGTTGGGCGGGGTACACTGAATTATGGGTGTGGGCACATGCACGCACGACACCCCTGTGCTCCCCCCGCTTTTGGCATGCGATGGCAAAAAGGTTAGCCATCACTTGTATAGGATTTCCTGCTTGAGCAGGGGTTGGCTAGAAGGCCTACAAGTTCCCTTCCAACTCTGCTATTGTTCTGTTCTGTTCTGTTCCATTCCATTCCGTTCTATTCTCCTCAACTAGACTTTCTCCAACAGTCTACATTAGTTTATAGTATTATAACATTTTTCACAGGATAAAAAGGGTAGCTTTTAATCTAAACGCATATTTAGATTAAGTGCACATTTAATCATTTTGTCTCTCAATGCTCTTGTTATCCCAAGGACAAAAAAGTCATTGTGACAATTTAAAAAAAAAAGGCTCCAAAGCAAAGCCGCTGAATATTAACTGCAACCAATCTTACTATGGCAGCCACTCCCTCCAGCCCCTTAAATCCTCAGGGGAGATCTGAAATGGGAGGCCATAAAAAGGAAGGGGAATTGCTCTCTCCCAAATCTTTCAGTGGCATGACTTTGTTAGATTTTACTGACCATCTCCTGATTAAATCTTCCTCCCACTTGTCACAACATCTGATAGGCCTCTTTGGCTAAAGTACTTTCAGAAGGCATATTCTGTCTACTGGTTGCCACTGCTGCAATTAATTGCTGAGCCAGTTGAGAGGATGTATTCTCAGCTGGTCCAGTCTGGGCAGACGAGACGAGTGAATCTGCAGATTTTTGTAACAGTGCCATAAAATTAAATTGCATTTTATTGTGATGGGTTTCAAAATGCATAGGCCCTCTCTGTCCACTTAATTAGAAAATAGTGCAAACAACAGATCTGAGAAGCAGTTGGTGCATTTCACTTTCCTGGGAAACTTTTTTTCCTCTTTTTCAGCTTCTAATTATTGGCAGAGTTTATGTCTATGACATTTGGAAGAAAAGATAAGGTAAGGTCACTCAAAACGGTGTAGCTTTTGTATTCAGGTCACTTAAACGTTACACTGTACAGGACTTGAAGTAACTCAGCTGAATCTGAATAAGGCCACCTTTCTTACGTCTGTCACAAATAACTACCCCAGACTGCTACAATCATAAACTTATTGACCTAGGAGCAAATCTTGATTTTCTCAGTCAGGGTACCAGAATTCTAAAATAGAAGAGTGAAATTTGAAGCAGGTGGGTATGCAGCAGTGGTGAAATCCAAATTTTTTTACTACCGGTTCTGTGGACATGGCTTGGTGGGTGTGGTGTGGCTTGGTGGGCATGGCAGGGGAAGGATAGTGCAAAATCTCCATTCCCACCCCACTGTGGGGCCAGCTAGAGGTGGTATTTGCCAGTTCTCCGAACCGCTCAAAATTTCCGCTACTGGTTCTCCAGAACCTGTCAGAACCTGCTGGATTTCACCCCTGATATGCAGATGTCTACAGGTAGTCCTTGGCTTACAACTATTCATTTAGTGACCATTTGAAGTTACAAGGGCACTGAAAAAATGACTTCTGACTGGTTTTCACATTTTCGTTGCAGCATCCCCATGGTCATGTGATCAAAATTCTGGTACTTAGCAACAGGCATGGGTTTATGACAGTTGCACTGTCCTAGGATCGTGTGATAATCATTTATAACCTCCTAGCTGTCTTCCAACAAACGAAGTCAATGCGGGAAACCAAGTTTGCTTAATGATCACATGATTCATTTAACAACTGCAGTGATTCACTTAACAACTGTGGTAAAAAGGGTCACAAAATGGGGCAAAACTCACTTAACAACTGACTTGCTTAGCAACAGAAAATTTGGGCTTAATTGTGGTCATAAATCGAGAATTAAACCTGTAATATATTTTTGAATAGTCGTAACCTTTGGGTCTCATGCATTAATGGCAGAAATTTTCTGTGAACTTGTTAAGTCCTTCAAAAAATGATTATTAGTATAGAAAGTCATCTATGAGGATTTGGCAGCATTCTCGGAAAGGAAAGGCACAATTGATGTACCTTCTAGATGTCTGAAGATTGCCAAAAATGAAATTGAGAGAGAAAGAGGAAGAAAGAGGAAGAAGAATGAGGAATGTTGCCATATCTTAAACTAGGGATGTCAAACTCAAGGCCCGGGTGCTGGATCCGGCCCATAGGGTGCTTAGAACTGGCCCACAGGGCTGCTCTGGAAACAGCAAAAGACCGGGTGGCTCACGGTGCCTCTGCCAGTGAAAACGGAGCTTGGGAGGGCCGCTGGCAGAGGGTTGCAGGATGCTATTGCAGCTGATAATGGAGTTTGTAGGGCCACGGGCTGTCCTCCTGAGCTCTGTTTTCACTGGCAGAGGGTTCCAGGAAGCCATCACGGCTGAAAACAGAGCTTGGGAGTCCATTTTTGCTGGGAGAGCACTCGGGCCACCACAGGCACCCCTGACATGACTGACCTCAAGCTAGCCATGCCCCCCCTGGCCCCCCCAAGGTCAAACACAACCCTGATGTGGCCCTCAATGAAATTGAGTTTGACACCCCTGTCTTACACTTATCTGAAAACTTTGCTTATTGCCTTATAATGATATTTATGAGGTTTCCCTTCAGTCATTTTGTGGTGAAGTAATTCTTTCATCTATTTTTATTTCATAGATTTCAAGTTTGAGTTTTTCTAAGCAAAGATTTAACCATGGAACAAATTCAAATATGTTTTAGAGATTTTTGGAGATGTCCTCTAATTTAGAGAACATATTTTCTATAGGGGGGCTAGAACAAAAAGCAACTTTGATTGGTTTAAATCTCTTGAGGAACTATGAAAAAAGGAAACCACTTAAGAGAAACCAAACTGTGTGTAACTGTGATTTATGGTAAAGAAATGTATGTTGACATTCTTAATAAACTTTGTAACATAAGTTCTGACATATTAAATGGGCTGTAAAAGTCCCAAATCCGGGGATAAAACCACTAAACCATTGAATGGATCATGTTCTTGTATAGTTAAAAATCGTGGCAAAGAGATTGTGTCAGTTATAGGTAAGTATGATTTTGGAATCCCCACTGAAATGGGACAAAGTTAGTTAGGAATGCTAAAGATAAGAACAAGCCCATAGGGAGGGTGAATCTGTCAGGAATAATTTTATTCAGTTTCTCATTATCCAAGTTTGTTCTGTTTTAGTTCTGCATCAATTTGCAATTTTTAAAGTAGTTCAAATGAAGATTCATACATAATATTGTGCACATTTCTCCTAATATTTGCATTTTTCTAAGTTACATAATTTTGCACAAATGTTGTCTCTAATATAATGTGTATTTGTATGTACTATTTATTAGTTTGTTTTGGACAATTTGAGCTGCAAATTATTTGACAGATTTTCTGAAAGCATATAATCATGATTTGATTTGCATATAAAAATGAGGAAATGTTACATGAGCAAATTCATTGTAAAATTCAAAACAAAGAGATATCTTCCCTATCTCCTAGATGAGGGGTCCCCAACCCCTAGGGGCAGCACACTACTGGGCCGTGGCCTGTTTCAAACTGGGACGCATGAGCAGGGGGCCTTTGTGCTCGCATGCAAAGCTCCATTCGTGCCAATGGAGCTTCATGCACAAGCACTCTCTGCTCATGTGAATGGAGCTTTGTGTGTGAGCACAAGCGCCCTCTGCTCAAGCGCCCTCTGCTTGCGCAAGTGGAGCAAGGGCCCTTCGCTCATGCACGAAACTCCATTTGTGTGAGTGGAGGGAGTGTGTGCCCGCTACTCGCACCAATGGAGCTGTTTCAGCCCTGGAAGCCATCTTTTCTTTGGCTCTTCAGGGCTGCCATTTAGTGCTGTAGGAAACTGGGAGGGGGCAATTGTATGGAGTTGGGGAGCTATTGTTCTGTCCCCCGTCCTCACACAGACAAATGCAATATCCAACTCTCCTGCCAATAATGTATTGTATAAACAGACCAGAATTCCTGGCAGACAAGAGTTCTGGCAGCTACTTGTAAAACGCCTGCCAAATCCAATTAGTACTCCCAAACAGCAGGAGAGGCCTTATCTGCAGTCTGTTTCCAGAGCAACAAATTATCCACAAGAATTTAGACCAAAATATATCTGAGCTGAAGTGCAGGATTCACGATGTGACTCTTTAGAGTTTAAACGTTTGTCCGTCACAAAGCCTGCCAAGCAATCATGCTCCCTTTTATCCCTTGTGGGGCATGGCTCAGTGACTCAGCTCACTCCATGGTCCTCCCACGCCTCTTCCTTTGCTGCACACGCTTCTCCCTCCGATGCTGCCTGGGATCAAGCCAGGATTCATCAGTATCACTCTCTATCAATGGGTGCTCCGAAATGCCTTCCTCCTGGCACATCCCAGGCTGTTCCTCCTGGCCTTCAGATGGAACCTGAAGCATTGCCAGAGAGGAAGGTCCTGGAGAGGGAGGCCTTGCCAGTTCCTCCCTCTCACCTTCTGAGTCCTCTTCCTCCATGAGGACAGGCTCGGGAGTCGGAGTCACAATAACATTCTTTTCTCTGAGAGTCAAGGACATTCAGCCCTGCACCTAGAGTGGCGTGACTGGGAGGCATCTCCAGTTGGGACGGTGCATTGATTGGACCATGTGATGGACATGTGGGTGCAGGGAAGGGACTTTCTTTTGGGTGGGGAGAACCTGGAAGTTTTCAGATTCAGGTTTTCTCAGATGTGCCAATATGACATCTCTAATAAAACAGAACTTTGAGGAACTTCTAGCCTCAGAGTCTTCTTTCGTTGGGGGTGTTACTTGGAACTGTGACAGCTGTACATGTACATGTGCCTGCCACTCACACATTCCCCTCTCCCATGCTGGGCAGCTACCTCTAGCTATAGTCACTTGATATAGTCCAAAGGATATGATGGCCACTTTTAAATACAGGTACATGTATTGATTTTATGCAGGTAAGTATTAGGGTAGATCCTCTTCACGGATCACTGCCTTGTCATGGTGAAGGAGCTTGTGCAGCTTAAAGAAGCTAAGAGCTAAGCCATGCAAAGCCATCCAAGATGGACAGGTCATAGAGGAGAGTTCTGACATACCTGGTCCACCAGATAAGGAAATGGTAATCACTCCAATATCCTTGACAAGAACAGTACCATGGACAGTATCAAAAGGCTAAACATGGGATCATGAAGAGTTGGACACGACTTAATGACAGAACAACATACATTAGGGTAGATAGCTGAGTTCCTTCCACCTTTCACTTTCTTAAATTTCATTACCACCCATATCACTGTATACAGATAAATGACAAGAAAATGACTGTAATTTCTTTTGCATTGTTCAAGAAAAAGCTCAGATTAAATTATACTGAATGCCCCTTTACTGTCACCCACACAGCTGCTGACTTCATCCTACAACTACCTTTAAAGACAATTGATACTTCCAGTTCCGCTTCTTTTCTTCTCAATGAATCAGCTGGCCTCTAGAGACTTAGATCCCACCTCCCCCCAGATTTCATCATAAAAAGCTACACATTTTTCATTAGGTGACATTACCTGTTTACACTTTTGCCAACTAATTATTTCTCCAATCATTAAAGTTAATGGCAAGTATTAATACTGCACTTTCATTAACTCACTCTCTCTTTTTTTTCAATAGCTAATATTAGAGTAAAAACTGATGCAGATCCAGGATAAGTACTCAGATTTTAACAAACTCTTCAAGACTATGTCTGATTCAACTTGGGAACAATCCTAATTATTCTGGCAGGAAGACTGATGTAATTAGAAACATGGTTTGGCATTGTTTGTTTATAATTATCTTCAATATATCTATCATCTGCCCATTTAATGAATCCAGTTTTGTGATAAAAATACAGTTTTAATCAGATCAGGCAGAATGAGATTAAGGGGAAAATATATCTAATTGTTTTTCATAACAACAATTTGTAGTGTAACAGAGATCATGCAGAGCTGTAGTCAGCCATCATCTATCCGGCTGTAGAAATCAGTTAAAATAGGCATAATAGCTGATTTGTGTGAATGCTTTAATGCATGCTTTAAAGACCCTTGTCCTCTTAAAAAATGCAAAAGAAATTCATGTTTCTGAGATGTTCTGCAGGCTGCAAAAATGGTAATAGGGATTATATATGGTCCCACAGATCCAGAAATTCCATCTCTGCAATAGCCATACTCCTAATTTCCACTGTCTTCTTTTCAATCTTCTAAAAAGAAAAGAACTTTTCAACTTACATTGGTTGGGTAGTGGTGAAGAATGTGGCTGGGGCCATGCATACTATAAACAGTTCCTTGAATATGAGAAACACTTGCCAATCCTAGAGCAAAATCATTTGTCAATTCCCTCTCTATCATCTTCAGGTAGGGCTGGCAATCTCTTCCTTTAAACCCTGGCGTGCAGACAATTATCAAATATGAACCACTGATGTGGACAAATATAAAATAATTTCCTCTATATCTTCCGTAAATTTTCATGATGAGGGCCCTAGCATAATAAAAACCCTGAACAGATTCTGAGCATTTGAATAGAAAACTGATAGATTCCATTCCATTTGAAAAAAACAAGAAGACTGTGTGGCTTTTTCTAACAGTAATGAATACATGAACGCATGTGTTCACATCCATATTGCTGTGGTTTTAGGAATGTGGGCATGCACAGACTGACACCAGTCCTGAGTGACATCTTGCTTACACGTTCACTATTTCACTATATGAAGAATGATGATTTAACAGCCTAATTACGAACATTGATGCTATTAATTTTAATTCCAATGAATCATTTATTTGATAACAATTGAGAAAGAGAGAGAGAGAAATCAATCCCTTCTGTTGTCTCAAGCAGGATACTAGTTCATTTTTATTCATCACGCTACATTTGGGTTACCATACAAGACAATTAGCAGTGCAAAAAAGAGTAACCGAGCTAATCATGTTGAATGCTGCGATCAGCAGGAATGCATACCCAGGCATACTCAGCTACAGGGCTGCATTGGGGTCTTCAGGAAGTTGTGTGCCTGTCACTGACACAAAAGCAAATGTATTGCAACCAATTCTGGGATAACTACTCTTCCGTCCCTACACGTCCAGTCTCTAGTATCCCGTCTGGAGTAGAGATGTGGCTGCTTCTGCTAGATGAAAGAGTTCTACCTAGGGCCAATAATAATTCTGTTTGATTTAGGAAGATGCTTCTTCTTCATTAGAAAACTTCGATAAATTTTATTTTATTTTTGGAAACGTCAGCGATCAATTAGTTAATTAAAATATAAATAAAAATTGAAAGTGCAATTAAAACCAAGGCTTCTTTTTAAAAAATGAACAGCTGAAGGCAAAAGATGATAAAAGACCCAACTTTTCGATTGCTCCTTATCAAGAATTATGATCTTCAAGATCCCTCTCCTCCAAAGGTACATTTTCATAGATGGTCCCTAGTTGCCCCCATTCAAATCTAGGGAGCAAAGCCACCAAATATCCAGTTTTTAGGGCCAACTCAGCTATTCATTGATGAAAGAGAAAAAAATAGCCTGCCACTCAGCAGGCCATCTTGGGGGGAAGTCTGTTTTGGGAGGGAGGAAGATGAGAAGAGAGCATGAATGTTTCTTTTTCCCCCTTTTAAGCTAAATTATTGAGTCCAAGGGGTCTGGGGAGCAACCAGCAGCCTAACAAAGAGTAATGGTAAGGTGAAACATTATTTTAATGAAAGCAACTAAGTAAGAGCTTGGGGAAATAGATTAGCTATACCAAGACAATAAAGCTTAGGCCAAAACTGGTAATCATTAATTTAGGGATTCTTACACTGTGAGTTTGATCCCTTGGAGAGTTGCAAGGTCACAGCCAGTTTGTCCAGACAGTGTGACGGGACTTTCAGACTATGTCCCTGCTTTGCAGCTGTTTTTCTAGAATCTCTGAAGTCTTTTCTTCCTTTTGGCTTGCATGTTTTACACCTGTTTTGGTATCCTCTCAGGTACCCAACTGCAGACACCAAGGTACATTATTTTAGACTGCTAAACTTCTAGAAATGAGACTGGTTTAGGGGATGATATAGTAGAAAAGCCAAAGATGCTCATTCATCTTTAATAGTAGTGCTTATGGCAGTGCTGATAAAGGGAAGTCTAAGTCAACAGAGCAGGATGAAAGTTGCATACCTTTTGGTTTCACAAGTGTTTTTGTCACTAAAAAATGTCCTCAGGGTGTTATTTGTAAGAGAAAGCTGCCTGCTGAGAGCATGAAACCATCAAAAAGATGTGTGGAAACAAATTTTGCAGACTTAGCCAACAAGGCCTTAAGATTTTCTTTTTTTTTTTTTTTCAAATGAAGCTGAGCATGAGAAAAAAGTGAATATAGTTAATGTACCACTTCTCCTTGCATCTTCACGAGTTGCATATATATTTACCCAGTTCAACTCCTCACCCACTACATACAGAAGTACAGTCACGACACCACAAAATTTGAGAATTCCTGCACAAATCTGTAAATGGAATGAAAAGCAAAGCAAAGCAAAACACAGCACAACACAACACAACCAAGATATAGAGGAACACAGAATATAAAAGTACCCAGCTGAACAAGCCAGCACTGGAAAGCAGAAGCACATCCCAATGTTTCTGCCTGTAGCTTTTCAATATTCTCCTCCAACTTTACATTACAGATTCCAGGTATCCCTGGGCTTTTGGGCACCAGAGTGCTCTTAAGGATCTTACTTCTCGGATTTCCAGTTAACAATATCTAGAGACAAAAACTTATTCTCCCCAAATCCCAAGACTTAGAGTTACCAGTCACTTGTAGACAGAGTGATATTCACTTACTTTCCCTACCAGTTCACAAATGTGAGTGCACGCACTCTGTCCACGCATGAACTCGGCCTTCTGTGCATGTGCTTTGCTGGTGCGCACACCTTCCATTCATGCGCCCGGCCTAAAAAACGTGCCTAAATAGGATGGCATAGAGCCGGGGCGGGTAGGCAGGCCCACCCGTGATTTCCGCTACCGGTTTGGGTGAACTGGTCTGAATCGGCTGAATATCACCTCTGCTTGTAGAGCTGTCGCTCCATTGCTTTACAGTAATTTACATCTGAAGGCAGAGATGCTTCCTAAACTAAAAACATTATTTTCTGCTTACAGGTTAATTGCCTTGAATCAATTGCATACAATATTTTGCTCCAGAAATTATATTTAGAACTGCGGAAGGAGGGAAGGAAGGAAGGTAGGAAGGAAGGAAGGAAGGAAGGAAGGAAGGAAGGAAGGAAGGAAGGAAAGATTTTATGCAATACATATATGTAGCAGTTATAGATGCAGGTGGCAATACTTTTATTTTTTAAAAAAATACGGCTCAGTACTAACCTATTTCAATAAATATCTGATTGTATAAAATAAATGGATGTTTTTCAGTGAAGTCCCAAGGCCTGAGAATTGAGCAGCTTCATCTTAAGCATTAACGGCAGATTCCCTCAATATTAGACATCCCTTTGATTCCTAGATAATGATGCTGTTCATAAAAGACCAATATTCCCAAATAACACACCACTGTGTAGCCTCATTGACGTCAGTAGCACTGCACTTGAGAGACTGATTTGAATACAGCATTTTCAGTCTTGTGGCTGAGGGGTATATGAGAAGATCAACAAACAAAAAAATGCTGAATCATTTGGACATGTCCTCATCCATTGCAGCAAGGAACAGTGCTGGTTATGGTCTTCTCTGACTCCTCAGAGTCAGAGGCTAAGGAGCCTCCTGGCTGCCAAGTTATCAGCCTTGGCAGCCAGCAGACAATTCACACCCTGAAACTGAAAAAGAAAATCATCAAGAATAGGAGATGGGAGACTCAGATGAGGAGGAACCAGAGCCTGGGGGGCACTGAACCCCAAGATGTGAGGACGACCAAATGCAGTCTACTCAGCCACTCAAGAAGCATGTGGGACAATGTTGCTAACTGAGCCCCTATTTAGAAGCAGGCTCAGGAACTGCCTTTCCATTGGAAACCACTCTCCTCTATTAGACCTACATTACTCTATTCTTTCTTCTTGTTTTGCTCTGGGGCCATGGGACTCGTGTCTGATTTCTGGACTACAGGTAGTCCTTGACTTACAACCATCCATTGAGTGACTGTCTGAAGTTACAATGGCACAGAAAAAAAAATGATTCATGATTGTTTTTCAGACTTACAACCATTGCATGGTTGTAAGTGATCCCCATGTTTGTTTGTTTTTTTTGAACAAGTTTTATTAAATTTTCCTTTTACATATTACATATTTTATGAACAGAGTATCGACCAGGTCACATCTTATACAATTTATAACATAGTTATATATTGATTTTTATAATCTATTCCAATTTTCTTTTTTGTTTTTTCCAAATACAATTTACATATTTCAATTTGTGCCATGATATTCTTTTTCCCTACTTTTTTTATCTTATCTTAATCTCTTCTTAATACATAAACAATATCACCATCTACCCTTCAAATCCTAATTTCTTAGCATTACTTCAATTAATTATCTTATTTCTCCATTTATAAAGTATATTTCTCAAAATCCCCATCACATTTTTTGGCTATAAACAATGTACTTCATCGTATTCAATTTTTACTTTGAAACCCTTTAACTTAATTGACCTTCCACATCTTATCTTAATCTCTTCTAAGTACATAATAAGCAATATCACTATCTGCCCTTAATCTCTAATTCCTTGTTATAGCATCAATTAATTATTTTATTTCATCATTTACAACATATTATTTCAAAATCCCCATCACACTTTCTTATATTTCAATTTTATCCCTTGATTTCAGTTATTTTCATAATTAAACCAAATTACCACTTCATATTTCCTCTGCTGTTCATTTTGCAATACACAATATACATCATCATATTTACTTTTTACATTCACAATTACTAATGTTAATACAGTTCCCTTAGAACTACTAATATATACCTTATCTCCCTTCCTCCTTTCCACTATTCTTCCCCTTTTAAACATTTTCTCTTGGTCTCTCCAGAATTCCACTTCTGAATAATTTTCTCTCTTTATCCCATTCTCTTGTCTTCTTCGTTTTCTTTTTTTTTCTTTTTATATTTATTATATCTTTTCTCCAGGGGTGAAATATACTTACCTTCCTTACCGGTTCAGAAGTGCACGCACTGGGTACCACTCACTCAGTACCAGTATTCTGTTCAAACACCGCTCCTGCACAAAATCTTATTCCGGTTGCCCCAGCTTCAAAGCAGTCTGCCCAGCTGCCAGTTCGAAGAGCTGCCTCCAACCTTTCGAGGAACTTGCCTGTTCCTCTTGGTCATCCAAGGTGCCTCTCCTTCTTCACCATCCCTACAGGACAGTTCTGGTCCAAAGACCCCTAGACAGCGGTTTGTCTGGCTGGATTTTTGCGAGGCTCATCAGAGCCCGCTATTTTCCAGCCAGTCTCACTGCGACACTTCCAGTTTCTCCATAAGTGATCCCCATGTTGACATGATCCAAATTCAGATGCTGGGCAGCTGGCTCATATTTATGACCGTTGCAGTGCCCCAGTGTCATGTGATCACTTTTTTGCAATCTTCTGATAAGCAAAGTCAATGGGAAAGCCAGATTCACTTAACAGCCATGTTAGTAACTTAACAGCTGCAATGATTCATGTAACAACTGTGGCAAGAAAAGTCATAACATGGGGCAAAACTCACTTAACAACTGTCTTGCTTAGTGACATAAATTTTGGGCTCAATTGTGGTCATACATTGAGGACTATCTCTTGTGTCTCTGGCAATGCCTAACCTAGTTTTGCTGAGTCTGCAGACCATCAGTTGCTTGCCTTTTTGGCCCATCCTTGTGTTTCAGATGGCTGTGACTTAGGCTTGGCCTCTGTGCTGCTTATGCTATATCCTGGGCATCAGACACGACTAACTTTCCTTGTATTTCTCTGGAGTGCACCTGTGATTTCTCAATTGGATATTTTACCTTCTTTTGTATTTGCCCAAAGTGCAGAGTCAGCATTAAACATCTATAGTTGTAACTGGTTTCAGTGTGTTTGCTCAGTTTAGAATAGGACACTGCTGGATTTTTCTGCAACTATGACAACTTCCATCCCTTGGGAGTTGGGCGGCATAGAAATGTGACAAAATAAAGAAATAAATAAATAAATACGTACTATAAGATGCTTCATATCACAGGATGGAATCTAAAGTGCTGTATCTGCTTATATGCTTTTTAGCTTGTACCTTTGATAAAAGTTAATGGATCTATTCTGTTCTCTTTTGGGGGAAAAAATCCAGTTTTTAACATACATTCTCCAGACATGCTTTCAGTCCACTTCAATTATATATTTTTCTTATGGCAGCCTTCCAAAACATAGTGCTCTTCACTTAGGTTGGAATTACACTTCCCAGAATTCCCAATTGAAATGATGAGTAGAGAAGGCTAGATTTTTAAGATACATTCAGGTGGCTGACAATAGCATAAATAGGACAAGAGCATCCCCTTGTGAGTAAGAAATATTCCAGAAAAGTTGCTTATATCCTATAGGATTTTGTGACAAAATGTGTCTCGGTTTGGGTCTCAGTTTGTGAGATGAACCGCCATGTACGAAAGAAGCAAAAACAGAATTGAATGAGATGAAGCTGGAGTAATAAACACTATTTGCATTGTATTGCCCGAGACAAAGGACTTGATTTCTTGGATGATTGGACCAACATTGGTTCCAAGAGAAAAATTAAGTGAGACCAATATTATATTTCAGAAAGGATCAGTGGATTTTGTTCCTCAAAAGAACAATATAGTTTCTCATAATCTTTCTTCACCACAAGTTTAAGACAAGCTTTTAAAACTAATCTAAATATATGTTTTATAGCAACTCCCTATATTTACCACAACATAGCACCCATCAGCAACAGCAAAGATCTCCAGCATTACACAAATAAATGCATGATGGCAGGCTGTATTCTAAAAGAGCTGTGTGCATTTCACAATGCAGGTAAATGTCATTATAAATATCTATACAAGTAGGAGAACAGAAATTACTGGGTAGTTTATTACTAGGAAGGCAGTTTATGTTTATAATTCTTCCCAGAAGAACAGAGGTGTATTTTTATGTCAAAATTAACAATTGTTAAACAATCCTTAGTTTGTCTGAGTCAGTTGGAAGGCAGGTAGGCACGGAAGGAGGGAGGGAGGGAGGGAGGGAAGGAAGGAAGGAAGGAAAGAAGGAAGGAAGGAAGGAAGGAAGGAAGGAAGGAAGGAAGGAAGGAAGGAGGGAAGGAAGGAAGGAAGGAAGGAAGGAAGGAAGGAAGGAAGGAAGGAAGGAAAGAAAGTAGGTGACAGGCCATATCACTGTGTATATATTTTGTAATAAAAATCTTCAATGAAGGTTGATTTTCCTGCAGGAATACAACATTAAAATCTGATGAAGCCAATGTATACGACTGTCAAACGGAAATGATTTCTCAGCATTACACAATGCTGCCTTCATGCTGGAGGCTGGAGGATAATTTCTATCGCCAATTCTGCTCTGGAGGGCTCTGCTTCCATTTCTCTCTCTCTCTCTCTCTCTCTCTCTCTCTCTCTCTCTCTCTCTCTCTCTCTCTCTCTCTCCCTCCCTCCCTCCCTCCCTCCCTCCCTCCCTCCCTCTCTCTCTCTCTCTCTCTCTCCATTGGTGGAGAGAACTCTCCATTGGAGTTCCACCAAACCATTGGTGGAACTCCAAATAAGCTGGAATAGGTCGTTTTGAAATTCTATTTGCTGGTGTTTTTTTAAAAAAGCAAAACCACTTGTCTCATCTTTTGAAAGAGGCCCTGGTCTCATGGTGTAATCTTCTACCTATTTATTTGGACCTAAGTTCCACTGACTTCGTTGAGGCTCTTTCCTAAGTAAATTATATAGGATTGTAGCTCAAACCACTGGTTGAAAATCAGTGGACCTTTGCAATGTTACATTATACTCAATAGGATTTATTTTCAGTCAGAAAATTTAAGGACTTGTCAATGGTTGGAAGAAAAAGATTTAGTGTAAGCCAGAGAGCAGGCAGTCATTTTTCAAGAGATTGCATATTGTAGGATGTAATAATAGTTGAAGCTGTTCACATTAAGAAAGAGAGAGAGATGAGGTGACAACCCATGCCTTGTTGTGTCATCATTTCAGAGATATTAACTTACCTAAACAAAGGAACAGAATGATCACGGGTAGGTAAAAAAGTGGGAGCAAGAACAACCTCCAACTTCCTGCTGACTTCCCCACTGAGTTTCCTCAAGGAAAACTATCCAGAGCATCAGAAATCTTCCTCCCTCCCTCCTTCCCTTCTCTTTCCAGCGACAGGTAAGTGGCTCCTGCTGGGTGATGGAGAAATAAGGGATTGCAAGACTGGCTGGGAAATTGTCACAGAACATTGAAAATGAAGATCATGTGACCGCAGCAACAGCAGCCTAGCAGCAGCCAGTGGCACTGAAAGAGCCACAGAAATATTCATTCCCTTGTGAGTCATCGGTCCCAGATTGGGACACATTTTCTAAATTAGACCATTTGAAATATCTTGGTTCAAGTGATGCCCCATTTCACCCCATTAAAGGTCATGATAATGAGAGTTTGAGTAATACATACAGATGAATCCTGGCCATGGTGTGGCCTTATTGACCAAAGAAGGAAAACAGATTGGATTCAGTGAAGCAAATAGTATTTCACAAAGAAACCAATGATTTCAGATAGAACTAAGTGCAACAAAGGAACTCAGGCTAATTAAACTGCAAAGCAGCCTCCTAGATAAGGATAAAATCTTATGAAGAGTCTTATTAGATTAAAACAGAATTCTGTCTCTTCCAACGTACAAATGCCCCACCAGAGATCCACTGGCCAATGAAAACTCTTGTCAATGAGATGGAGCTACAACCGTAGTAACCCTGTTGCTTCCCCCCCCCCTTTCAGGAACTGATTAAGAAGCCTCAGGCTCTCTGATATTGGAACTCATTAGCAGCTAGTGATATATTCCAAGAATGTGTGCGATTGATTTCTAAAACGACCTAAATCAGTGGCCGTCACTTTGTTTTATATAAGTGAATTCCACAGCTCATTTATGTGCTGGATGAAGCTGTACTTCTGATTACTCAGTTCATTGGACGACTCTGAGTTCACCGCATATTATTTTAATTGCTCCACACCATGCCTAATTTGTCATATTTCTCTCATGTCCTCCTTCTCTTTATTCTAAGTTTAAAAGCCCTGAGGATTAGTACGTTTCCTCATATGGGATTTTCTCCGGTCCCTTGATAATTGGCTTATCTCTTCCTGCAGCTTTCCCACTTCTGCGAAATGCTTTTTGGAGGGGGCAGTGGCAGAACTGTACATGCAGTTTCGCCCAATGTAATTAGCACCCTAGATTTATACCAAGGGTTTATTATTTTTATTTCCCTTTCCCTTTCCTAATCTTCCTCTGCAGTAAATTTGACTTTTTTTTTTTTTTTTTTTTTGAGAATCAGGACTTTACACTGATATTCCTGAGCAATTTGGTTCCTGTTATTCCCATCACAATTCCCACCTGTCATTCTCTGAAGCAGTAAATATCACCCTTCATCCTTAGGTTAACTCTGGGGAATTATTTTTCACAATTGTATGCATTAATTTGTGACAGGCCTGCCTTTCTGTGCTTTTGTGATAGCTGAATTAAACTTCTTTATTGATGCTGGTCTGGCCCAAAGTTTTATCGCATTCTGAAATACCTAAACTCAGCATCTGTAGTCAGTTTGCAGCCATTTTGGAGGGAAAAATGCAGGAGCGAAAGATTATTCCAAACTATCATTGTTTGGTTGTATTCCAGATGTTATTTATATAAGGATGCTCTACAAAAGAAGGCTAGCTAAGAACATGTGGATTGGACATTCAGACCCGTTGTGATTTCTAAACCACAAAACATCTTTTATAGGCAGACTCTAAATCTGGCTCAAATCCAGAATATACAAACCGCTATGCAACAATGATTGCATATACATTGAGAGTTTATTCCAGAGGTCTTCAAACTTGGCAGCTTTAAGTCTTGTGGACTTCAACTCCCAGAATTCTCCAGCCAGCATAGCTTGTGTCCTTAAAGCTGCCAAGTTTGGGGACCCCTGGTTTATTCACTGGAGATAAATTCTTTGTGTGTCCAATCACACTTGGCCAATAAAGAATTCTGTTCTGTTCTGTTCTGTTCTGTTCTGTTCATTCTGTTCTGTTCTGTTCTATCTCTTCTATCCCATCCCATCCCATCCCATCTCTCCTGCATCACTTCTAGCTGAGAGCAACAGAAGAAATTGCCTTCAAGAACAGCTAATTTTTCTGTCTGTAAATTTATCTTTCATTCTCTCTTTTGGTAGAGGGGAAAAAAACCTGACCCAGAGTAAGGGTAAGTTATGGAGTGCTTGGTTCTTCCAATCCATCTGCATGAAAGAAATGTAGACTCACAGCAGCCCTGCTGATATCATCAGAAGTTAGAAACGGGAAGTAATCACAGGAGCAGTGAGGAGAATACAATGTAGAAGACAATTTGCTTGCTTGATGTCAGGAAAGAAGCGATAAACAGAGGGAAAATAGGGAGAAGCCCCTGCCAGGCAGAAGGTATCTTTTTTTCTGAAGCCATTTCTACAGTTCAGCACCTGATCCCACAGGTGTCAAGATTAAATGTAAAACCATCCGATTTGGGGTCTCTTGAAAGCCATGTTACAAAAACATTTGGAATCAATATGTTTTTCCCCAGTAAGAAATTCTTCAGGGTGGGGTGTAAAGTAAAGGCAAACAATTTTAAAATAAAGCAAGGCGGGAAACGATCCCAAATCTTTCTTCTTCATTATTCCCTGTTTTATTTTTCTGTTGTCTTATCTTCTGTTCTGGAAATCCTCTTGATGTTTTACTTTTTTCCTCCCTTTCTCTGTTAATGTTTCCCAGCTCAAACTATATTTCTCATTTCTCCCAATCAATGTATCATCTAGAAATGGAACTTAGCTGACTTCCAGAGGAAAGGAAACGAACCGTTTCTTAATTATTCAGTCAGACAGTTTTCTATTATCTAATTCAGTCTCTCCCCCACTTTCACTTTTATGAGAGGGGGGGGGAATGAATAGTATACTTATTTTTGTTTTTGTTTAGCAAGTTGGAATATGGTCATTTTGAAAAATCAGGCAGAAATAACAGCTACGAGTCTTTGCTTTTATCTCTTATCCTGCATCATTAAATCCATATAAAGTCTGTCAACAGAATGTATTTATCTCTTCAACACTCCTGTGCCAAGTGGGAATGAAATGGTTGCTAAGGGCATTAACTGTATGAGTGCTACCAACCTACATTTCTAGATTCAAGTTCAAAGTTAGGATTTGTTTTCTAGCTTGCAATAATAATAATGCTACATTGAGTCCTTGAAGAATTCATAATCCACAGGCATTAGTACTGCTGTATCAGTTTTTCATTTTTGCCCACTTGGAATAATCTAAACCAGTGCGGTTTTTTTTCCAATGAATTGCAGCAACCGAAAAACAGTATCTGTTAAATATCATGCTGTTATGCAGCCTGTATGGCAAATCTCTTATACACTGTCTGTTCAGTAAGCAGCTTGTTATAAATATACCACAATTTAAGAAGACCATGAAATATTCCTGAAAATTCCAACCTACATTGTTGTCTTTAATGAAAGATGCGGTATGTCTTGTTTTAAAACCCTTCGACCTCAGAATTTGAGGGAAAATTTTTATAAAATGTTTTACAGATGGCATTTAGATCCTAAGAAATTGTCGTGTATGTACCCTAATGTTCAACCAAAATGTTGGAGATGTGACTGCTTAGATGCTACATATTATCATATGTGGTGGACTTGTAAGAAAGTGAAGGCTTTTTGGATAAAAATTTGGTGGGTCATGCAGAATGTTTTGAAGAAAAAAATTCAGTTTTCTCCACAATTGTTTTTACTGGGTATAGCTAAGGGTTTTACATTGGGTGAAACAAAGCTGATATTGTATATGATAACTGCAGCAAGACTACTGATAGGTCAATACTGGAAAAATGAAGATATGCCCTGTTGCAATATTTCCAGGATCAGACTCAATAAAGATAATAGAAGTTAAAGCTTTAAATATATTTCTTTTTAATTATGATAGGCATTCTATATTCACTGAATATTCAAGGTAGAAGCCACGAGAATGGTGAGGGTGGCTCCTTATATATACAAGGGGTGGAGCTAGGAATGGGAGTGGTAAGTTATGAATACATTAAAGTCCAAAGAATAAGTTAACCTCTGATGTTCCATATATACATTATTTACACATTGGAGAATAAGGCATTTACATCTGACAAATCCCCCTCTAAATGCCGGTTCGTTACACAACACCAATTACATTCTGATTCAGGACAATATAATACATATAATTTAGAAGTTAAATATTTGTGTTGTTTAGAAGGTAAGGGTTTTGTTAATATATCAGCTAATTGTTCAGAAGTATCGCAATGTATTGCTTTAATGAATCCGTCTTGAGACAGTTGTCTCACATGCTTAAACTTTATATCAATATGCCTGGACCTTTGTCCAATTGCATCGGATCTGGATATTTCAATGGCCGCTTTATTGTCTTCATGCATAATAAATGGTAAGGTGGGTTTCTTCCAAACATCAGTGATCAGATCATTGAACCATACAAGGTTATTTGCAGCTTTGGACAAACAAACATATTCCGCTTCTGTAGTAGAAGTGGCTACTAGTTCTTGTTTACCAGTATACCAGTAAACTGGACAATCATTCAATAGAAAAACATAACCAGAAGTACTCTTTCTGCATGATGTATCACCAGCCCAATCTGCATCAGCATAACAAGTAATTTTTGGTTCTCTGTCATTATTGGGTTCCAACATTAAACAAAAATCTAATGTACCCTTCAGATATCTTAGAATTCTTTTGACAGCTTCCCAATGATACAAGGTTGGTTTACTAACATATCTTGACAATAGATTGAGAGGTAATGCAATATCTGGCCTAGTCCAATTAGATATATAAAGGAGTGAACCTATAACTGATCTGTAAAATGTGTTGTCTTTAAACTCAGGGGAAGATTCATCAGTGTTTCTAAGAAAATCAGTTTGCATAGGGGTGTCACAGGTTTTAGCATTATTTAAGTTACATTTGTTTAGGAGTTCGATGATTTTATCTTTCTGTGTAAGTTTGAATCCCCTTTTAGTTTTGTTAATTTGCACACCAAGGTATTTATTCACTTTACCCAGAGATTTCAGTGAGAAGTGTTCATTTAACTTATTTACAAAGATTTCCCTGCTCTCTTTATGCTTTCCAATGTATAAAATATCGTCCACGTAAATTAATACAAATTCAATATGATCATTACTCTTTTTTACAAAGAAACAGTTATCAGCAGTGGTGGCGTTGAAATCCATGGTCTTAAGTACTTTTACCAAGCAATCGTACCATCTTTTGCCGGATTGCTTTAATCCGTACAGACTCTTATTTAATAACCAAATTTCGTTCTTATTAGTGTATTGACTGTGTGGTGCTCTTACATATATTTCCTTATCTAATTTTGCATGTAAGTATGCGGTCTGTATGTCATATTGGAATACGTCCAGATTGAGTGCAGATGCTACTACAAGGGCTGTTTTGACACTCTCTGTTCTCACTGTGGGTGAATATGTATCAGTATAGTCTTCTGGATATTTTTGTGCATAGCCTTGTGCAACTAGTCTAGCCTTGTATAAGGTATTGCCTCCTTCTAAGTTCTTAATTTTATAAATCCACCTGGTACCTATAATTGTTTTATCCTTAGGTGCGATTGCAGGTGTGAATACATTTAATCCTTGTAAACTTTCCATCTCTTTTTCCATAGCTAGTTCCCATTTTTCTCTTTCTTCATGTGGAAGTTTCAATACTTCTTCATATGTATTAGGTGTTATTTGTTCTCCATTCATATGCATTATGTAATCTTTGTATTTATTTGGTATTTGGTTTCTATTGTTTCTAATAGTTCTTTCAGGCTTGCTATGGTTATCATGCAAATATCTAGCTTCCTTTTTTGTTAATGTGTCTGTCTTTATTTTATGCTGACTATTAGTCCAAGTTTTGGTTTTGTTCTTACTTTTGTTAATATTTTGATTTTCTGTTGTTCCTTCCTCGCAAGATATCTTATCTTTACATTTATTAGGAAATATTTCATTAAGGTGCAATTTTGACCAATTGGCCTGTTCATGGAACACAGCTGTTCTGGATACTATAAATTTGTTATTACTATCAATAAATCTGTACCCTTTGGTTCCAGTTTCGTATCCCATGAATCTTAATCTCCTGGATACGTTTTCTCCCTTTCTCCTCAATTGTTTAGGTATGTGTACGTCTGCAGTGACTCCAAATATGTGCATGTGTGATAATTTGGGTTTTCTATTGTACATCACCTCATATGGTGTCTTATTCACAATACTGGACCAGGTTCTATTTTGAGTGTAATTCGAATAATGTAATGCCTCTGACCAAAATTGTTTGCCTAAACCAGCATCCTCTAATGTGCACCTAATCATGGTTTGTAGTGTGGAATTTTTCCTCTCTGCAACTCCATTTTGAAATGCAGAAAAAGGATTGGACGTGAAATGTAACATTCCTCTATCCTTTAACCATTGGGAGAATTCTTTAGACATGAACTCACATCCCCTATCTGTCATAATTTGCTTTATTCTGATATTATGTTGTGTTTCTATACGTTTGTAGAATTCCTTAAATTTCTGAAATGTTTCATCCTTGTGCTTTAATGTGTAAACAAAACCATATCGGCTGTAGTCATCCACTATTGTTAGGAAGTAACGTTTTCTATAGGTAATTGAGGGACTTAATGGACCAACTAAGTCCATATGTACCAAATCAAAAATATTGTTAGTTGATCTGTTAGATTTTTTTGGTCTGGGACTGGTTTTTAGTTTGGTGGACTTACATACTGAGCATTCCAAATAATTTTCACAATTTTTTATTTTGACACCTTCTGCGTGTTCAGTCATTTTTTGTACTACAGGAAAGCTTGCATGTCCTAACTTCCTGTGTAAGATGTGAGCACACTCATCATGAATTGGTTTACCTATTTTTGGTTTCTTTTCCTTGTATGTGTTTTTGTGATCATGAGTTATTCTACACTCATCATTGTCACTGTTACTGACATTTTCATCATCTGCTTCAATACAATCTTCCATATTTGAATCAATGTTATGTAAACATCTTTCTTTAGTTATCAGATAGGGTAGACCTCCTTTTATCATTACAGTACCTACATTTGTTTTGTTCTTTTCTATAGTTGCTTTCCCCTTTGAGAAAACTATATTGATATCAGATTCTCTGCTTAATTTTATGGCACTTAGTATGTTGTGAGGTATTTCTGGGATTAATAATACCCCCTCTATTTTCCCTAGACCAGGCAAGGTCACATTTCCTTTGCCTAGTACTTGAACCTTTTCTTGATTAGCTACCTTTATCACAAACTTATCTTCTATAAATGAAGATAATATACTTTTGTTGTTGGTGGTGTGATTTGTTGCACCAGAATCAATAAGCCAATTGTTATTCTCATCCTGCTGTGTTCTGGTGCTGTCTTGTTTATTTAGCCCATTCAGTGACCCAGATTTCCTCTCTTTTGAATTTTCTCTACCCCCTCTACCTTCTTTGTAATTTGGTGGGCTTCTATATTTGTGTCTATCTGTGGAAGATTGTCTGTAATTATATTTGCTCCTATATTCTGGTCTATGTCTCTCTCTTGAGACTTTGGGGCAGTCTCTTCTACTATGTTCCCTGGATCCACAATTGTAGCATCTAAAGGCCTCATTATGTTTATCTTGAAAGACTACTTTCCTAAAAGGTTTGTGGTCTGTTTGGTTATTGGATCGATTTTTTCTTGAATTGTCTTCTGCTATCAATTTGTTAGATAGACTTTCTATGGATAAATATCCCAAATTAATGGTATCTAAGTGTGACATAAAGCTATCCCATGATGGATCAAGTGAATTGATAATAACACTTTTCATTGTTTGATCTGAAATCACTTCCCCCCTCAATTGTAACTCAGCTCTTATTTTGTTTAGATTTATCAAATGCTCACTTATAGAAACCCCTGGTTTTACTCTAGAGGAAAAGAAATCCTTAGACATTCTTGTGGTTGTAGCTACGCTATCGCTGTGAAATAGATTAAACATGCATTGAATTATTTCTGATACAGTTAGGTTTGGTTTGATGCTATGATACATTGCAGGAGACACGCTAGATATTATTATGAAAAATGCTCTATGATGTAAACAATCTATTTTTAAAGTCCAAGGTCTTCTTGGAGGGCTAGTTATAAAGAATAGTAAATTTTCTTTCATGAAAATAACCTGAAGCTGTTGATACCACTCTTGTAAATTAATGCCATCAATTCTAAGTTTTGGGAAGTCACTGGGTAAGTTACCTACATTATTCTGTCCATTACTTACAACCTGGGGCAGTCCGTGATCTCTCAAGTGTAGGAAATTACAGAACGGCATTGGGATGCTTGCAATGAGTCTGCGCGGTTCTCTGGCCAGTTCAAGTCCTTCTGGGTCGTCTACGTAGTTTCGCACATGCGCGTTGTTCATTTCTTCTTTGGTGGCGTCGTGGAAGGTTCTCTCCCTTTCAGCTCTCTCGATCCGCTCCTCCTCAGATGAGTCGGTCTCTGGCTCGGTTTTTGTGATTCTGGTGGTGGTGACGGTTCTTTTCTTCTTTTTGTGTGCGTTGGTATTCGATTTTGTCTGTGGTGTAGGGCGAAATCGGCATGGCTCTCTGGGCTCGGGCGTCGTCGCTTTCGAAGTCAGGATGGGAGCGTGCAGGTCTTGAGTCGCCGGTTTGATTTCTTGCTTCTTCGTAGATGTCTTGGTAATTTTCAGTCTTGGCCCAAAAGCAGCAAAAAGCGTTTTCATTGCTGATTTTACTTGAGATTTTGTTAAATCGTCTTCACTTTCTGATTTTGGATCATCTGAAGAGTTTGAGACTTCTTTCTCACTTTCTTCGTCTGATAGTGTTTTTCGCGCCAGAAATTTTGAACTGAGCGTTTTGATTGGCTCTGCTCCATTCTCTTTTGAAGTTCGTTGAAACCAAGATGGCTGCCATTCAAAATTTCGCGCGGGATCACATCTTTTCTTTTTAACAACTATTTTCTCAGTAGTCATCTCACTTACGATTTTTTGATCTTTGGGTTTTTCTTTAATGACGTTTTTCTCTCTCGCTGCTCCGCTGTTCTTCAGCATCTCCTGGAGGTCCGCGATGAGACTTTCATCATTCTTTTGGCTTTTTAGTATCTTTAATATCTCTGACCTGAGTTCGTTATTTTCTATTTCGATTTCTTTCTGGTCATTATTTTCACTCATTAGTTCTTCTTCTTCAGTGGTGTATTCTTCGGATTCTCTCGAAATCGCATTGGTGGATTCGTTGATCATCTCTTGATCAGTTTCTATTTCTTTGCTGTAGGCCCTGGTGTTGGGCCTATCTTTCTTGGACATTTTTAATTACTTATTGAGTCAATTAACCATCCTCTGCTACCAGCTTGTTGCAATATTTCCAGGATCAGACTCAATAAAGATAATAGAAGTTAAAGCTTTAAATATATTTCTTTTTAATTATGATAGGCATTCTATATTCACTGAATATTCAAGGTAGAAGCCACGAGAATGGTGAGGGTGGCTCCTTATATATACAAGGGGTGGAGCTAGGAATGGGAGTGGTAAGTTATGAATACATTAAAGTCCAAAGAATAAGTTAACCTCTGATGTTCCATATATACATTATTTACACATTGGAGAATAAGGCATTTACATCTGACATGCCCACTATTGAGGAATGGACCTTGAAGATGGCCAGCTTTGCAGAGATGGCGAAGATTTCAGCATATTTAAAAGATCGCTCACAAGAGACTTATGAATGGGAGTGGAAAAAGTGGATAGATTATGTGCAGAACAAATATCAAACCAGGAAGTATCAGATAGCTTTTAACTGAAAGTATTATATAAAGATAGAATATATTGGATGTGGAGGGGTTCAAGTTTTTATAAAAAGGGGATTTTGATTTGGATTATATTTTGTGGAAGTCCGGGGGGGAGGGGTGAGTTAGGGAGGGTTAGGGAGGTTAGGGAGGTTTGGGAGGGTGGGGGGGGGAAATGGGAAGAAAATGTAATTGTAAAAGCTTTTCAATTAAAAAAAAAACAAAAAACCCTTCGACCTTATCCTGGGAAAAAGAAAGTAAGAACCAAACATCGTATACAAAACTGTATATATTTTTTAAAAGTGCTCATTGCTCTTTCCTTCAAAAAACTATTGCCTAAAACACCCTAACATACAAATGATGAGATAAGAGGCATCCACCGCTAACCACAACGACACTCAAAGGACACAATGTTCATGGTGATGTGAGAATGTAAGCTTTCCCCAGTGTTGCATGCAAATAAATCAGAGGTGGAGTTTGCATTCTGACACTATAATGCATACTCCTTCCATTCAGTTTCAATTTCAATTTACTATGGTCGTAGACTAGTACAGTATCCCTCGATTCGCCCTCTGTGGATCTCTATGGGCAAAATATACAATTAAGGTATGGCCATGTATATATACATGCATACTCAAATAAAAAGCAACAATGGTCCTTGAAAAGGTGATCAACCAGCAGAAAAAGCAATTTAAAGAGTCAACTCTTGACATTTGTGAAACATGTGTTCCTTTAAAATGTCAGAGAAATGATGCTGCAATGCACCAAAATTGCAAAAGGAATAAAAGATCAAAACCAAACAGTAAAGAAAATGGCGGCATTCTTTTTTAATTAACCATTAAAAAAATAAATAAACAGGCAGGTAAAAAAGAAAATACACATAGTATTAGTAAACAGTCAGAGAAATTGCAGTAGATGTACAGTTAATGCTCGATACATCACTGATAAAGAATTACCAATAAAAAGCAGAATGCACTGAGCTATTTTTAACAAAAAGGATTTTAAAGCTCTTCTCAAATCTCTGAGCTTGATGCTAGTATCTCCACTGCTTTCTTATTTAAAGATAAATCACAGAAAGAAAGAAAGAAAGAAAGAAAGAAAGAAAGAAAGAAAGAAAGAAAGAAAGAAAGAAAGAAAAAAGAAGAGGAGGAGGAAGGAAGGAAGAAAGGAAGATCTGCTAAGAATATTATTGAGAAGTTATGTTTCTAACTTCCCCTTTGTTGTTCTCTGTGCTTTATGTTTTGACCTTCTTAACACAGTAATGAAGCTGGTCAAGTTCAGCAGATCCTGGCTAAAGCAAATCCTAAGTATCTTAATTTATTTTTTAAGGAAGGCAATCAACCTTCATTACTCTGGAATAATCCACTTGGACTGGAAACACTGAGCTTATGTCCATAATGCTGGATACTGATGAATCCAGATTTAACTCTGACATCGAACTAGTTGTACAAGCAGGAAACCTGCCATGGCCTTTAGCCATACATTTCACATCACAGGGCAGAAGTCATTAGAAGCCACATGACAGATGGACATTCAATAACCGGTCTTGTTCCAGCCAGAGATTCCATTACGAGAGAGCCACACCAGTCAAATCTCATTCAGTTTTCAGTTGTTAAACTTATTACGAGACTGTGAGAAAAGCATAAGATCAGACAGATTTCATAAAGGAGTACTGTAATTCTCTGCGTTCAAAAAATAATGTTGCTTGAATTTAGGGTGGCAGGAAGAAATAATTAATTCTGCAGGTATGTTTGCAGGATTACCATTGTCTACAGTCCTGAAAAAAAAATGTTCATTGTTTTGGATTTAATTACTCAATGGAATGTTTGTAGACTACAAATGTTGGGAGTGGGTGTTCTTAAAAAAAGAGTTTTTAGCGGAAGATGCTTTCTCCCAGTTCAGGCACCCTCCACTTGCAAACTAGCTTTTTCCTAATTTGGTCAGTGGTTGCATCTAGGATTGTCTGCAAACAAAGTATACTGTTGAGTTATATGGCCTCTCCCCAACTACTGATTTATGGCTGCCTACATGGAACAGTACACAGAGGACTCAGGTGTTCACGGATGCAGTTGTGGCAACATCTGTCATTGCAAAAATAAGACTTTTGAAATTTGAAATGTGGCATAGCTGGGAACAATCAATGCCTAGGCCAAATGTTAAATGGCTTTTGAAATCCGACTGTTCTCAGGGATGAGGACAATGTAAAGTAGTATTGTGATCAAACTGTTTTGTGTTTTTTTAGCTTAGGTCTGCAAGCCCACTGAACTCACTGGTTCCGTAGAGCAGGGGTCTCCAACCTTTCTCCAAGCTTTGCTGGTGAGGAATTCTGGGAGTTGAAGTCCACAAGTCTTAAAGTTGCCAAGGTTGGAGAGCCCTGCTCTAGACACTGTTTTGCCAAGTTCCTCACTACTCCTTAAGGGGAGACTTTACTGAACCTCAATGGGATGATCATACTTGGCTAATGTACTGACTTCAGACTGGTCACTGGCCGTTGATAATGCCGGTGTTGTTTTACATTGTTGGTGAAGCTAAAACTTGCCACCGGTGAAAGAAAGCTTCAGTGCAGAGCAAAATGGCAAGAGAAACCAAGATATGGAATATCCTGAACTCAGAAAGCTCAAACTGTCCAAAGAACTGCTGATTCAGTTCTACAGAGGAATTATTGAGTCTGTCATCTCTATAACAGCACCTCTATAACTGTCTGGTTTGGCTCTGCAACCAAACAAAAACACAGACTTCAACAGATAATTAGAACTGCAGAAAAAATAATTGCTACCAACCTGCCTTCCATTGAGGATCTGTATACTGCACAAGTCAAAAAGAGGGCTCTGAAAATATCTACAGACCCCTCAAATCCTGGACATAAATTTTTTCAACTTCTACCCTCAAAACGACGCTGTAGAGCACTGCACACCAGAACAACTAGGCACAAGGACAGTTTTTCCCTGAATGCCATCACTCTGCTTAACAACTAATTCCCACAACACTGTCAAATAATTTACTAAGAATGTATTACTATTATTCTTCTCTTCTTTACTAGTATCTATCTCTTCCCACTTATTACTATAACCATGTGCTTGCATCTTTCAATTTATATTGTTTTTACTTGTTTCCTAGTACGATTTGATAGCTTATTGTAACCTTGACTATCACTAAGTGTTGTATCTTTTTATTCTTGAAAAATGTATTTTATTCTCCTTATGTACACTGAGAGCATATACACCAAAGACAAATTCCTTGTGTGTCCAATCACACTTGGCCAATAAAGAATTCTATTCTATTCTATTCTATTCTATTCTATTCTATTCTATTCTATTCTATTCTATTCTATTCTATTCTATTCTATTAACTAGCCTCCTGACAACGTCTCTTTTGAGCTGTGTCCCACATTTGGAGGAATGTAAACAATGTGCAAGAATAATTTTGATTATTACTATCCTTTGTATCTGTAATCTCAAGCCTTCAGTTTTATCTTTTAAAATTGGAAGAGTAGCTTTTGTCTCCACACACCATGTTTCCTGCATCGTATCTTGAAAAAAACTCGGTAAGAATGTATACTAAGATGGGCATTTAATTAGTTCTTTCAACCAGAAGTTTTCCTTTCCAAAACTTTGGCACTCAGATATACGGTAATTGGCTATCAATATTACAGCATGAATCTGCACTGCAAGGAGATCAATATCATGCATCATTGTCTAATGTACCAGGAGGAGGGAAGTCATCAAAGACAGTCATACTGCCTGAGGGTAAAGCAAAAAAAAATTAGCTACTAATTACATTCGGATCTCAGAGGTCCATAGCAATTACATTTGATGACCACAGCATAGGAGACCAAGGCAGGGAATTATGTTGTGTTAAAAATGGCCCATAAAACATATCAGAAAACACATATATACATACAGTACCTACCAACCTACCTACAGACATATCTGTATGCATAACCTATGGAAGTACCTATTCAGCTGTTTCCTCTACCCTGTAGGGAGTCTCGTCATTTTTCCATGCTAGCTTTGAGCTGAGGATGTGGCATCTTAGAATATATCTGGTGGACACCAGGATGGAGTATAGCTATGGAGAGAAAAATAAAATTGGCCGAATGAAGATCAAACAAAGGAAAAACATGCAGCTTCCCCATTGATTTTGGCTTTTCCAGACCACTTCAATATTTTTTAATATGTCTGGGATGAAATGATTAAATATATCGAGGGTGAAATCCAAATTTTTTCCCTACCAGTTCTGTGAGCGTGGCTTGGTGGGCGTGGCAGGGGAAGGATATTGCAAAAACTCCATTCCCACCCCGCTCCAGGGGAAGGATACTGCAAAATCTCCATTCCCCCCTCTCCTGGGGGAAGGATATTGCAAAATCTCCATTCCCACCCCACTCTGGGACCAGCCAGAGGTGATATTTGCCGGTTCTCCAAACTACTCAAAATTTCCACTATTGGTTCTCCTGAACCTGTTAGAACCTGCTGGATTTCATCCCTGAAATATATGTTGAATAATCTCATTAACTGTATTACATTAAACTTAGATTAAATCATGTTTAGCTTTTGTCATGGCCCCGTCCACTCAAGTGCAGTCCTTCACTGGAAAGAAAACGTTGCACAACCCTATTGTACATGTTGGCACTTGTAGTTCAGGGGCCCATCAATACCTCCGCCCCAACTCTCATCCTGCCCTTGATGGTGGGAAGAAAGAAGAGAAGTAGCTCAATGGGGAAGGGGCTTCCTCAGCCAAAGAAAGATAGATGCCTGAGCCTAGGAGTTGATGAAAGAGAGCACGCTTGGGTCAGAAGGCATTTGCTGCTGCTGTGGGTTGAAGAAAGGAAAAGAATTCAAGGACCTCAAAACATGTTTTGGGGGTAGAAATTGCTGAATAGAATAGGAAGAAAGAGACAAAACCCCACTGAACTGCACGTCATACTTTCTTTGGGGCATTCTGTCACTCCACATTTTATTCACACAACCATTCCTGCAGCATCACCCACCCAGAGACTTCTATGGCACACGGGGACTGGAATATGGATCTCCCAGTCATAGTTTAGTATATTATGTCACTAATCATCTTAACAGAATAACAGAGTAACAAAGTTGGAAGGGATCTTGGAGGTCTTCTAGCCCAACCTCCGGGAACACTCAAAAACAGAGACTGATTATGTGTGTTTCTGATTGAAGGAAAGGCAAGCAATGATGAAAAAATGGCAAAGAACAGCACCTCGATGGTTACATTATTTTCCATGTTCTCATACTTCTTTCAGCTGTTTGGATAAATTTACATATTTGTCTAAGGACCCTGTTCCTCAATGTTGTCTGGTAGGTTAATATTTTAATATCATTATGCCAATTCTACAGAGGAGAGGGAGGGAGCTGAGTATGACAAAAATAGTAACTTCCCTCAGGCCTTTTAATTTGCTCACAGACGAAGCTGGAAGAAAAGGAATATGAGATATCAGCTACAGCTTCAAAGTTTCCTTAAATCTTTCCGAAATTCAGTTCCTTGCCCCAAGACAATACTTTGGGACTTTTTGCCAATGGCATCGCTATTGCTAATTGCTTGGTACCAAAAGAAAGGAAAAGAAAATAACCTTTCTCAAATCCATCTACTCTCTTGTTAAGAAGAACCTGCCATGAAAAGATATAGAGAATCTGGGACAGTTAGATTTAATGTCTATATATGGGGATTTTCCATTGTCCATGATAAATTGTATATCTCAGTGGCTGGAAAATTACCAAGCTTTTGCATTTTTACCAACCACTGTTTCCCTCCTAAAAAAAAAATAGTGATTTGTTTTTATTGGTTAATATATTTATAGCAGCTATTTGGCACAAAGTACAGACATTGCTATAGGACAGTGATGGCTAACCTTTTCTGAACCGAGTGCCCAAAGTGTGTGCACAAGCAAATGTGTGCGGGAGCCCGAACCCCCCCAAATGCAATGCACACCCTCTGCGTATGTGTGCATGTCCCTGCATACGTGTGTGCCCCCCACATACATCCCACCCCATGTGCATGCGTGCATGGCCCCTCGCATGCACTCACAACCCCCACACGCACCCCATGTCCATGCGCATATGCCCCCCCATGCCTCCTGCCCCCTGCACATGTGGGCACATCCTCCCCAACTCACCATGCATGCGTGGCAGAGACCTGAAGACCAGCTGGCCATTGGGAAGTGTACATGTATGAGTGGCAGAGCTGAACTGGGGCGCCGATTCGTGTGCCCACAGAGAGAGCGCTGCGTGCCACCTCTGGCACATGTGCCATAGGTTTGTCATCACAGTTATAGAGAGAAAAACCCTACAGTACTTCAGAGTGCATCAGAAATAGCGATACATTTGAAATAAAATTGCTATTATTTATTTCTAAGTCCCTTTAGTTCACTTAGAGAAAAGTTCACCTTTCTGTGTACAAGAACAACTTATTCTGTGCATGAATCAATTTTCAAAGGCAAATATAAGCAAACCTAACTTTAAGCGATAAATCAACACGTATAGAGAAGGTGTTAGTTGTTTAGCTGGAATCCAAGAGAGCCTTATTCAGTAGGTAAAATGTTTTGAAACAAAATCTGTTTCTATGCTGTGCAAATATAGAAACATCTCCCTCTAGTGACTCACTACAATAATGGTACAGATATGTAAATTAGCCAAGATCCAATTTGAGATTTAAGGGTAGCAGTTATTCAGTTCAAATGTATGATTCAGGTTACAAAGGCAACAAGATTCAATTTGAACTAATTTGAGATTCTGTTTGATAAAACCTTCAACTATAATTTATAACAGGAAAGCATCAGAACGCCCAAAGCGACTCCATTTTTGGCATAAAACGATGTAAATAACAGTTAACATTCAGATAACTTCAAAGTATCACCACAACCTTATATTTGGGGATGGGGGGGTGGGGGGGGAGAAACTTTCCGGCAAAAGGCTATAAAAAAGTTGAATTGAATTATGCAGAAATGGCTAACTTAAAAATTGCTCTAACTTAAAAAAATAAGAACTCTCAGGAATCGAGAATGAATTAAGGTCTTATTTAAGCAAGATAAACCCACCCATGCTCCCCTCTGCTTTTCTGACCTAGGCTGGCTCATTGGAACGCTGGCATTTCAGGGAACGTGGTATTATATGAAATTTATGCAACACTGGGAAGACTGAAATATAAGTATGCGTATATACACTATTGTGCACATACTACACTATGATATGTCAAGACAAAGATAGGTTGCACAGAGGAAATGGATAGGGAGGATGTGCGAGGAGAAAGAAAAGTAATGAAATGGGAATTGAATCAACTGGAGAATGAAAGCCAATTCTTACAAGGTCAGAAAGAAACAGACTGAAATCAGATGAGCCCATTACTAAAGTGAGAGATAGGTGGCAACGATCCTCAAACTCAAGGGTTTCAAACCTGTTGTGCTCTGAACCCATGAGAAAATAAGCAAGAGCATTCGACAATCTTAATTGGCAATTTATGAAACAACAAATTATCCAAATGGAATTCGGATCAAATTTTGTCAATACGATATCCACAATCTATCAAAAACAAAAGGCTAACATATTACTGAATGGAGAATTAACTAAGGCTTTTCAAATTAGAAAAGGGGTCCGACAAGGGTGCCCTCTATCCCCACTTCTATTTATCTTAGCACTAGAAGTATTCTTGAGAAAGATTAGGAACAATAATGAAATAAAGGGTCTGACAATCAGAAAAGAGATATATAAGACACAGGCATTTGCAGATGATGTGGTATTAATCATGGAAGAACCACTAGAATCAGGCACTAAAATTCTGGAAGAATTGGGCAATTACGGGGAGGTAGCAGGCCTTAAATTAAATAAATCCAAAACTAAATTATTAACAAAAAATATGACGGAGGTAAGGAAAAAAGTACTGGAAGAATCAATGGAGATCCAAACCGCCAAGAAGGTAAAATACCTGGGGGTCTGGATTTCATCAAGGTGCTCGGCCCTCAGAGAGGATAATTATTTACCATTGATTAGAAATATTAAACAGGATCTGGAAAAGTGGGGAAGACTACAGATATCATTATTAGGCAGAATCGCGGCAATAAAAATGAGCATATTACCCAAGTTATTGTATCTATTCCGAACGGTCCCTGTTAAATTAGATAAAAAATTCTTTCTGGAGCTCAATAGCATCATCAGGAAATTTATATGGGAGGGAAAGAAACCAAGGATAGCAATTAGGAATTTACAGGACAAGAAGGAAAGAGGGGGTTTCGGATTACCTAAATGGGAGTTATATCAAAAAGCTGCAAACCTAGTATGGCTGAAAGAATGGGCAACCCTGAGAAATAAAAGACTGTTAACTCCAGAAGGGCTGGCATGCATATCTCTGGGATACTGGGAAGAAGATAAAAACTTATTTCCATAGACATAAAATAAGGGAGATATTGATACAAATATGGGGAGAGATGAGACAGAAGCACTATAGGAAAATTCCGAGATGGCTTTC
Source organism: Pantherophis guttatus (assembly GCF_059756535.1). NCBI lineage: Eukaryota > Metazoa > Chordata > Lepidosauria > Squamata > Colubridae > Pantherophis > Pantherophis guttatus. The sequence goes on along the minus strand of NC_142063.1, from coordinate 263,380,303 downwards.
CACCATGGAGGCTATAATATATCCAAATGTATTAGAAATGGGTAAAACGGTCAGATACAATGAATTATTAGATGGGGGAGGGAACCTTAAAACAAGGGAAGAATTGATGGAACAAGGTATTTCTATAGACTGGTGGCCATATAACCAAATTAAATCCAGATATAAAAAAGATAAAGAGGAATTTGGCATTGAAATGAGCATAAATGGATTTGATAAGATATGGATGGGTACGGACGACAAAATTCTAGCTAAATTATATAATTACTTATTGGAGTATGATATGGCAGAGGAAGTAGTTAAAGAACCGATGTTAGCATGGGCCAAAAATATAGGACAGAATATAAATTTGAACGAATGGGATTCAATATGGAATAATAACCTTAAAATGACAAAGGCGACGGCTTATAAGGAAAACCAATACAAGCTGTTTTATAGATGGCACATGGCCCCAGCTAGGATAGCGAAAATCTACCCCAATTCGAGCCCTAAATGTTGGAAATGTGACCATCAGCAGGGTACTTTTTATCATTGCTGGTGGACATGTAATCAAGCACAAAAATTCTGGAGGATGATATGGATGTGGATTAGAGAAATAATAAAAGAAAATTTTGATTTCGACCCAAAAGCTTTTCTCCTGGGAATTTTGAAAACTGAATATGCAAAAAAGAAAAAGTATTTAATTATACATATTCTGACAGCCGCTAGAATTTCCTTTGCCCAGTATTGGAAAGAAAAACAAATACCACCTCAAGAACATGTTATTGGAAAAATATTGGAGTGCGCCGAAATGAACAAATTGACTTCAGAAATTAATGACAGAGAAGATTCAGAATTTTATAGCGTGTGGGACATGTGGTACAAATGGATGGGGGAAAGAAATAAAGAAGGTAATAGAGATTAAATATTAACTAATTAACAAAATCTATATGAATAGTATTATATTTAGTCTTAGAGAGTTGAGCACTATTATCTTTAAGTGTTTTGAAATTTAATCTAACTTCAAGAAACAATATCAATAAAAGACAAGTAATAATGCATGTAGATGTATATATGTATATAATTGCACCAATGAACCGAAAATGTACCGATTGTATCACTATATGTTATAATAAAAATCAAATTTAAAAAAAAAAAGAGAGAGAAAATAAGCAAGAATATAAATATTGATTTCGCCATAAATGGGCCTTTTAGGCAGAGCTCTCCCTGGGATTATTTCATCATGGTTTCATTAGCTTTTCTATAATATTTCTATGTATCAAAGCAGTGTGTGCTTACATCCCTGTTTGGTCAGCTTCTAGAGGGGTAGCCTGTTGAGAAAAGTCTGATGGTACTTTCGATTAACCTTTCAGTCTTATTTTTACAGAAGAAAAATCAATTCAATATTCCAGATCCTGAGCAAAGGGACTGATCCTTTGCCATGCTGATGAAATTTGATCAATCATGAATGCCTTCCTCTAGTATTAGAGCCAACTGGCTGTCAGGGTTCCAAGTAACACCCCCAATCCATGAAGACTCCAAGGCCAGCAATTCCTCAAAATTCCATTTTATTAGAGATGTCATATTGGCACATCTGGGAAAACCCGAATCTGAAAGCCCCCAGCTTAAAAGAAAGTCAAAGTCCCTTCCCCTGCACCCACATGTCCATCACATGGTCCAATCAATCCACTGTCTCAACTGGAGATGATCCCCCAGTCACACCTCTCCAGCTGCAGGCTGAATGTCCTTGATTCCCAGAGAAAGGAATGTTGTTATGGCTATATATCTCCACCAACTCCATGCAAACCCCCTCCCATTTTCCCACAGCACTAAGAATAGAATAGAATAGAATAGAATAGAATAGAATAGAATAGAATAGAATAGAATAGAATAGAATAGAATAGAATAGAATTTTTTTATTGGCCAAGTGTGATTGGACACACAAGGAATTTGTCTTAGTGTGGGAGCTCTGAAGATCCAAAGAAAAAGATGGCCTCCAGGGCTGACACTGGCCCAGTGTCAATGTCTATACACTTCCTCACCAGCAATCAACACTCAAATGAGCATAAATTAACACCATGATTAACATTAGACCAACAATGTCTGAGGTAAGCCAGATTTTGCAATCAGCAGCCATAGCAGGGCCTCTTATGACTATGCTGCTATGAACTCTTGGTTCTTTGCTTGATAAATTCAATGGAAGTCTCAAGAAGTTTAAGAAGCTTTTTGCTCAATGCAAATGACACCTTCCTTCAGACCAGATTCCCCCATACATAGATTGCTTCTGCATTGGACCTATAATGAGTCTCTTGGCTGGAAAGGAACAGCAATAAGTTCTATGACAATGGCCCTTGACAGGACAATTTCATTCATTGAAGATGGTAGGGGTGGGGTGGAGGATATTCAAGGAGAGAAGCTTGGTCAATCCTACCCATTGAGTTTATAATCAAACTGATATTTGAAGCAGCTATTTTCCACTTCTCTCTTTTTAAACTATGGTGTTACATTAGTCTTCAGCTTTATTAGGGCAATATAAATATGGATATTTCATCCTAGAACTGTAGGGGGTATGAATGCTGAGATTCAGAGATTGCTGAAGAGCTGCCATCTATTTAGAGTTTTGCTGATAGCAGATATGAGGTGCCAGAAAATTCATTTTTTTTCTATAGTAAAATTGATTTTCAGATGACTCACAGTTAGTATCAGCAAAACACTGAGAAGATAGCAACTCTTCTGGAAGAGATGCAAGAGAGATCTCAAAGAAGCCAGCCTAGCTAGGATGGTATCTTCTGTTAATACATCTTTCTTAGATATAATAAGGATTAATTATATCTTTAGAGAAAATCAATTGTAACCAATTATATTTTCACTGTAGAAGACAAGGACTCTTACTGATCTATACCAGCGGAAATAAGTCATGTCTGTTGAGGACATAGAGAAATAGACATTGCTAAAGAAGCAAGGATGATTGGTGGCCAAAGGGTGGACCTTGGTCAATGAAATCTCTTCTGAGAAGGGAGAGATAGTGTGATCACCCAAGTGTACTCGAGATGCTGCTCCTTGCAAGTGGACTGCAGGAACTGAGGTTTCTGTTGTTGGCTGAAGATGTGAGTGGCTGAGAATCATGGGATTTCAAGTAAGCTCACAGTTGTAATGTAGCCTATACAGACATGAAGTCTGACTGAGATTCATTTCTTAATCACTTTCAGAATTACTTTTTTTTTTTTTTTTTTACTGTTGTTCAGGTATTAAGAATTAAGTTTTATGGCATTCACTGGGTGAATTTCCTTCAATTCCTAACAGAAGAAGTTTTAACTGTGAATTTAAGGATTTAGAGAAAAAAATATGGGGGTTGGGAGAATAAATGGAAAAGGGTTGATTAGATGTTGAGTCTTTGGAAAAACTGCAAAGAAAAGCAACTAAGACGATTAAGGACCTGGAGACAAAACATATGAACAGTTGCAAGAATTGGGTCTAGAGAAAAAAAGAACTAGGGGTGACATGACAGCAGTATTCCAGTATTTGCGAGACTGCCAGAAAGAAGAGGGGGGCAATTTATTTCCCAAAGCACCATAAGGCAAGACAAGAAACAAAGGGTGGAAACTAATCAAGGAGAGAAGCAACCTGGAATTAAGGAGAAACTTCCTAACAGTGAGAACAATTAACTAGTGGAACAGATTGCCTTCAGAAGTTGTAGGGTTTCATCACTGGAGGTTTTAAAGAAAAGTCTAGACAGACACCTGTCTGAAATGGTATACGGCAGTGATGGCTAACCTTTTTGCCATCGCGTGCCAAAAGTTGGGGGAGTGCGGGGTGGTTACGCGCGCGCGTGCCCACACCCATATGCAACACCCAAATGCTCCCCCTGCATTTGGCACATGATGGCCCGGTGGGCCTGGTAGGCCTGTTTTTTGCCCTCCCCAGGCTCCAGAGCCTTTCTAGGACCCTGGGGAGGACAAAATGGCCTTCCCCATCCCTTCGGAGGCCCTTCAGAGGCCGGAAATGGCCCATTTGCCAACTTCCAGTGGGCCTGGAAGGCCCGAAAATCAGCTGGTGGAGCTGAGCTCGCGTGCCCACTGATACAGCTCCGCATGCCATCTGTGGCACACGTGCCATAGGTTCGCCATCATGGGTATAGGGTCTCCTGCTTGAGCAGGGGGTTGGATTTGAAGACCTCCAAGGTCCTTTCCAGCTCTATTCTGATTGGTGTAAGGCAAATAGGAAAAAAGCATAGCATCTAAGCATCACAGCCCCCAGTACTTGGATCTCTGACTACAATTTGGCACACTATGTCAACTTTGTAAGTGACGCTTCTGTGAATCACATAGGGGAGAGGACTTGAAATGGCCTTCAGCAGAGTGCATCAGCTCCTTCCTTCAAACATTTTTTATGTGTGAGGAAAAGGAGTCCGATGTGAGTGAGAGAACAAATTCTCAAGTTTCTCAAAGAGAAACAGGTACAGCTGTAACAAGAAGTTTGATCCAGGTTGGGAAGCCCAGTCAATGACAGGAATAAATCAGTGGCCTAAAATGCAGCCAGCTAGCCAAAGGGGATATTGAAATTGGTTCACATAATTGGGCTTTGAGCATGAATCGAGAGTGACAGCTTCATCGGTGTGATTTGATGAATGCTGACCACATAGATACCAAAGCAAAACATTCTCTACTTTTATATAGTTTTAGAATTACAAATAAAGTAAGTTTTGGAATAAAGATACTAAACTTATAATTCAAATGTGCTTGTATGTTTTCCAAGAAAATATTGCCATCATGTGGTCATGTAGTTACATCTGTCAACACGTACACACACACATACACACACGCATCCCTACTGTTAACATACTCTTTCAAATATTCTTCAGTGACCTTCTGAAGGGCAGAAATCTTGTGTGCACTTTGCTCAATGTAACATTGTGCCACTTAAATTGTGCTCATTGTCAATTCTCATGCTTTTCCAATATCTTCCCAGGGAGGCTTAGTAACAGACAAAGGCATTCATCCTTGCTACCTTTCCTTATGTATGGAGGGGAAAAAAATAACATCATTCGTCCAACTGACAGGTCCATCTTGAGATTTCATAAGCCACACAGCTTTTCCATAAGCAAACCGTATCTGAATATATGCCTAATGACACATCTTCATTACCATTTCTCCATACAAAATATTTGTATTCCCTTTTTATCATTTTTTTTCTTGGACATTCACATTCATTCACTTCAAGTTCACTCCCTGACATATCACATAATTCTGCCACACATCTCTAGTATAACGCTTCATGTTCCATCCTCAGTTTTCATCTGAAATAATTTCATCATTTTTATTCTTTCTTCAGTTTTCTCTGCTGGAGGCCTTTTCTCTGCTTAATCCTTTTTGCCCACTTCTAAAAATAGTGTTGATTTCCATCAAAACTGGAATTGCGTTGCCTCTGTTAATACATTTTAATATGTATATGTATATGTATATGTATATGTGTGTATACATATATATAGTAGGTCTATATGTGTATTACTGTTTTAGCCAGGGTTTTTCCTATGTAAATCAAGATGTTTGTATCGCCATAGTTAAGTGACATCCCAAATCACTATTTTCTAGGCTTTATCAGACATTTAAGCAGCATTATGTTGTCTGCTGCAAGACTTAAGGGAGACTAGAATAGATCTATTTCTAAATAGATCTATTTATCAGCAAACAAGTGTGGCTACTGATGAAAGCAAATGAGCTAGAAATAGATCTATATAGGTCTCCCACCTAGCAGGAAGAGCTTGCTAGCTGTTAGAAAAGAAAAAAGCCCAGAATCGAGTGGATGTGATTCTATTGAGCTGGTGCTGCAGAAAAACCTTGGTTACGTAGGGAAAACCTGGCTAGAAGAAAAACACACAAAAACCCTACGAAGAAGTAAGAAAATTGATACTGTACCTTTACAGGGAGGATACATAAGATATGGGTGTGGCCTACTGATGAAAGCAAACGAGCTAGAAATAGATCTATATAGGTCTCCCACCTAGCAGGAAGAGCTTGCTAGCTGTTAGAAAGGAACAAAGCCCAGAATCGAGTGGATGTGATTCTACTGAGCTGATGCTGCAGAAAAACCTTGGTTACGTAGGGAAAACCTGCCTAGAAGAAAAACACACAAAAACCCTACGAAGAAGTAAGAAAATTGATACTGTACCTTTACAGGGAGGATACATAAGATATGGGTGTGGCCTACTGATGAAAGCAAACGAGCTAGAAATAGATCTATATAGGTCTCCCACCTAGCAGGAAGAGCTTGCTAGCTGTTAGAAAGGAACAAAGCCCAGAATCGAGTGGATGTGATTCTACTGAGCTGATGCTGCAGAAAAACCTTGGTTACGTAGGGAAAACCTGCCTAGAAGAAAAACACACAAAAACCCTACGAAGAAGTAAGAAAATTGATACTGTACCTTTACAGGGAGGATACATAAGATATGGGTGTGGCCTACTGATGAAAGCAAACGAGCTAGAAATAGATCTATATAGGTCTCCCACCTAGCAGGAAGAGCTTGCTAGCTGTTAGAAAAGAAAAAAGCCCAGAATCGAGTGGATGTGATTCTACTGAGCTGGTGCTGCAGAAAAACCTTGGTTACGTAGGGAAAACCTGGCTAGAAGAAAAACACACAAAAACCCTACGAAGAAGTAAGAAAATTGATACTGTACCTTTACAGGGAGGATACATAAGATATGAGTGTGGCCTACTGATGAAAGCAAATGAGCTAGAAATAGATCTATATAGGTCTCCTACCTAGCAGGAAGAGCTTGCTAGCTGTTAGAAAAGAAAGAAAGCCCAGAATTGAGTGGATGTGATTCTACTGAGCTGGTGCTGCAGAAAAACCTTGGTTACGTAGGGAAAACCTGGCTAGAAGAAAAACACACAAAAACCCTACGAAGAAGTAAGAAAATTGATACTGTACCTTTACAGGGAGGATACATAAGATATGAGTGTAGCCTACTGATGAAAGCAAACGAGCTAGAAATAGATCTATATAGGTCTCCCACCTAGCAGGAAGAGCTTGCTAGCTGTTAGAAAAGAAAAAAGCCCAGAATCAAGTGGATGTGATTCTACTGAGCTGGTGCTGCAGAAAAACTTTGGTTACGTAGGGAAAACCTGGCTAGAAGAAAAATGTATGTGTGTGTATATCAGATGGGCCTTGACTTGGACGCTTACTGTAAAATGACGAGCCAATCCTCTTGAGGAGTTTGGGGTTTTATTGGGTTTTAAAATAAACAAACAGAAAACAACAACGCTTATTAAGAATATGACTAAAAAGTCTGATTTTAGGGTTGAGAAAAAGGTGAAATATTTGGGGCTCATATTGACAAACACAAACTCAAAACTGTTTCAAAATAACTATGTGCTTCTCTGGAATGATATCAAAAAGAACTTATTAAGATGGGATAAACTGCATTTATCACTATTGGGTAGAATTTCAGTAATTAAGATGAATGTCTTAGCAAAGATGGGTTTTTTTGTTTCAGACGTTACGAATACTTGCAACTGATACTCCATTTAAACTATGGCAGATGGATATTTCGAAGTATATATGGCAAGGGGAAAAAATGAAGAATTAGATATAAACTACTGCAAGATGCTAAGGAAAGAGGGGAGTTTGGGTTTACCAGATTTGAAATTGTATTTCGATGCTTGTTGTTTGGTCTGGCTAAAAGATTGGAGAATAGGAGGTCACTTGATCTACAAGGTCTAGAAATTAAGATTGGGAAGGCATTGTTATTTATGGGATGACAAGGTTAAGGTAAATGTTGATTTTAATGGCCACTTTATTAGAAATGGCATTCTAAGAGTTTGGAATAAATATAAAACAAGGTTTTCTATGAAGATGCCTCTTTGGGTATCCCCTCCAGGAAGCTTTTTTCAGAAAAGAAATGGTGGTGAAGCAGGACTGGTGGACTTACGGTTAAATAATACCTTTTAATTTTGGTGATCCTACACTCAAAAGTCTAAGGAGTTAGAATCAGAAGGACATGTCTGCCATTGGTTTACCTATTTACAATTGAAAGAAAGATTTAAATTAGATAAAAAGAGTTATAGGTTTGATTTTGTTAAAACTGAATTGGAAATCCTACTGTGTGGTAGTGATGAACATAATATTGCTAAGGTTTATAAATTGCCATTGAATTTAAATTTGGAAAATGAATATATAAAGCATTGAATGATTCAGTGGTCAAGGAACTTTGGATATAATGTAATGCTTGAACAATGGGAGAATATGTGGACGAAAGGTTTAAAATTTACACTAAATTATAATTTAAAAGAAAAAATTTATAAGAATGTATAAAGGTACTTCAAATGAATGTTGGTAATGCAAATGTAAAGAAGGGATACCATTTATCACTTATGGTGATAAAGCAAAGAAATAGTAGGATTCATATCCTAATACAGATAATTCTTAAAGTTAATATAAAGATAAAACCAGAAACTTTTCTTTGGGGTTTAATGAAAAAAGACTTGGGATTTTTTTGGGAACTTTAATGTTATATATGTTGATGGCAGCAAGATTACCTTATGCACAAAAATGGAAGGACATTTCGATTCCCACAGTGGACGAATGGCTGCAAAAGTTTATAGAATTAGATGGCTAAATTGACTGCTTTGATTAAAGAAAAAAACATAATTACTTTTGTTTCTACTTGGAAACCGCTTCTGGATTTTGTGCTTGAGGTGGAAAAAATATAAAACTTTGATTTTGGGTTTTATGGATTAGATAGGTTTGTTGTTATAGAAATGGCTAGTTTATACTATTATGTAAAAGTAAAAAGTTGAGGTTTGATGTTATTAACTTATTCTATTGCCCCAAAGGGAGTTGGAAATCAATGCCTTTTCTTTATTTTTTCTCTCCTTTTCTATACTTTTCCCTCCTATTTTTCCTATTATTTGCTTTTGTATTTTTGTATTATATATTGTAAACTAATAAAAAAAAATGGAGTGTAGATAGGCTAATCAGCAGCAACAGTTTTTACTCTAGTAATAGAGGTAGTCCTCGACTCACAACCATTTGTTTAGAGATCATTTGAAGTTAAAATGGCACTGAAAAAAGTGACTTACAACCGGACTTCACACTTACAATTGTTATAGCATCCCCTCAGTCATGTGATCCAAATTTGGGCCCTTAGCAACTGGCATGTATTTATGATGGTTTCAATGTCCTATAGTTATTTCATCACTATTTGTAACTTTCCCAACCAGCTTCCAACAAGCAAAGTTTGGGGGGGGGAGGAGCGAGATTCGCTTAATGACGTGATTCTCTTAAATTGCAGCGATTAACAACTGTGGCAAAAAAATCATAAAGGTGAGTGTGGTTCACTTAATGCTCTGTTAACTCCGTTGTTACAGCCTCAAACCCTTACAGCTTCAACCTCAAACTGTCTACCGTGGACCTCACCCCATTTCTAAGAGATCCATAAAGGGGGCGTGCATAAGCGCACCAGCGTGCCTAACCCTGTCCTACTGTCCCCATTTATCTGTACTTACTTCCTTTGTTTATGTTTATTTTTATATCTGTACCTGCTATCTTGAACATTTATGTTTGACAAATAAATAAATAAATAAATAAATAAACAAACAAATGCCTTGCTTAACAACAGAAATTCTGGTTCCAATTGTGGTCTTGAGTCAAATACTATCTGTATTATTTTATTAACTGTGCTTCTATGTGTCAATCTTGTGATGTAGTGCTAGTTGATAGGGGGATATCATCATACTATGTTGGCTAAAAAAAACCCTTTCCAGTGATGATTTATAATAAAGCATCTCCACATCTGTAGCTGAAAGGGTTGCAGAAACCTCCTGTGGAATCCTTGGTGCTCTCTGAGCTTGGTGGTTCGCTTGATGACGATGTTTACCTAGTTGGGCAATGAAAGGTCTGCAAGCAAACACCAAACTCAGAATGCACCACGATTCCACAATTTAACTCTGGGTTACAAGTATTGTCTTTTATTGAAACCTCAGGTGTACAAGGAGAGATTAGACTGGAGGCACTACAGCCAACTATGTCTCAGGTTGAACTGCATTCCTAGAATCAAGAGCAGATTTTTAGATGAAAAGCTACATCTGTCAATGCAAGCAGCTTGACAGGTGTCTTGTATTCCGCTATGAAAGAGCTGGACCTGCCTGCTAACCTGCTTGTGAGCTGCCTGGAACCTCCTCTCGGGTTCCCCACTGTCTTTGGTTGTTGGAAAATTGCCAGCAGGTCATTGGTTTAATGACAACAGAGATGGCTGGGATTACTATCAACAACCAATGAGGTCATGGGACATTGTGCTTTATGGCCACATAGCTTAGGGACAGAACTTCTGGTCCCAATTATTGTGCTAACCAAATGCATTAAAAAGAAACAACTTTTAAAAGACGTTAATCTGAAAATTCTTGTAGCAATTTCTGACATTCAGAATCTCTCATTGTTACATTAACTCATATAGCTTGTTTATGAACGGCATTCTGTTCTAATGAACAGCAAAATTAAAATTGCAGGCATGTGTTTTTCCTTTGCCAGGCAATGAGATAATAGGATTGTTTTTCTTCTCCCCAAATCTCATCCCTGATCTGTGCCATTTTGGCACCTTTAATCTAGGAATGGACTAAAAATAGTGAAAGGCTTGTACAAATAATTGTAATAGAAAACTTTATTGCAATTAAGATGCAAACATAATGCAAAAGTCAATGGAAAGCTAGTCGATTTTTATATAAGTGACATCACTTAAAAAGGCTGATGCAATACTAAATAGAGATCAAAACAATACTTTAAAAAACAGCATTTAAAAAAACTCTGTTCTATATATCTAAACCACAGTCTAGTAAAAAAGATATTGTTTTCTCATCAGTGAATTTAAGAAACTATTCCAGAAAATACTATTATTTTTTCTTCCCTGGAGGTTTCCCGCCCTTTTTTTTCTGCACATCTGGGCTTTTCTTCTCTTGCTCTGCTCGAAGGGCGGCTTCTTCAGCTGCTTGTGCTTCTAGTTTTAAACGTTCAGCCTCCAGTAGTTTTGCTCTGTATGCGTCTCGGATTCCAAAGATCCTGCCTCGTGCCTCATCTAAGGATGCCTGTCCAAAAATAAATATACACGCTTCATGCGCAATTAGTACGTATGTATGTATATATGTATGTCTTTCTCTCTTTCACTCTCTCTCTAGTGTATGCATAAGACATGAGGCCCTCTCATACCATAATGATCAGAAATATGTCTACTTTTCTCTCTTTCTCTCTCTTTCTCTCTCTGCACATATACATGTATACACAGAAACCTCTGGCAATTATGGCATCAGAAGGGGTTCATGTATTCTAAAATTACTTATGTCTTTTCCTTTTTGTCTCTTTATTAAGCCAGTTGTCTATATTGTAGAATTATTTACACTAAGAAAAAAAATATTTTCCTTTTGTACATATTCTGTATATATTTTTAAAAGAACACATATATAGATAGTCCTCACTTACTGACTGCCCTGTTTGAAGTTATGATGAGGACTGAAAAAGTAAGTTTATGACCTGTCTTTGAAGTTGTGGCTGTTGCAGCAATGTCCCCACGGTCAAATGATGTCAATTCCAGTGCTTTGCAATGGGCATGCGTGTACAACAGTTGCGCTGCCCTGCAGTCACATGATCGCCATTTATGATCTTCACAGCCATTTCCAACCACCAGTCAATGGGGGAGCCAGCACCAAGGAGCAAGTCATGATCATGAGATATTGTGCTTAAACACCTGTGGTGATTTCATTAACAACCACATGAAACTGATGTCATAAATTTGGTGCAGTCCCACCACATTTCACTCTGGGACCATGTCACTTAGTGACAGAATTGCCAGTCCTAATCGTGGTTGGTACTTGAGGATTACCTGTAGTCCTTAAATGATTTTATTTTATGTCATTTCTTTGAAAGTTAAGATTACAATTATTTAGTGAAGACGTCAGTATTATTCCTCACTTCAGAGTGCTAGCATAGCCTGCTCTATATTATCTGTTACTTCCTTCCACAATTGTAAAATATTCTTTAGTTTTCTTGAAATGGTATTTGCTAATCAATCAAGAGGGCTATGCTTTGAAATTATTTGAACGAAGTGCTTGAGACCTCATGCAAGGACAGCATCTACCTGATATTTGTTAGACTGACCTATAATTGAATCAAAAGCTGCTGCATCCTCTTTAAACTCTTGGGGAGAAGCCTAAAAACAGCTGATCTGCTTAAATGAGATTAGAGAGGTGCTATGCTCAGGCAAGATCCAAAGCCTCTCTTCCAGATTATTTGGAAAGTATGAGGAGCTCTAATTACAATGTTATTCATCACCAAACTCTTGCTGCCCATAAAAAAGATTGGTTGCTTTTATGCTTATTATTGTGTTTATTTTAATATTAAATTCTTTACTTTGTGTTGAAGTAGTTTTGTCTGTTCATTTAAAAAGCAAATAATTTGTCGTCATTTAAAATTAGGACATAATAAGATACCATTCCCATAAACCACTACTGAATAACTTCATTACCAGACAAGATGAATTTAGTTTTGTTATCTCAGTAAAATGTTCTCATACTGAATTATTAGATGTTTAATAAACACTGTTTTATACTAAATATTAGTTAAACATGAGTCTAACAGCTGCTTTTTCAGACCCAGCACTTATTCTAAATTGTCTCCCAAGCCAATATGTCAAAACTGGAAAGATAATAGGAGTTAATTTAGAAGTATGTTTGGAAATTTGTAGAGTAAAATATCTGATGATCAGAATTCCTAACAAAGCCACAATAGTAAGAATTGATACATTAAAGAAGTGGTCAGTAATAAGCAAACTTACTTGTAAATCTTCATACATTTCCAGGACATTTTGCTTCACCTGATTCCTTGCCATGCGTTCTTGCTGCCTATGTTCCAGAACCAGTTCTCGAAAATATCTAAAAGTATTTATTTCCTCTGTTTTACGCATCTCTTGCTGTTGGATAATGGTCTCATTCTTCATGATGGGCACGGCCAGTGTTTTTCTGAAGGTAAAAAGAGATATCTACCAATATCTACCAATATTGTCTTTATAAGGCATCTTAATTTTTGTGCAGCCTCAAGATCCAGGTATATTTCCACATGAATAGGAAACACCTCAATTATAAACCCAGTGAAGGCACCATGAGTTGCTAATTGAAGAGGCACCAACAGAATATAAGTTAAATACTTAAAATAATTAACAGTTAGAACAGGGGTGTCAAACTCAATTTCATTGAGGGCCGCATCAGGGTTGTGTTTGACTTCAGGGGGCGTGGGGTGGGGGTGGCCAGAATAGGCATGGCCAGTTTGGCGTCACTCATGTCGGGGGAGCACCTGTGATGGCCCAAGCTCTCTGCCAGCAAAAATAGGCTCCCGAGCTCCGTTTTCGGCTGCAATGGCCTCCTGCAACCCTCTTCCAGCGAAAATGGAGCTCAGGAGTGCTGCCCAGAGCCCTCCCAAGCTCCATTTTCACTGGCAGAGGCACTGCGAGCTGTCCTTCACTATTTCCAGGGTGGCTCTGTGGGCCAGATCTAAGTACCCTGCAGGCCGAATTCAGCCACCGGGCCTTGAGTTTGACACCCCTGAGTTAGAAGTTAAAATTATTGACAGAATAGCCTACCCATCCAGAGTCACCTTGAAGGGGAGATGGGAAGCATAAAAATTTAATTAATAAATAAAAATAAAATAACGAACAGTGCTTTGGTCTAGCTATATAAAATGTAGTGCCACTTACTTAATATAGGGCGCAAGATCTATAGGGGCCCATTCCTTCCGCTGAATGGCTAAGCCTGCTTCAGGAATTGTAGGTAATACTTCAGAAAGAGGAGAAACATTTTTTATCAAGATAGCAACAACTGAATTAGCTTGCAGCAGATGTACATTCTGTTTTCTAATACAGAATATTTAAAACCACCAGTACTTTACAGGGAGAATTCTTCAAACTTCATCAAAATGTTATCAGCAGTTTACACTGGCATTATAGTGGTGCAGTCTTTCGTGGCTGGTATCAATTTGGCAGTCTGGTCTTTAGGGTTTAGTGACTGTGGTCTGATTTCCTATCACTTTGCCAGCAATTGTGGCTGATATCTTCAAAGGCAAAGCAGTCTGCTATGTTATGCAGACCCACAGACAGCTAAGCAAAGACTGACTGGGCTCCTGCCTTAATTGCCAGTATGTTGATATTGTTATATGACAATTTTGATCTAGAAATAGAAGTACGTAGCAGTGAGTATAATTGCACAGTGGCATACTAAATTGAATTTGCTGTGATTGCGATGAACTCCTTGATTAACTTTGAGATCTCTTCCTTATTTCTGAACAGATTATTGCCATTATCAAAACTGACAGATTTCTGCTATTTGATTGGCAGTGCATCTGTGTTTGCAGGCCAATTCTGTACATATGAGATCACAGAGGAAGTGACCTAAGAACTGTTGAGTCACAAACGTACTGCAGCACCTCAGAACACTAGAAAGAAGAAACAGGTCAATGTACAACATCTTTTAATATAATAGGATCCACACAACTTTATCAAAAAATGTCTGACAACATAGTCACACGATCAGTACAATCTATGAAAAGCATAACACACCCAGACTTCAAAAAATCTCAGAAAAAACCAGTTGACTATTACAACCACACAGCATCACTGTAGTACTCAAACCAACACTTGTCCTTTACAATATTTTAAGCAAAAAATCTTTGTTTGCTTACGAAATAAAAACAGACTATGATGTAGAGCAGACAGGCAGAAGACGAGCAGAGCACATCTGCAAACACTACTTAACTGATAGAAGATACAATGAAAACTTCTTCATTTCACAATACATGGAAAGATTCGACTGTAGTTTTAATTGGGAAACTATTAGCTTCTTAGAACAAGCCAAAAAAAAAAAACAACCCCCCAAAAATGGCTAGGGAATTCCTGGACATTCAGACAAAGCAGCCATCAATAGTCACATAGAGGTAACCACATTTATGGACTGTTCAAAAGAGGTAATAAAAAACTTAGAACACATTCTCTCCAGCAGCCAACACATCAAACACACAATCAGGCAGAAAACAATACTGTAATCAAGGAACCACCAAGGAGGAAACTATACCGCTACCAAAACTGGCAGGGCAAGTTACTGTACATAAACAGGCAACAAACCTCACATTCACTTGAATTGCTGATATTACCTCGTGAATAACAAAACATCTGCAAGCAACCAACCAAGTTCAGAGAGCACCAAAAACTCCTCAATTCAACTCTGTGCTACAGATATTCTCTTCTATTGATACTTTAGAACAGTGTTTCTCAACCTTGGTAGCTTGAAGTTGGCGCTGGCTGGGGGATTCTGGGAGTTGAAGTCCACCCTTCTTCAAGCTACCAAGGTTGAGAAATACTGCTTTAGAAAGTATGCCAAGTCCCAAGGCAATCCAGAAAGTGTAGATTGCAGGAAGTTATAGAGAATGACACATTGTGGAACAGGAGTTAATGTAGCAGATGTGAAGCCTTATACTGCTGTGACCCTGCAGAGCTTAATCTCTAAAAAAAAAAGTTTCCCCATTTCTTTGTATGTTGAGCACATTGTTGCTTTTTCACCTCTGCCAATAACTGACAGAAAAAAAAAATCAGCTCAACTTTAACTTTGCTCATTTCCACAAATTATAAGTGGAAATATTGATTCCCTCACGCCACTTCTAGACCATAGAATAGTTCGAAGGGACCTTGGAAAATGGAGGTCTTCTAGTCCAAACCCCTGCTCAAGCGGGAGACGCTATACCCGTGATGGTGAACCTATGGCACGCGTGCCACAGGTGGCACGTGTAGCCATATCAGGGGGCATGCGAGCTCAGCTCCAGCTGATTTTCGGGTCTTCTGGGCCTTCCAGAAGTAAGGAAACAAGCTGTTTCCTGCCTCCGGAGGACCTCCGGGGGGTGTGGAGTGTGGGGAAAGCCGTTTTTGCCCTTCCCAGACACCTAGAGAGGCCCTGGAGCCAGGTGAGAAAGAAAAACGGGCCTACCGGGCCATCGTGTGCCAAGAGCGGGGGGAGGGGGGTTGCGCATGCATGCGCGTGGCACATAGAATTATGGGTATAGACATGCGCACACACCACCCCCATCCCCCCTCCTGGCACACAATGGCAAAAGGATTAGCCATCACTGCCCCATTCCATTTCAAACCAAGGGCTGTCCAGTCTCTTTTTGAAAACCTCCAGTGATGAAGCACCCATAACTTCTGAAGACAAGCTATTCCATTGGTTGACTGCTCTCACCGTTAGGAACTTTCTCCTTAGTTTTAGGTTGCTTCTCTCCCTGGTTAGTTCGCACCCATTGTTTCTTGTTTTTCAATTCTGTAGTTGAATGACATGCAACATTCTCCTTTCTATGATTTTGAAATCTCCATGACAAAGCTTTTCTTTCATGAATGCTTAATATCATGTTTGTATTGCCCATGCATACCTGTTTCCCTTGAACCTGTAGAAGGACTGGCATTCTCAGTCTCAGCTTCCATCAGGTTTTTTTTAATGCACTCATTAATATAACGTACACGTTCTTGAGCAGCCTGGGAAACAGAGATTTGTTGCAGAAAATTAGAAAAACAAACCTGCATGTTCTGTTACCTACCAAGCCATTTTGACACAGAAACATTTTAACATTTACAGAATATACATTGAACAACAAATTAATTTTATAGATGGATAGGCCTAAAATACCTAATGTAGTCATAAGTATCAGTATATCCTTGCTTTGGGAGCTTCTACAATCTACTTGGAAATAAAATACAATACAAATCTAATAAGAACTTCATAAATTTTTCAAATAGTTTTTTCTCCAAATATGTTTTTATATAATGTCAAAGGCATCTGCATGATTCCAATAGCCAGTCCACTGGCATATAAACAGGAACTGAATGACTGCCTTTTGAACTGTTCTTATGAATAGCTATGAAACATAAAATACACAGTAGAGCTGCAATTGGTAATTTTTTAAATTACAGAAATATACCTTCATTTCCCATGTAAAACAGGCCTTAAGCAACAAGAAATGATTTGCAAATGAGCAGTTTGATATGGTGTTTTCAATTCTGTGCCCTAGCATTAATAGGAGTAAACATGAATTTGCTTTTCAGATTAGGGATGTGCAGCATCTGCAACTGATTTCAAGAAAGCCTTTGATTGTGATCATGACAAGTTGTTACAAAGTGCTTTAAAACCTGGGGATGCCAACACAACTGGTCGACTTGATGCAGTTGCTATACACTCGACAGGAAATTACTGTGCAGACGCTGATTGGTACAAGTTAAGAGAAAGGCGTACAGCAAAGTTGCATTTTTTCACCATTCTTATTCAACATGTATGCCAAAGAGATTACGAGAAGCTGGCATTTTTGAAGAATCAAAAATTGGAGTAAAAATTGGCAAAAGGAACATCAGCAGTGTCTGATAAGCACAATTCTCCTCTCAGAAACCAAAGAAGGCCTGAAGCATCTGATCAAAAGGATTAAAAAAGAAAGCAAGAAATTTGGCCTCTACCCGAACACCAAAGACCAATCTTATGATCATTGTGTGGAATGGAAATGTCAAAATAACAATTGACGGTGAAGAGATTGAATGTGTTAAAAGAATTCACTTTCCTGCAATAACAGGTCGAGACAGGTGTACCATGAAAAACTAGACAGGAAGAAAATTGATTTGGAAAATGTGGAGAGAGCTGGTCTATAGCATAGCTGAGAATCAGATGCACTTGAATGGATAGCAGCAGCAGCATTCTGGATCTGAAGATGAAAGATGCCTTGGAATATGGAGACATATGCATGGAGCATCTTTCTACAATTTCTTAAACCAAATGGGATTTTTTCCTGGATTTGCATCTGTCAATTGCATTTGTCAATCCCTCCAAAGTACTTTCCTCTTTTGAAAATTAAGTACTAACACAGCCTTATTTCAGATAAAATTAAATCCAGTCACCTCTCACTTCAAAATAGTTAAGGGCTCATAAAGGCTGAGGGATGAATGATTTATAATGCTTGCATATTAACAGATTAACAGAGTTGGAAAGGATCTTGTACGTCATCTAGTCCAACCCTCTACCCAAGCAGGAGATCCTATACCATTTCTGACAGATGGCAGTTCAATCTCTTCTTGAAAGCTTCCAGTGATGAAGCTCCCACAACTTCTGAAAGCAAGCTGTTCCATTGGTTGATTGCTCTCACTGGCAAAAAATTTCTCCTTATTTCCAGGTTGAATCTCTCCTTATTCAGTTTCCATTCATTATTCCTTGTCTGGCCTTCAGGTGCTTTGGAAAATAGCCTGACCCCCTCCTCTCTCTGAGGGGCAGCCCCTCACATATATGAACATGTGATGAGAGGACCAACAACAATGTTGTATTAGTTAATGTGCTCTGCCACTAGGCATGAAACTCCTTCATGTTTCATCTTAAAAATTCAAAGATGGAACAGTTCTTCAAATTGATTGATAAAAAGGCAAGTAACAGAAAATAAATGTTAAGGTCAATCATTAAGCAGGAATGAAGAATGAAGATCAGAGCATATGATGTGATGTGGTAAAACATGTCTCAATTAAAAAAAAATTATCAAAATATAACACAGTTGAGGGATGTACAATCCAGCTGTTTGGGAAAGCAAAACAAAAGTTCAAATCAGACAGAGATGAAGAAGGCTTAATATACAATCAAATTCTGACAATGTGTTCTAGTTCTTCTCTGAAATGTGATCTAATACCAACTATTCCATCAAGTTATATAAGATGGTGAGAAGAAAATGAAGGATTTATTCTACTGATTCTGCCAGAGGACCAATTTCCATTCTACTTGATCAATATGAGAATGTTATAAAAGTAAGAAAGGAAGCACTATTTTTTTCCCCTTTTGTATTGTGTTGTTTAGATTATAAACATATGAGCTGGGACTCATTTATTACTGATCTCATTACTGTGCAACTTCTCTGGCAGACTTTTCTCTCTGAAACACAATAAAAATAACATAACAAAATGTTTCATGCTGTCTCAGTATATCTAGCTTTCCAGCATCATGAAATTTGCAGGGGAGGGGAAGCAAACATTAGTTTCAGCTGGATAGGTTATATTCGGAGCGTGCTAATATATTATTTGGTAAATATTTGATAGCTTATATTTCAAGTTCAGACAAGGCTGCCTATATTTTAGAATACAGAGTAACAGAGTTGGAAGGGACCTTGGAGGTCTTCTAGCCCAATCACCTGCATAGGCAGGAAACCCTATACTACTTCAGACAAATGGTTATCCAATATCTTCTTAAAAATTTCCAGTGTTGGAGCAGTCACAACTTCTGGAGGCAAGTTGTTCCACTGATTAATTGTTCTAGCTATCAGGAAACTTCTCCTTAACTCTAGATTGTTTCTCTTCTTGATTAGTTTCCATCCATTGCTTCTTGTCCTGCCCTCAGATGCTTTGGAGAATAGCTTGACTCCCTCTTCTTTGTGGCAGCCCCTGAGATATTGGAACATGGCTATCATGTCTCCCCTAGTCCTTCTTTTCATTAGGCTAGACATACCCAGTTCCTGCAACCGTTCTTCATATGTTTTAGCCTCCAGTCCCCTAATCATCTTGGTTGCTCTTCTCTGCACTCTTTCTAAAATCTCCGCATCTTTTTTTACATCGTGGCAACCAAAACTTGGATGCAGTATTCCAAATGTGGCGTTACCATGACTTTTACATGACTTTCAGTTTCTTGCTCCTCCTCTGTATTTGCTTGCTACTTTGAATTTTAACTATTAATTGGGAGTATCAAAACTAAGGAGGATATGAAATCACAATTAGCATAGCTAAAGTTGTCCAATGTAAAAAGTTGTAGCGCACATGTAGAATGAAACAACAAAGAGTCATCAGTGACAAGAAAAATATGGCTATATAATAGATGTGTGAACCATAAACTGGCATCATATCCAATCCAGATTTGGCTGATCTTCTCTTGCTAGTAGTCTTGCCAGCAATTATGAAGTCCTTGGTCCCAAGCCAACACATAAACTGAGATTTCAATCTGGCAGGAAAGGATGAAATCTAGTCAATAAGACATCAAATTCTTCTTTGCCATGGTTGTTTTCCTAATTAGAAACTGACTATCCAGCCTCACAGACTCTGGTTCCAGAGCATGGCAAGTTCCTTATAATGCTCCTTTAACTATATTGGCCTATGGTGGGTCCTTGGTGGTCTCTGAGCTTGATTGTTTTCTTGAAGATGTTGAGCTGAGGTGGCGCAGTGGTTAGGGTGCAGTACTGCAGCTACTTCAGCTGACTGCTAGTTCAGCAGATCAGCGGATCAAATCTCACCGGCTCAAGGTTGACTCAGCCTTCCATCCTTCCGAGGTGGGTAAAATGAGGACCCAGATTGTTGGGGGCAATATGCTATTTAGTATACTGTCTTTGGTGTAAGCCGCCCAGAGTCCTCAGAGAGTGGGCGGCATAGAAATATGACAAATAAATAAATAAATAAATAAATAAATAAATACATGCATGCATGCATACATACATACATACATGCATACCCAAAATAGGTAACATCTTCAGTGCTGATGTTATCTAGTTTACGTAATAAAATGTCTGCAAGAAAACAACCAAGCTCAGAGAGCACCAAGGACCTCTTATTTCAATCCTGAGCTATATTCTCCTTTATTGATATTGGCCTGTATACAGTATATGCAATTGTGACAGTGTTGAAGATATTAATCTATTAGGATTTGGTTTACATTACTAGCATGTGGCCAGAAATAACACAGCTTAGGTTTTAGGCTGAGTAGTTTAATTATTATTTGCTTTGCAACTGAAAATATGAGTCATTGGATGAAAGCAAACACATGGATGAATGATTCATGTCACAACATTCAGCTGCTGTGTTTGAAATGACAGCACCAGAAACAAAAATATCAATATTTTTGCCTTTAGATTATACAACTCAAGAGTTGTTTAACTGCTAGCAGTTGAGTAATAAAATTTGGGTACATTAAACTAACACACACAATAAAGCAATTTTGAAAGCAATTGGAAATGAGAACAGATGAGTAACTTTCAGCAGAAAACTATAAGAAGATCTCATTTGTAATTTGAGATTATATTGCATTTGTAATGAGTTTGATGCTTGGTGCAGAATGTTCTCTTAAAAAGAGCTTTTCTGGAGTGGACCTAAAATCCACCTGTAGAATGTTCTATTTTCAGTAAATGCATGGAAATGATCACATTTAACAAAGGATTTTTTTTTTAGATTTAATATACATTGCTAGTGAGAATAGCATCATAGGAGGTGGTAGAACTAGATGACCTTCACTGATCTTGAAACAGCTAAGCAGGGTCAGATCTATTCAATACTTAAATGGAAGCTCACTAGGAAATGCTAAAGCGATAAGACTTTGCTGGGAAATATATATTTAAAAAATCCTGGAAGAAGGCAGGGACAAAACACTTTCATATTGATTCCAAACACAGATATGTCTAATAGTCATTATGAGCTGATTTCAGGTGGAAGCAGACTTACTGATAACAGCTCAATTAATATTTCACATTAAAGTGGGTTTAAAGTAAACCATGGAATTACAGCCTAATAGTGATGAAGGGAGAAAATGATGATATAATTAGTAGGCTGAACATAGTATTGGAGTAAGAATTGTAAATCGAAATTAGTGAACAACCACATCAGATCTTAACATGAATATGTAGTCTTGCCAGCAATTATGAAGTCCTTGGTCCCAACCCAACACATAAACTGAGATTTCAATCTGGCAGGAAAGGATGAAACCTAGTCAATAAGACATCCAATTCTCCTTTGCCATGGTTGTTTTCCTAATTAGGAACTGACTATCCAACCTCACAGACTCTGGTTCCAGAACATTGAAAAAAATGACTAATGACCGTTTTTCACACTTATATCCTTTGCAGCATCCCTTTGGTCACGTGATCAAAATTCAGATGCTTGGCAAGTGGTTAATATTTATGACAGTTGCAATGTCCCAAGGTCATGTGATCAGCTTTTGTGACCTTCTGACAAGCAAAGTCAATGAGGAAGCCAGATTCACTTAACAACGTTACTAACTTAACATCTGCAATGATTCACCTAACAACTGTGGCAAAAAAGGTCGTAAAAACTCACTTAACAAATATTTCACATAGCAACATAAATTTTGGGCTCAATTGTGGTAGGAAATTGAAGACTACCTGTATTACTCTAAGGTAAGGACAACTGTCTCCAAGTTGTATACAAATATTTGTTTTCAATTACAGCTGTCAAGATCAGCCTATGGTGTCTTCCTAACTCAAAAGTCTATAGTGGAATTCAGGAATTTCTTTATTTGAAATTTAGATTTTATTATAGAATAGAATTCAAAGACAGAAAAATGAGGTATATTCATTATTTCCCTAATCCTAAATCTTCTATGTATTTCCTGCATTTGGCACTGATAAATCACTCTTGGGAATTGTTTCTTTTTCCAGGTAAAAATTTGCTGTTCCTCAGTAGTTTTCATGTTGCATATTGAATAAAAGCATGACCCTGTTACCTTGATAGCTCTCCCTGGTTCCGCAGCCTCCCAAGCTTGCTTCATAGCCTTGATCTCATCTGCTCTCTCGGTATCTTTCTTCAGATCAACTGCATCTGTCTCATTTTGCTCAACAACAAGACGCAAAATCCAAAAGGGTTTGTTGGGATCAGATTGCTGGAAAAGAAGTACACAGAGCAGAAGCAGACAGGCAGAAGTGGCTCTGTATCCACTGACTTTCAAAATCAGAATGTCTCCCAGAGAACTATTGTGATAGAATTGTATTGATAAATATAGGTAGTCCTCGAGATATGACTCTAATGAAGCCTGCCCATTAGGGCTGCAAATCAAATTTTCATAAAATGAACCAGAGCCATTTTTATGACATTTTTTACCTTGCTTGTTAAGCAAATCAACCAGGTTGTTAAATAATGAAGATTGGGCTTGTTGTTTGTTTTGGTTGTTAAGTGACTACTGCCATCATTAAATGAACCAAGAGGCTAGAGAATTTGCAGGGCTCCTCAGGTGGAGCCTCTCCGGAGGGAAAGCTACTGTCCACCCATCAGTTGTTTTTGGAAAGGCCAGGTTGCCCTTCGCCTTTGAAGGTCTGCAGCAACTCCAAGCAAGTGCCTGGACTTAAATTGGGGTGGGGGAATTAATTTGCAGGGCTCTAGTGAAGCCGCTGGAGGGAACCACTGCTGCCCTCCCATCAGCTGTTCTACAAACAATCTATAGTAGTACACACTAATACTCAAAGCAAAAGCGAACACAGTACACAATAGAGTACAGTACTGTGTAAATGGTCTTTCCACACACAATCTCAAACTACATGCCAACAAAATACAGTAGAATGCAAAGGAACTTTCCGATACCAAATCTGCTTTCTGAAGACACTGTCTTATAGTTCTGGAAGGAATTCCAAAACAAATGCAAACAAATACAATGATATATTTAAAAAAAACTATCTTTATAAAGTACTTACAAACAAAGCACAGAAGTTTGCAAAGTACTTACAAGTAAGAAAAGCAGTTTGTATTGACAAACAAGCGCAACATTATAATGAAAAAGACTTACAAAGGCAACTATAGTACTGTAGTCCTCAAGGCTACAGCAACAAAAGAAGCAAGTGGGACAGCAACAAGAGATTCACTCCTCTGGTCCTCTACTTGGCAGCAATGAGGACAGGAAAAAAAAGAAAAGTAGGCCGATTGTAAAGGCTCCAATATTGATTAGTCATGTGAACAATGGAAAAAAAACATGCTGACCATATGGGTCTTGGAAATTACCTGTCAGAACCATGGCGAGAAAAGGTAGTCATTAGACTAAAATAGCCACAGCTTCAGAAGTGACTGACTCCTGGTCAGTAACAGTAACAGGGTTGGAAGGGACCTTGGAGGTCATCTAGTCCAACCCCCTGCTCACACAGGAGACCTGTACTAGAGATTCGAACCGCCGAACTGCCGACCTTCACATGACTGTAGAGGAATCTTGTGGGCTGCAATTTTAAACCTTTGTACTAAAGTGAACTTTTTGGATGCATTCATAACTCTGAACGGCAGTTTGTACCTCAAGGACTACCTGTATTGGCAAATGCTGTGTACTGATGTTTTTTGATAAATGCATGTCTTAACTAATACTAGCAGTCAAAACTGTCTTATAACAGAATAAGGATGGCTAAATATGAAGTTGAGTCAGTGAACTGGGATTTAACTCTAATGAGCAAAAGACCTCCATGAAATCAAACCATGTTAAAATACAACCTGGACGAATTCATATATTAGATGCAATTTAATGGGAAGAAGAGAAGATTGCAAGATGGATGGACTGAAGTTACAGTAGTGACGAGTGCACTGTTGGAACATGTAAAGATTGAAAATCTTTCTATGTCATCTCTGAGAATCAACACCAACTTTTCACCCATCTTACAAAACGTGACTCTCATCAATGTTCAGTTTTAAAAAATCTAAGCTATGCAATATGAATTTTAAAAACATATTTGTCAGTTTCTCATATGATCATCAATACAATTGAAAAAATGGGTACAGGTAGTCCTCACTTAACAATCCTAATTAGGACTGGTAAATCTACTGCTAAATTACTGAAGCAGTCATTAAGAGAAACAACAACAGTCCCAGTTGCAGTTGTTAAATGAATCACCAGTGGTCCTTAAGCAAATCATCATGTGATCATAACTTGAGACTATCTGCTGGTTTCCTCACTGACTTTGCTTTTTGGAAGCTAGCTAGGAAGGTTGCAAATAGTAATCATGTGACTGTGTGATGCTACAATTTCCGTTTTCCTGTCTAATATGGGGAAGACAGGAATAGGCTAACAAGTAAACCCTAAGAAATCTGCATTTGCTTTGGACATTTACAATTTACAGTAATTTATTCTTACCTGTGGTTCTGGTCTAACAACAGTTACTGGTTTCTCTTTAGGTGCCTTTTCTGTTTTGTCAGTTGTTTTTTCCTTTGTTTTTCTAGTGGTTTTGGAAGAACCTGCAGACTTTTGACTTTCCAAATTGCTGTGGATGTCTGGACTTAAGACAGATATATTCTCTTCATGTTTCTCAACAGGACGAGCTGCATATAATTTTATTCAAGTGACAATTTTAAACATTCATCATTTCAAACATTTGTGCTTGAATATCTTTTTTCAGATCCATATTTGGCATACCAAAAGTACACAGAGCTATAATCAACATTAAGTGAATGTTCTTTTCATGCAGTGTGACTTCTTGTCCCTTTCCACCCAATTTTCCAGAGCAGATCGGGGAGATGTTTAGGGTGGCACAGGGGGAGATTTGAAGCAAAAGCAACTTTCTGATAGACAGACAACTTTGGAATACAGTTCCTATTCTGTAGTCTTATGCTGATGTGATGAGGTACCTATTCATATATACAAAATACATTCCACATACATTCAAAGAATTAACATTGAGACAAGTCCACAAAGCTAACATAAAAGCAGCAGTATTCCATTCAAAATTTCTATTTAATTAATAAAATTGAGTAGGGTCAGGGACTCTTGGCTTAAATATCCAGAAAAGGAGGCTAAAATATATCTCATACTTGGGAATAATTATTAAGAGTTACTTCTCTTTTAGCTTTATCATGTATCTAGATTTTTTGAGTTTTATGGAATCTGCTGGACACAGCTGAAGCAATATAGGGAACTCTTTGAAATTTCTGGCCTATCCTCTTTCATAAAACTGGGGGGAAATGGGTTGAGCACTTGGCCCAGCACTAGTTTGGAAGGAGATCATCATTAATAGAAGTGGAGGCATATCCAAAGACTGACGACTGAAAAGTCATTTCTACACAAATTATTGTATCAAACAATTTTCCATAATGATTCTGAGGCACTTAAAATGATTTTCCCTATGTAGTTTCTTGATGTTCAGTCAAACTAAAGTTTGAGAAAGATGGAAATCTGCTCCATTTAGAATCTTTCTTTCATCATTTTTTCACTCTCCATCCAAATGGTTCATCAATGAGTGGGACAGCTCCCCACTTTGACTTGTCTTCTTTTGAACTAAGCAACATTGACAATATTTCTTGTTGATGCATATTCTCTTAAAAGTATTCCTTTTTAAATGTGTTGTATCTCAAATGCACATTTATTGTTTGTTCAAGAATTTAGAATAGAATAGAGCTGGAAGGGACATTTTCATCTGTTGGGGTCTCTTCACTTTTCCATTGTTGTGCAAATACAACAGCTGCAGTCAGTATATGTAAGATCATATATGCATTCCCTTTATTATTCTTATCTGGTAAAATACCCAACAAGAATACTTCTGGTTTCAAATCAATATGTTGTTTACCATTTTTTCCAGCCATGTATGTATTTTTGTCCAATATTTTTTGGCTTTTAGGCATGTCCACCACATATGATAGTACGAGCCAAGCACCCACAATTTCTGAAGGCAAGCTGTTCTAATGATTAGTTAGGAAATTTCTCCTTAACTCCAGGTTGCTTCTTTCTTGATTAGTTTCTATCCATTGTTTCTTGTTTTGCCCTCTGCTGCTTTGGAGAATAATTTGACCACCTCAAATATTGGAATACTGCTATCATATCACCCTAGTCCTTCTTTTCTCTAGACGAGCCAAATCCAAATCCTGCAACTGTACTTCATATGTTTTAGTCTCCAGGTCTTTTGATAATCTTAGTTACTCTTCTCTGAACTTTTTCCAAAGTCTCAACATCTTTTTTGTAGTGTGGTGACCAAAATTGGTTGCAGTATTCCAGGTGTAGATTTTTTTTTTTTTTTTTTGCTCACAAGACTGTGCTGCAAGCACACAAGCTACAAGATAACCTTATTCTGCCTATATCAAGAAAACAAAGATGAAGCATGGTGGGGGGGAAAAAAAGCAAACTCATCCTCAAACTCTTGATGAAGAAGCTAGGGTGGGAAGGGAGGCATGGGTGAAAACTGGAAGGAAGCTTTCCTTTTATAAATCCTCAAAATATCATTGGTGTTTTAAACATCATTTTTGGATTCTACTGTGATGATATTAATGGGTTTGTTCCACACTCTTTTTCTGTTCAAATTCTACATTTGTAAATGATTTTTCATAAAGATCATTCAAAGTTCCTTCATCAAAGAAATTCAAACTGGATGAAATTTAATTCTGAAGGATGATCTCAATCTATACACAAACAGGAGGCAAATTCTCAGTCATTCTTATTCTTTTTCCAATAGTTTTTCTTCAGTAAGAGTATAATTCCCTACGATTTGTGTATGTTTATCCAACCAGAGGAATGGTTAAAATACCTAGGTACGTTCAGCTTGTAGAAAAGGTGGAGAGAAGACATGACAGCTATCTTCAATGATATGAAGGATTGCCATACTGTAGAGAATGTTTTTTAACCTTAGCAACCTGGAACTTTAACTCTTAGAATTTTCCAGTCAGCACAATGGAAGCCCACGCATCCTGAAGTTGCTATGGTTGAGGAACATTGCTGCAGAGGGTTTGGAACTCTTCTGTTCCAGAGAAAAAGAGGACTACTGAAGGATTTTAAGACGAGATTGGATAACTATTTGTCTGAAATGGTATAGAGTTTCCTGCGTAAGTAGGGGGTTGGACTAAAAGACCTCCAAGGTCTCCTTCAACTCTGTTATTCCATTAATGAAATCTAACTTCAAGGATGTAGATACAGAGTAGATATTAGAAGAACTTCTTGACAGTAAGAGCTGTCAAACAGTGGAACTAATTGGACTGATTGAATTCATACTGCATGGAGTGGTTTCTTCCCCTTCGCTGGAAGTTTGCAAATAGAGCTGGAAACTCATCTATTGGGAATGGTTTCATTATGCCTTGTTTTCTTTGCCTTTTGCTGGCATTGTAGGGCAATATTTTAAACTACAATGATGTCTTCTCCTCAGCATTAATTTCCCAGCATAAATACATACGTTTTCTACTGGAATTAAACCAGGAGACAACTTCTAAAATTTATATTTTTTCTCCATTAATTTAAAAATGCCAAACGATGTCTATGTGCTCTGTTCTAGCTAGTTAAACTAGACAATAATAATTTACTGCAGATGGCACTGTTGCCTTATATTATGAAATACGAAATGTTAAGATTTGAAGCAGACATTTTATTAATGCACAATGTTCTGGAAATTACCAGTAAAGTACATTTGGGTAGACATAACAGAATTTGTCAGTTTTAGTTTCAAACACATTCTAATTTTCCTGACAGTTTGTTTCAGTTCTGTTCTATATTATTTTAAGTATTTTGCAACATGAATAGAGATATGCCCATCGCTTTCAATACATTTAATCCCAACTGTGCATACTTTCTAAAATTATCTGGCTTCATTATAATGCATGTTTGTGTACATTTATCTTTAATTTTCTAGTTTACCCTGCTTATAACATGCACATGTTAAAGTTGTACAACTTGGCTTTTTTCTTCTAAACTTATTCGCTCTTTCTTCATATATTCACTTTGTGTTCTGAACATCATTCATTCTGCCTTAGAAACCACTTCAATGTATTTCCTTTATGCTGATCTCTCACATTTGTATTCAATCCATTTTCATTCAGTACTCATTCATTTTCCATCTCTTTTTGTTTTCATCATACACATTTACATATTCTAGTTGCCCTAAATTTATTTTTATGTTTCTCTTAAGATAATTATTTTGTATAACAATACACACAAAAGTGCTGGAAGTCTATTGTTTATCCATCTTCATCTATTTTTGTGTGTGGTGGGGGGAATGGTTCCACAAAACAGCCATTTTTTTTTGTGCTGTATTTGGTTTATTCTATGCAATATATCCTTTTCTCTATGCTTTGAAGAAAATATTTCTCTTCTTTTTTGTAGCAAGTATTTTCTTGTTTGCATTTTCCTGCAATCCACAGCCTCTTTCATTTCATCATTTCCTCAAGCCTCTTTTTCATTTTTGCCATTGGCATAATTCATATTATCCCAAGCAGTTTATGCACCCTCTTTTCTTCTGTCTATTTAATATTTCTTTAATTGAGAGATTAATTTATATTTTAGTATGATTTTGATCAGGACTTGTGCTTTTACTCCTTTCCTTTTCTTCCATGTCCATTTTCCTTGCAAATCCACTCTTAACACTATCATAAACTGACTCACATACATTTACAAGAATGGAAGCTTTAAATTTTGCTCCCTTATTTAAGAGGTGAATGAGGTGGGACAGTATTTTTTCAGGAGTTCCATCACTTTGGAGTTTTTGATTTTTATTATGACTGGATGATAGAATATCATTTGTAGTCGTTTGAAGTGATTTATTCCTTTTATTGTTATTTATGGTTAGCTGTGTTTTTGTTACTCTTACATAAAGTATTAAGAGTCACACAGGAAGGTCGTGATTTATTGGAAATAAATGAATAAATAAAGCTTATTAAGAGTTAGTTTTAACACTATGACACTTTTAGTCAAGACAGAATAAATACCTAAAACAGTGACTTACCTTTGATTTCATTTTTTTCTAATTCTTTTAGAGCCTGAACAAATACAATTTGACTTTCAGTAAGTGGCCAACTATTATATAACACGGAAGCTTGTATAATATATTTGTGGGTCTGTAAAATTGAAAAACAATATATTACAATTTTGTATATAAAGTTATTGGTTTAAATCAATAACATCCTCCTTGACTGCTATTTTAAACCATTGTAGTAGCTTCAGAAAATGGAAAGAAAAAGAGCTAAAAATAAGATGTTTGATGAATTCGACCATGATAGTTATATAAAAACAACATATCTGTTAGTGGTAATTTCTAGCTTCATTTAAATTTCATTTGAATTTGCTATTCTTTAAGGTTAATATTATTTTGGGTAGTTCAACTGTGTATCATCATAGTTCACTGTAAAACCTCTATGCTAAGATATAAGCAATGAGAATTTAGGCTATAACATAAAAATAAAGAAAAAAAATCCATGGTAATTATTAATTTAATAACCATACTAAAACCACACACATCAATATCTTAATTACACAGAAATGGCATTTTGTTAAAGTTCAATCTTTATTGTTTTTCAGAGTAAACATTTTGATAATGCCCATAATTTAATATATATTCATACATTTGAATAATTTCTGAAAATAAACCTTTTTTTTGCAGATCATGTGGAAATGAAATCAGATGACATTACTAAAATAACCAAAAAGATTTAGCCATTCCTTGGGAAAAGAGAAAGAGATTGGAAGGATCAAAATGGAGGTATAGTTGTAAAGCTGTGTGCAAAATTCATGCATGGAAATCAGGGTCGCTTTCTTTGTAGCAAGATTTTACCATGCTTGTGAGAAAATCTCATGGCACCAAGTTTTACAAAATGCTGGGTCATCTTAAAACTTGGTGAAACGACACATATAACAAATTTGGGACAGGATGTTTATTCCCTCATGAAAGACAGTAAGGTTCTAAATAGCCATTCAGATCTTTCACCTGTTGAAGCAAATTCTCATCAATGATAGGAAGAGCAGGAATATCTTCTTCTGTTGAAACTGAGCCTTCCTGTGATACCTTAGCCGAAGTCTTAACGTTCTTCTGAGTTGTGACTGTGCCTTTTTTCTTAGGGGCTACAACTTCAGCTTCTTTTTTGGGTGTGCTTTGAACTACACCACCTTTACTTGCTGTTGCTGAGAAAGGAAAAATAACTTTAAAGGAATTCAAACAAGTATCATTTTTAAAAAAAATTGATTTATATGCCGCCCTTCTCCGGAGACTCAGGACGGCTTACAATGCGCTAAGCAATATCCTTCATCCTTTTGTATATTTATACAAAGTCAGCTTATTGCCTCCACAACTGGATCCTCAATTTACCTACCTTAGAAAGGATGGAAGGCTGAGTCAACCTTGAGCCTTGGCGAGATTCGAACCTGCAGTAATTGCAGGCAGCTGGTCTTAATAACAGGGTGCTTTAGACCACTGTACTACCAAGGCTCTTTTAAATAATATTGTATCATATATAAATAAATAAATAATTTTATTTCTATACCGCCCTTCTCCCGAAGGACTCAGGGCGGTGTACAGCCTATTAAAAGCACAAAGACAGACATCAGTTAAAAATAATTAAAATTATTAAATAATTTCGGCTCAAATTTAAAACCCCAAAAATTTAAAACACCCAATTTAAAAATCATTACATTGATAGCCCGGCCTGGTGGAACAACAGGGTCTTGAGGGCACAGCGAAATACACGGAGGTCAGAGATCTTACACATTTCCGGGGACAGTTCATTCCACAGGGCAGGGGCTCCCACAGAGAAGGCCCTCCCCCTGGGTGTCGCCAGCCGACATAACTTGGCTGATGGCACCCTGAGGAGACCCTCTCTGTGGGAGCGAACTGGCCGGTGGGAGGCTATTGGTGGCAGAAGTCGGTCTCGAAGATTTATTTATATATGTTTATACATATATATTGTATAAATATCATTTTGTTACTGATCTGTTGGTTGATCCCTTTTATCCTTTACATTTAGACGTGTCACAAACTTTCCCAAAAAGCCTTATACAATGTGGCCAAAAATATTCAAAAAATATTTTTGAAAGTTAAAATTCATTTAGTGTGAAAATATTTTAAAACTTTAACTTGGAATTTGAAAATACATACCAAAATATATGACGTGTAAAGGTCTACCAGTAGAAATAACTAGCTGTTTCTGATGGAGTCTAGACTATTAGATACCAAAATAAAAACAAATAATACAAAAATGTGTAGACTATAGAGATAACTCCATCTACATCCCAGTTAAAAGATATAATCAAAAATCAAGGCACATCTTCCTTAGTAGGCAACATCTGATAAGCAACAAACAGCACCAGGAACAATCAAGGAAGAAACAATACTCAAATCAAGGAACCATCAAGAAAAACCTCCAACCAAGATTGGTGGGAAAGCTACTATACATAAACAACCAACAAATTCCACTTCTTCAGATTACCTATTCTGGTAATGAAACATCTGCAGAAAAACAACCAAGCTCAGAGAACACCAAGTACCCATAATTAAGACTAATATTGCTGGCAATAACTCCATAGTAAATTCTTAAAGGCCTTCCAGAAGAACTAGATTTTTACCAGTTTCCAGAAGACCATGAAAATGAAGTTCATTCTTACCTCAGCAAAAGGCTGCTTCATAAGAATCCCTCACAGAGAACAGATCCTTTTGCTGCACTTCCTGGTATTTGGAGATCCTTAGCAAATGCTCATGGCCATCTTGATCAGGTGGCCAAACTCCATCTGGGAGAATGAACTTCTTAAATACTCAAGTTCTGAACCATATAGGGTTTTAAAGCAATTGAATTCTTCATTGTACTCAGCAACATACTAGTAACTATGCAAACTCCTGCAGTAATGTAGCACCACCACTGCCAGTGAGCACATAACTCTTGCATTTTGGATCAGAAGTTTCTGGTTGGTACTCAAAAGCATTCCCAATTTCCCATGTAGTGTGAAATATAGTTATCTAACTGGGAGATGGTAGGAGCACAAGCAACTATTCTCAATACATCATGTACCAGCTAAGGCTGCAACTGGTGAACCAGATTAAAGCCCACATAGCCTTGACTTCCATCTGCTTTTCTGATAGAAGTTCTGAGTCCATGACATATTTATTTATTCAATTTAGATTGCAAGCCTGTTCTCTCTGGGGATGAACAATTCAATTCAAGAGGCAAAGTTAGTCCTAGCTTTTAAATTAACAGCAGTCTTGTTTTGGTTGAGCCTTGCTTCTGTTTCTCCCCACTCAAATTCTGATAGCTCTTAGGCACTGAGTTAGAATTTCTATCACATCTTGAATTGGGCCCGGGGTGGGTGGAGTTACCCATATTGATAGTACCTCATCCTGAATCACCAGAAATCTTCTCAGAGTGGTTTAATGTAGATGCTAAACACAATAGAAGTACTGAACTCTGAGGCAACCCTGTAACAGGAGTACCCAAAGGCTTGACTTCCCTTGTCCCTAACATCACTGATGAGACCTGCCTTCCTGAGCAACACGCTCTAAAACTAGTAGTCCAGAAGGATACCATAAGTACGGAAGATTGCAGGAGGTTTATGTAATGGTATGTGGGAATGACCTTGGGAGACAGGAGAAAGAGCTGCAGCCTAGACAATAGTCTGATAAACAAAGTTTGAGTCCAAAGGAAAAAGGGTGGCAAAAGCTTCTGGCATTACCATAGCACACAAACCAACCGAAGTCCTCCAAAACATCCTAAATAAACCAAAAGACCTGCAGCCCCAGAAGAATAAACAGGAGACCTCTACAACATACAGTATAAGGACTATAACAGACTCTATATAGGACAAACAGGAAGAAGACTAGCAGAGCACATCCATGAACACCAACCAGTAATCAGAAGACATGAAAACTCTTTCATTTCCAACATGGACAGACTTCACCATAATTATAAATTATTATTGGGAAACTGGGAGCAACCTAGACCAAGCCAAGACTAAAAACACTAGAGAATTCCTGGCACTCAGACAAATCAGCCATCAACAGACATACAAAGATAAACAACATCTATGCACCATGCAACAGAGACAATCAGAAAGCCAAAACGGAAACAAAAGGCCAAAATATCTTGCCAGTAATCAACACCCAGCTAAGCAGAGATAGACCAATAGTGAGCTAAACAATACTAGACCAACAAGAAGTTAACAATACCCCTAGTCAAGGAATTATCAAGTCAGACAAACAAGCTAACAGTAAACAATAGCCTAATCAAGGAACTACAAGAACACTCCCACCAACACTGTCAGGGCAAGCCTCTAGTCTAGTATATAGAAAAGACACCAAATTCTACTCTCTTCTAGCAGTGATGATGTTACTTAGTTGGCTAATTAAATACAGTATTTGCATGAAAACAACCATGCTCAGAGAGGACCAAGGATTCCACAATTCAACCCTGATGTACAAATATTCTCTTCTACTGGTACTGATAGAGGCATTTCCCAACACCAGATCATGTCTCATCTGCTCCAAGGTAAAAGTGAGACCTAGTGTGTGCCTAACTGTATGCATTGGGTTTGTACACAGGCTAATGTTAGAGACAGTTCATGGCTGATCCCAGAAAGTAGAGCTTAAAGGAAAGTAGTGCTAATATTATAAGCAAATTGATATCCACCGCTGAAATAGGATCAAGCAGCTTGGGAGGGATATTCTCATGCAACCAGGAGGACAGTACAATAGTAGCCCTTTCCAGCAATAAATATTTTCTATAATAATCCTCCATCCTTTTGTAATTGTCTTACCCTATCCTGTATATTTCCAGATCTGTTACCATTTGGTCATAGATTTACTGCAGACAAATCTGCCATTTAAAAATATCAACCTAAGTGCACGATCTCCAGGCCTCTGTATATCTGGCTGTGGGGTTGAGAATTCATATATATATTGTGCCACCACACATAAAGAATGGTCTCCGACAATGATCTTGATAAAGTAAGTTACTTATATAAAGACAAGCATTCTCAAACAAGGGAGTCTCTTCCCAAGAGAAATATATTTTCAATGATTCACTTTTTTAAAGAGTTGTGATTCACTGGTCTTTATTTATGCTTCAAAACTAATTATTCTACTGGAACAAACAAAGGCAAACAAAACATGTTTCTTTGAAGAGATGCTTGGAAAAATGTACTGCTTCAATTACTTTGGGGTTATCAAACTATAAGTCAGGGAAATGCCAGCAATTTAGAGCAAGGATTACATTTTTAAACAATTTCAATAGCATCTTCTGAGCACGCGTGAAGATGGCGGTGAAGCTCCGATGCCTCGGAGGAGAAATAGGGCTTACTGAGGACTCTTGGGGGGCCGAATATCAGCTGTTGGCCCCCGCCCAGCAAGAGGAATGTGTGGGCGGCCTGTCGCGAGCTTTTGAGCTCCCCTGGATGATCGGCGTGGGCGGCTGGAGCCGAAAAACGCCGTGAGGCTATGGCGGCGGTGAACGGGAGGCTGGAGCAAGGTCGGGGCGGCGCCGGGTTGCCTTGGCATCCCCCCCCAGCGGCGCCCCCCCAGCGGCGCCCTCCCAGCATTGGCCGGAGCGGGGAGGGGTGTGGGGAGACAGCGGCTCGTTGGAACATCCCCCCCGGAAAAGCACCCCGATATGGTTCCCAGCTGTCAGCAGCGGCTGCGACGGTTGGAGCGGCGGCTGCGGCGACTGGGGATGAAACGACGGCCGTTGGGGCGGTGCTGGGTGGAACGGCGCTATCCTGGCTGTTTTCAGACCGACTTTAGACCTTTTTACCAGGGTTGGTTATTTACTGCGGAGGGAGGAAGGGAAGAATGCAGTCTAACTGGTTGCTGACTTCTGAAGACCCCTGAAGACCGGGGCTTAAAGGGGATTAGAAGACCCTATGGAGACTGGGGGTTTGGCAAAGTTGGGCGACTGGCCTGCCTCCCCCTGGCCTGTATCCATTTTCCCCTCCCCGCCGCGGCCTGGTTATGGGCGTGGGCGGGGCTGTGGCCATTTGATCTGGACCTTATCTGCACCGGCACTGGACTGCATTGGACTTATTGGACCCCTGACCTGACCTGACTATAATTGACCCCCGGTTTCCAGCTATATCATCAGTCCCAGTCACATTTACAATGCCTTGCTGTGAGGAGAGGCTTAAGCCTGGGTGTGGTCACCGAGGGAGTCACCTTGCTGTTATTGCCACTGAACTAGACTTGTTGATACCAGCCGCCGTGAGAGGGTGGCTTGGTCATTGTTTTCTCAGGACATCGGCTTGAGACTCCTCTCCACTGCCGTGAGAGGACAGTGGAGCCCCGGTTCTGATCCGCGCCAAAATGGTGAACTGTCTCTCCTGGACTTTTAAATGTACCATCATTGAATCCTTAGCCTGACTCTATTTCCCCAGGCGAACTTGCAGGAATGTATTCACCGGCTGAGCTCTTTGCCTTGCGAGACTCCCCCCTCTCGCAAGCCTGGCCTTCCATGTTATCGAAGGCCTACCTCGATGAAGGGCTTTGGAACCCAGAGAGGTGGCATGTCGCGAAGAGGGGGTTGAGGGGTTTTTTATATAAAGTTTTAGCAAATGTCTTAAGGGGTTCCGGGGGGGAGGGTTGGATCAGAAGTAAGGCTGTGGGTATGGGGGATAACCCACTAAGGGGAGGGCCAGGTAAGGCTGTGGAGCACGGCATGGGGGGTGGGGGGCCCGGGGTCAAGAGGGGGGATAAAGTTCATCCAGATAAGGTTTTTACCATCAGTACTGTGGGTGGGAGGGGTAGATATGGTGGGAGCAGGGGGGCATATTGTGTTAGGGGAGAGCGCGCCCGCTGTCTTCGAGTGGTGGCACGCTCCGGCCCCCAAAGCTCCACTCGTTTTCCAGGTGGCGCAGATCCTCAGGGCCCTGGCCTCTGTCTGATGTTATGCAATGCCAGGTCTGTAGTAAATAAAGCCCCCCTCATTTGTGATCTTGTTCAGGAGGGGGGAGCGGACCTGGCAGGTATTACGGAAATCTGGTTGGGCCAAGAGGGGGGGTCCCTCTTGTTGAAATGTGCCCACCAGGTTTCCACACATTCCATCAGCCGAGGTTGCAGGGTAGGGGTGGGGGGGTAGCGGTTATTATTAACGAAGGTCTGAGACCGAGGGAGGCCACTGTTCCTCAGATGGCCGGCTGTGAATCCCTCCTTGTGAAATGGGGCCACGGGGTTCAGATGGGTTTGCTGATCACATACCTGGCTCCCTGCCATGTGGCAGCAGCCCTGCCCGAGCTACTCAGTGTCATCGCCACGGTGGCGGTTGAGACCCCTAGGCTTATGGTCATGGGGGATTTCAACTTGCCGTCCGTTGGTGAGGCATCTGAGGTGGCTCAGGAGTTCATGGCTTCCATGACAGCCATGGACCTGACCCAGTTAATTCATGGCCCTACCCACACGGGGGGGAACACGCTGGATCTGGTTTTTGTCTCTGGACAGTGGTTGAGTGATCTCGAGATAGGGGATATAGTCACTGAGCCTTGTCATGGTCTGATCACTCTCTCCTTCGTCTCGACCTTCGAACCGCTACACCCCGCCGCAGGGAGGCGGAGCCGGTAAGATGGTTCCGTCCCAGGCACCTGATGGAACCGGATAGGTTCCAGATGGAGCTTGGGCCATTCCCTGAGGATCTGGCACACGCCTCGACTGGAGACCTAGTGGCCACCTGGGATAGGGCGGCTGCTGGAGCTCTGGATCGGGTCGTGCCTTTGCGGCCTCTGACCTGGCGCCGATCTCATTTAGCTCCTTGGTTCACTGAGGAGCTGAGGGAGTTGAAGCGCCGGAAAAGACGCCTAGAGAGTAGTTGGAGGGCCAGTCTTTCTGAATCTGACCGGACACTGGTAAGAGCTCATATTAGGAATTACCTAGTGGCGATAAAAGCAGCGAAATGTAGCTATTTTGCTGCTCTTATTGCATCATCAGATAATCGCCCGGCCGCCCTGTTTAGGGTGACCCGCTCCCTGCTCCACCAGGAAGCGCGGGAGGACCCCTTGGAGGGTAGAGCCGAGGATTTTGTTCAATAACTGTATGACAAAATCGCTCAGATTCGGGAAGATCTGGACTCCGACTGGATAGTCTCAGGGGGAGGGACTGGGGCAGGTCTTGAGAATGTTATCTGGGATGAGTTTGATCCTGTGACCTCTGAGGACGTGGACAGGATTCTGGGTAGACTGAATGTGACCACTTGTTTATTGGACCCGTGTCCCTCCTGGTTAGTGCTGGCTTCTCGGGAGGTGACACGAGGTTGGTTCCAGGGGATTATAAATGCTTCGCTGGGTGAGGGTGTCTTTCCTGCCGCCTTGAAAGAGGCGGTGGTGAGGCCTCTCCTCAAGAAGCCTTCTCTGGACCCGGCAATGTTGGTAAATTATCGTCCGGTCTCCAACCTTCGTTTTGTGGCGAAGGTTGTTGAGAGTGTGGTTGCGCAACAGCTCCCCCAGCACCTGGATGAAACGACGTATCTGGATCCGTTCCAGTCGGGCTTCAGGCCCGGGTACAGCACGGAAACGGCATTGGTCGCGTTGGTTGATGATCTCTGGAGGGCTCGGGACAGGGGGTGCTCCTCTGTCCTGGTCCTGTTAGATCTCTCAGCGGCTTTTGATACCATCGACCATGGTATCATGCTGCACCGGTTGGAAGAGTTAGGGGTGGGAGGCACTGTGTTGCGGTGGTTCTCCTCCTTTCTCTCTGACCGGTCGCAGTCTGTGTTGACAGGGGGACAGAGGTCGACCCCGAGGCCCCTCATATGTGGGGTGCCGCAAGGGTTGGTCCTCTCACCTCTCCTGTTCAACATTTATGTGAAGCCGCTGGGCGAGATCATCCGTGGTTTCGGGGTGGAGTACCATCAGTATGCTGATGACACCCAGCTGTACATCTCCACCCCGGATCACCCCACCGATACCCTTGAAGTGATGTCCCGGTGCCTGGAGGCCGTACGGATCTGGATGGGGAGGAACAGGCTCAGGCTCAACTCATCCAAGACCGAGTGGCTGTGGTTTCCGACATCCTGATATAGCCAGTTGACGCCATCACTGACTATTGGGGGTGAATCATTGGCCCCCACGGAGAGGGCTCGCAACTTGGGCGTCCCCGCTGTCTTTAGAAGAGCACTTGACGGCCGTGACCGGGAGGATTTTTTATCAGGTCCGCCTGATTCGCCAGTTGCATCCCTTTCTGGATCGGGACTCGTTACGCACGGTCACTCATGCCCTCGTCACCTCCCGCCTGGACTATTGTAATGCTCTCTACATGGGGCTCCCCTTGAGGAGCACCCGGAGGCTCCAACTGGCGCAGAGTGCGGCCGCGCGGGTGGTAATGGGAGTGACATGGCGCTCCCATGTAACACCTCTCCTGCACGAGCTGCACTGGCTCCCGGTGGTCTTCTGGGTGCGCTTCAAGGTTTTGGTTACCACCTTTAAAGCGCTCCATGGCTTAGGGCCTGGTTATTTACGGGACTGCCTACTACCACCAATAGCCTCCCACCGGCCAGTACGCTCTCATAGAGAGGGACTCCTCCGGGTGCCGTCAGCCAAACAGTGCCGACTGGCGGCCCCTAGGGGGAGAGCCTTCTCTGTGGGGGCACCTACCATCTGGAATGAGCTCCCCCCGGAGATACGGAGGATCCCGGATCTGCGCTCCTTCCGCCGTGCTGTGAAGACCTTTTTATTCCATCAAGCGGGCTTGGCCTGATCTCTTCCCTTTTTAAATACGTAAATTTTAATCTGTTTTTAAATTATTGGGGTATTTTAATTTGTCTGGGCCAAATAATTTAATTTGATTTTATCGGGTTTTTAAATTTTGTGTATTTATGTATTTTATTGTTGGCTGTTCACCGCCCTGAGTCCTTCGGGAGTAGGGCGGTATACAAATCAAATAAACTAACTAACTAACTATTGCCCAAGAAGAATGAGAATGTTGTCAAAACAAGAACTCTTTTAGTTCTCATTTTTGCTTACACATGCCCAAGGACCAATTGTGGTATCACAAAGTTTGAGAACCTTTCAGATATATATTAAAATGATTAAAATTGAACATATTTATTTATTTTTTGTGAATCCAAACCTCAAAGGTGGGGATGTGTCACACAAATTCATTTAT
Source organism: Pantherophis guttatus (assembly GCF_059756535.1). Classification (NCBI taxonomy): domain Eukaryota; kingdom Metazoa; phylum Chordata; class Lepidosauria; order Squamata; family Colubridae; genus Pantherophis; species Pantherophis guttatus. The sequence goes on along the minus strand of NC_142063.1, from coordinate 263,340,756 downwards.
AATTTTAGAGAGTTGCAATATGGCAACATTCGAGAAACCCTGGATTCCTGGATAATAGTCATCATGGAGTTTCCCTTTCTCTACCACACTTCAATTTTTACTGCTTGATGACACAATACTATGGATTGGATTCTGTGAAAAGATTGATTAATGGGAGTTGTTAGGATGCTTCAGCTAACTGAAAGGGGGAGAATATAGTTTTAGCTGTTTTGTTATGTATGATTCAGATCTGAGGTTTACAATATTCAATAAAATCTTCCATCTTTCTGGACTTGATTAGGGGTATTATTATATAAAAGACTGCAAAAAAAGGAGTCAAATATTTGGTGACTGTGATAGCATCAGGCACTAACATCCTATGTGAGACAAGCAGGATACATGACAAATGCATGGCTACTACATATACATACATAAAAATACATTCAAGATCGCCATGATCACAATCATCATTATCATCTAGCAAAAGCATGGAATACTGACACAGACTACTTAAAGGTCTTTCAGAAGATATGAAATGAAATGCAGGAATGATAACATGACCCTTCCCAGTAGAGCTCGCCATCTCTTCTTCAGAATCCAGGACTTGTAGTTTAATTATAGTATCCAATTTAGAAGTCTGTACCTGCACAGTAGCAATAAGTGGCATTGTAACTTTTACTAAATATCTAAAGAGGGAAAAAAAATCAAGACAGAAAATAAATAAATAATAATGTCATATGTAATTCTCTTCAGCAAGTCAAATTCTATTTTATTCATTTTCAAGAAAAGTTTTTAGCACTGTGAAATAAGGTTTGATATGAAAATTATATATACATATACATATACATACATTATATATATATGTATATATATCTTTTTCTTTCTTTTTCGTAGCTTTTATGTGTCTTTCTCTTTAGCCAGGTTCTACCTTGGCTTACGCAGGTAGAACCTGGCTAAAGAGAAAGACATATATATATATATATATATATATATATATATATATATATATATATATATATATACACACACACACACTTGCTGCTACACAAATAAGTAGAACAGCAAAGTTACAGTATTACAGTGAAAATGGAGTTAACATTTAATATTTAAAAGTGACTCAAAAGAAAGTGAAAGTTATTTCTTACAAATTAGTAATAACACCTCAGTGAGAATGAACAACAGAATAAATAAGTACACTGAATAACTTTTCCCAACTTTATCCCCATATTGTATTTTGTACTATGTCTCCAATAATCCCCCCCTCCAAGCAAAACTAATGGCTGAGATATGAGAGCCAATCCAACCTTCCCTAAGCTGATGCCCAACACCAAGGACACCAGATTAGGGAAGGTTGTCATGAATAGTGTCTACCGAATAAGCTGTTCTCAAGGGAGTCTTAACAGATGTCCCACAGCTTCCATGGTCTTTGCAGAATTTTAATTCTTTTGCTTTGTTAGCACTTTAGTTTTCTTATGTTAGGCATGATCTGTACATGTAGGACGGAATTATGCTGGAAAAATCTGTCTGCTGATAGGGAATACAATTTTTGAATTATCTCCACAGAAAAGAAGTAAATAATTTATAAGGCCATCACTCTTTTTATTTACAGCGTGAACTTTACACTCACACCTGTAGAGTAATGTATGCATTACTTTTTATTATACATTATATTATCTAGCCAAGAACAAAAACTGGAACTGGAAAGCTATTCTTTTATTCATACTGCCTCTAATATTTCTAAACAAATATCTAGCAATATTAGATCATCTTCCTTAATCTTTAATAGTTTAATTAATATTATTCATTAGAAAAATACTGTAATGAAATGCACTGACCATGATGGAAAGAATTACAAACTGAACTGAAGTAGTTTTTAGTCTATTTGTTAATATTTATTACCTTTCATTCCATTATTAATTATAGAATCACCTGCATTTGACTATTATAACCCCACCCAACACAAATAGACAAAGGGTGTGTAAATTGCATCTTTTTCCAGACTTGCACAATTGCTTTGTCAGCTGTTCCTGAGCGTCTCTACATGTGAAATACTCCTTTTCAAATACTTGCTCAATCCTCTGATATTACATACTAAAAATAATTTCTGTGCATAAAATGTATACTACTACTGCTACTAATCTTTTTCATATTTTACCTGAATATAATATGCTTATCATTTGGTAGATAATAGTCTTTAACTTCTTTAACAGCAAACATGTTGTTTACAGCTTCACGAGAGAGAAATGGAAGAGGAATGTAAGAACTTATGAGCCGAAGCCTTACTTTCCCAGCTGGCACAGGTGATTCACCAGTCTGAATTTCAGCCATGAAAGTATAGCCTTTCTAAAATAAAAAGTTAATTAATTGGAATGTTTAAGATGATACTTAAAAATGAAAGCTTTCAAGAATTGGAAAGTTTTTCTAGAATAGACTACCAATGAATTTATTTTGAACTGATTCTTAAATTAGAAATTTAAATTAAAGATCAAAGCAGTTTTAGCCTAATCAATTTGTCATCACATATTGAATCAGTCTCTTTTAATATTGAATCTTCAGTTTGAATTGTATCACACACTCTTAGTGTGTGTGTGTGTGTGTGTGTGTGTGCTTGTGTGTAGCAAAAAAAAAAAAGAATGACAGTAATATGAAGATTAGTATCACAATGTTTATGTATCTCACCTTGTTCTTTGTATAAAGATATGGTGCAACTCTGAGAAAGACTCGAGGAATTTCCTGTAATGTGTCATTGTCAACAACATGCAATACACAGGTTGGTACTGTTGAATAAACTTTTGGTACAATAATCATGTCTTCTGGAACATGAAATATTTCCCTACAATAAAAAAAAGAATTAAAAATAACTTTTATATTAGGATTTTTTGAGTAAGTCAATTTCTAATTTGTTTGCATGGATATCCGTAATGTTGTTAAATTTTCACACTGAAATACTGTAAAACTCTGCTACCAAGCCAATATTTATTTAAATAAACATTTTGGTATATATAAACTGCTAAGAATTGCCCTGCAGTTCATTGGAAAGTTGACATAGGAAATGTACATTAGGTTGAAAGGTTTTGAAGTTAGCCATTGAGTATAGCAATTTAGAAAGAAGTTTGACTTTTAATTTTTTTTTATTAATGTTCATTTTCCAGGTCAATGGGGAAAAAAATGAAAGTATTGCTTTACTTTTCAAATAAAAAATACCAAGGAAGTCATTTAATAAATTTCTTTCCATATCTCAGACTTAATTTGTTTATAATGAAATTTACTGTTTCATGTTTGTAATATGGAAAGCAGAAACTGAAAGTATACTTAACAGAAAAAGAGATTTGCCTAAAAGGATATACTTTTAGTTATAAGGCAGCATATTAATATATCTGAGATTAGGACAGGAGAACATATAATAGGAAACTTCAGTATGTGAATATTTGGGTCTCAGGCATATTAAGAGATTTAGCTGTAAAATAAATTTCATTTCAGATTGCTGGTGGGTTATATCTAACTCAATAATAAACTCACCTGAAGACTACAAACCAAACATTTGGTTGTTGATCCCCATAAGTTACAGTATAATCAGCAAAAGTTGTCTTAGTCCATTCATCTTCATAGCAACGATATTTTTCAACTGACTTACATTTACTTTTAAATATATCTCTGTAAAAGATAGCACAAAACAATACCAAAATATTACCAGAGACAATGATGAAACAAATTATCCTCTGCTATATAAGATGAACACAGGCCAAGCAAACATACAACATTAAATAACAATGACTATTTTATCTGTTCGTTTAAAACATTTACACACCTACTCATCTTACATCAAACTGTGGGTGGCTACCACATTATGAAAGGCTGTTTTCCCCACAACGGGACACATGGCTTTGACAAATATGATATTGCAAGAGATATATTACCTCAAAAACATCAAAGAACATTGTTCAAAATTTGGCTCAATTACAGCCCACAACTTTTGAAGTGTTTCTTTGACTTTAGCATTGTCCCTTGTGCCTAAAATTACAAAAGGAAAAAAATAAATAAACCATTACGTAATGTACTGTGAATATTTGTAGTACAGTGATAATTTCTATTATCTAAGTATTGTATAGATTTACATTACTTTCTATCTAATTCTATAAATAAGTCAAGATTCTAGGCTAAACTTTAAAATATCTGAATATTTTATCCATGCACGTATGAATCAAACTGACTCTGCTTGTGTGACCTCACAATCTTGAGTGGTGGTGATCATGTTTTTCATGATCACTTGTTGTATCCCCAAAGCTGTCTTTTTCAAGAATTGGACAGAAAACAGACATGTGACTTCCTGAATATTTTTCAAAGTACATTCACATACCAGTTCAATTTTTCAGAATGATACTTTAAGGGGAAAAACTATTTGACAGAGATGAAGAGCTTCAAAAAAGAAATTAACAAAATCCTATGCAACTAGAAGGAATGGTAGCAATAGGTAGGATTCAATCCATACCAGACAAAGTATGAGTTTCTATTGTGAAACTATTCACTTCAAATTGAAAGGTATGAAAATAATGATTTTGTGGGATAGTGAATAAACATAAACTGTGTAATGAGGCACATTTAGTAGTATAATTCTATATCCAACTACATTTTCAGCCTAGATATAGGTTAAATAAATTCTCAGTTCTGGAAGCTGCTGACATTTTTCCCCCCAGGATCAAAAGATCAATAAACAGTATAGTCTGTTTACTTTTACATTTTTATAATTTCTTAAATTGGAATTACACCTTCTGATTGAGGAGAAAAGTCCCTTTTCAGCATTTACAGTGTCCTTTTTGGGAGTCTTTGTAGAACATTTTTTTTTACTTCTTATGATAATGTATTTTATCTCTTTCTCTTAAGTTTCTTCTAGAATTTTGTACTAAACTGCAATAAATGTGTTAATCTTAATTTTGTATTTTGAATTTTTTTATGTGACATATAATAAATCTGTTTTTCTTTTTTTATGTGTGATGTATGAAAGTGGATAGATAAAATAATCACGAGTAGTCATTCCAAACTAATTAATAGATTATTCAGAAGGGTAGTTTTAATATTTATTAGTAATTAGAATAATTAAGTAGCATTTATTACTTTCTGTTGTCTAACTAATAATTGCCCAGATGTTTTACAGAAATGTTTTACTCACATTTTAAAATTTAGTGGTATATCAAAAAGTTATACCTGGAAATTTTAATAATTGGATCCTTATTAGCTGATTATATGCAGTTTCAAGTAAACTGAGCTTTGACTAAAAATGTGCTACAAGCATATTTATGGGAATTAAATTTGGCAGATGTGTGGTGACTTCTGAATCTGTCTCCATGTGAATATACTTTTCTCTATTCCTCATAAGACTTCTTCCCAAGGGGATTACGTTTTAGTTTCTGTTTTTAGTTTTACGAATAATAAGCTGCTTGGATGCCTTTCTGACACATCATGAAAGAATTAATAATAAATAATTTTACATTTCTCCTGATAAATTTCACCCCATACATCCCATTAAAAACTCCCACTGTTTTAAAAATACTGAATAGATTAATTTGGAGAACCCTGACCTGGTTTTCTGCTGTTCATCAATAGCCTGATATAGGTTCCTCTCCATATAGCTTGCAGTTTAACTGCAGCTTCCTCTTCTTCAGGAGTAGACTCTCTACTCTGCCAAATAAAAACATTTACGTCTGTTGTATCTGAAAATACATAAATACATATATAATATATACATCACAACAAAAATTAAATTCATAGAATTCATAAAACACAATGGGTGACTTGGAATGAAATGTTTTATGATGAACTCTCTTTTTTCTTTTAAACGAGGGGTGTCAAACTTGCGGCCCACAGCCTGGATGTATCATGCGCTGGCCACTCCCACCCCCGGTTTAGCAAAGGGGGAGAAAGTTGCGATACATCACGTGGCGATGAGACATCACAAGTTTGATGCCTGTGTTTTATTTAAACTGTTCTGTGATCCTATTTGTGAAAACCTTGAGAGTGCTTTTTGCCTGAAAAAGCAGTTAAAAATAAATGACCGTGTAACTTTTATAGTATTATGATGAGTTCTAAGTATTAACAGTGAACTCTATTCCATAAGCACTGATCTTTATGTATCCCAAAGTATATATCTATGCACAAGAAAAAAATATGTATATTTAAGGATAAAATCCTAAACAACAGAAACCTCACAAAGATTACAGAGGTATAATTAAAAAATTTAAACTCAGTGCTCATATGAAAGGGACAGAAAATAAAACAGCACCATATCCTGACCGTATAAATGTGTAGCATGCCCACTGCTAGAATACTGAATGTAATTTCACAAGGATATTGGAAAATGACTGCAAAAAACTGAAATGGCCACATCATATGAATATCTTCCTTATGAAGAAAAGCTTCAAAAGCTGAGTGTCATTTAATTCCATTCAAAGCATGAGTATCAACTACAAAACTGAAGTTGTAAAATATACAAGAGGATATTCATTTTAAATATATATATATAATTAATATACATGGTTTATCAAAGTTAGAAGTATTCTAGGCTAGATGTATTTTAAATAAATTCATAGGGAAAAAGTCAAATGTTCTTGCAACTTTAGGTAAGAGAGGCATTGTTCTCTTGTCCGTTAGGAATTAATTAAAACTGAAATCCAATTAAAGTTTCAAAACATATATATGACTGAAAGTTTTTAATGGTCTTGCTAAGTATGTGCAAGTGTTTAGTGCCACTAGATCTTAATTGCAAAAATCCAAAAGACCACTAGAGGGAAGGAAGAGCTAAGGAAAATTCTTAATCTTTATTGCCATTATTTGGTAGCAATGGTAATGAAATGACTGCAGCTCCAAAAATTATGAAGACTGTATTTTTAGGCTTTACTTAAAAACTTGAAATCAGTTTATATATTCACAATATGTTTATGTTTTCAGTATTAGATGTCAGCTTTGTATAATACTAGGTAGGGCTATGTGAAATGAAGCTGTGTCCAACATATATTGACGGCTATGTCCAAACTTCAAAATAACCACTTCACTGGCTTTCAATCATCAACAGCATACACAAAGAAGGAAATGCAGTTAGCAGTACTCTTCATTCACTCTCACCATCTTGGTATGGTTTCTGGGCAAATTCTTCAGACTCACTATTGCCTTCTATTATCAAGAAATGATAAATGTCCAAAAATTAAAAATTAAACACTTTAAATTCCTCATATAGGCTTAATAATAAAGACAATTTAATTAGCCATCTTATTTCAGATGTATGAGGGATAAAAAGGACATTTACCATTTTAATGAATGTTTAACAATGGTGTTTTTTGTTTGTCAATATTAGAATGACTAGATTTACAATATTCACGGATCTTCTCCCAAATTCTATTATCAATAGAATATTTAAAGACAAATATTGCTGATAAATTTTTTCAGACATTCTTATTTTACCTGAGGATTCAGTGTCTTCAACAGAAACATCACTGAGCTTAAAATCCAATGTAAAACTTCTGTAAGCAAATTCATAATTGGAAGGAACATTCCCTAATATTTGTTTCATCAGATGCCAAAAAGCATTATTAAAAGCCTAAATATATAAAAATAAACAACAGCAAATTTTTAAAAATACACTATTCATATACATTTGATATATTATTTTATATCTAAGAAAAGAGACCATTATTATATTATACATGTGCATATGCATATATCTTAGTTTTATATATATATATAACTAAGAAAAAAACAAAGTCAAGAAAATAGATGAGTTTATTTATTTAGGAACTAATAATCTAATAACTAATAATCTCATCTAATCAGAAAATAACCCAGTTATACAATAGTAATGAATCATTACTATTACTATTACATTATTACTTATATTACATTACATTACATTACATTACTATTACTATTACATTACTAATGATTCATTACTATTGTATAAATGGGTTATTTTCTTATTAGATGAGATTTGATTTGATATCATCCAGTTGTGTTCAGAAGACATTGTAAAATATTTATTCACAGCTTAGATGTATTTATCTGATCATAATATATTTGTTTAAAAAAATAAAATTCACACCATCTCAGAGATTTGTAAAAATTAGGTGGTGTTTTGGGAGCATATCTAGAATTAAGACAGCTATGGATCCTACAGATTCCCTGCTTGTAAAAAGTCTTATCATCTGAGAAGCAACAGCTGCAAAACTCTGTGGAATTATTGTGAATGGGATTCTAAAATCAGATCTACACCCTCAGAAGACAGGATTTACATCCTGCGTAGAAAACATGATAAACTTGACTTAGATCCTCGTAGATGATTTGCAAGTGGTATCTGGGCTAGGCTTTTTGTCAGCTTTCAAAAACGCCAAGACTTTTCAAATTATTATGAATTAATAGCATATTTTCTTAAACATATTAATTAGATGAAAAATCCCATTAAGAAACAATAACCAAAGAGCATATACAGGTAGTCCTCAATTTATGATCACAACAGAGCCCAAAATTTCTGTTGCCAAGTGAGAAAGTTGTTAATCTTGTCCCATTTTACAACCATTCTTGCCACAGTTGTTAAGTGTATGATTGCAGTTTTGAAATTAATAACACGGTTAAGCGAATCTGGCTTCCCCATTGACTGTGCTTGTCAGAAGGTCGCAAAAGGGGATCACATGACCTCGGGACACTGCAACCATCATAAATATATGTCAGTTGCCAAACAGCCAAATTTTGATCACGTGACCATGGGGATGCTGCAATGGTCGTATGAGGGAAAAACGGTCATAAATCACTTTTTTCAGTGATGTTATAACTTGGAACAGTCACTAAATAAACTATTGTAAGTCTAGGACAGGGGTTCTCAACCTGTGGGTCGCCACCCCTTTGGGGGTCGAATGAGCGTTTCACAGGGGTCACCTAAGACCATTGGAAAACACATATTTTCGATGGTCTTAGGAACCGAGACACCGCTCCTCTATCTGTCTCCAGGCGGGTCCGATCGTGCGGCTCAGCTGGGATCGTCAGAGGCTTCCAAAAGCATTTTTTTCTGCAACCTCTTAAGGTTGTAGAAAAAATGCTTTTAAAAGTAAAAAAAAAAAAGTTGGCCACGCCCACCCAGTCACATTACCCTCCCCCCCACACACACACCAAGCCATGCCCACAGAACTGGTAGTAACAACATGAGGAACTGTATTAAAGGATTGCGGCATTAGGAAGGTTGAGAACCACTGGTCTAGGACTACCTGTACAAGTTAGTAGTCTTCTGTTTTTGTTTTGTTTTTTTACCTTAGAATGTTCTCTTGCTATTCCTGTGCCATAAAGACCAGGAGGGCAATGTGTTAATTCCAAGGCTTTCATAGCTTTGGGAAGATTTTCTGCATTCCCATAATTAATTAATACATTTCCAATGGCTTTCATTATAGCAGCAGCTTGTTCCATAAAACGATAGCTTTCCTGGGGAAGGGAAAGAAATATTTTACCTGCCAATAACTAGCACTATTCAAAGTATATTCATATGCCAAATGTATAAGTGGATGTAGTATTACTAACTTATCATGCTTATCAATACCTCTAATCAATGACATCATCAAAGTAAACCATCAAAACCCACGTAGTGCAAGTGTCATCAGATCAGGACTCCATGGATATGATGTATTATCTAATCTCATCAGGAAAAGGCTGCATGTCATACCTAAAGTTAATGATTAATATAATCCTTCCATTGACTGCATTGACCTAGGATGTAATGCTGCTAAAAGCCAATGTTTTCAAGCAAGCCCTGCCTGGCAGCTTTATTTTTCAAAGCCAAGTATAAAATAAAAATAGAGACTATAAATAAAATGAAATGAAAAAGGAAACACAAACCCACTGTCAATTAAATAACAGTCAATGAGAACACAAATCCAGTTACTATGGTAACAAATACCTTTTCAAGATTTGGTAGAACTATATCCTCTTCACCAAATACACATGGCACCATACTGCACAGATGTATATTGTGTCCTATGGGAGAGCTTGCAGTAAAAAGTAACACGTGGCGGCTACATTTAAAAAAGCAACACATGAAAGCAATTACATTTTCCAAATATAACATTCATAATTTATTTACATATAATAGGAAAAAAGTGAATATAAAAGTTTATGGACTAAAATAAGCAATGCATGGAAATCTGCATTTTATTTAACCTGCAAAAATATTGGCTAAGTTGCAAAGTACACATGCATAGCAATGCAGATATAATGCCTAATCCAAAAATCATTCTGGTAGTTTACTGCAGTAGCTAACATTATGAGATGGATTCAAATCTTATGCACTACAGTTTAAGCAAGATGCTCTTTTCTTCTTCATCTCATTTTTTAAAATTTACAGTGTGATATTGTTGGATCTTACAAGGTTATTTAACTATTCCCAGGTACTGTAGATTAGTGACTGAGGCTGTAATTAAAGCATGATGTCAGCACTTCAACCTGCATTTACTTTAGTGCTGACATAGGAAGAAGAGGGGCCAGCTGGCAAGAGGATGCTTGACACTTCACCTACTTATTTTCCTTGAAGATAATATCCCCTAGGAGATGAGAGGGAGGGGGGACATTCCTGGGAGCTTAGGTAGTAGATATGGGGAGAGTGATTTGGAAGAAGGCCAATGAGACGCAGAGATTTGGAGAACGGAAAGGGAGGGTTTGGGGTCAGGAAGCCAGAGCTGGCTATGTCACGATCGGGGCCAGATTGTCGTGCTTAATAAAATGAAAGATTTCTTCAAAGACTATCTGTTTGGAAATGCAATTTATTTTATTTGAAGACGATATCGAAACCTGACACATACATTTAAAAGAAGCAGTTTATTGGAACCCAATGGGAATTACTTCTAATAATAGCTCAGAAAAGCAAACCAAATCAATTCCTGGTACAAATATCAGTTCTTTCATCAATTTATAAATTGGGCTAAGCAAGTGCTCTTAATCATAGCACTTAACCAACCAACCAGGACTAGTATAACAGTTTATTGGAATCATTTACTGACTGATTTTGTATATCATCATATTTCTAGGCTCCAGCCACCCTCACTTGGACGAGGGGATAGATGGGGAACTCATCAAATTTGCAGATGACACCAAGCTGGCAGGAATAGTCAACACTCCAGAAGACAGGCTTAAGATACAGAAGGATTTTGACAGACTAGAACATTGGGCGCTATCTAACAAAATGAAATTCAATGGTGAAAAAAGTAAGGTTCTACATTTAGGGAAGAAAAACAAAATGCACAGGTACCATATATGTGGTACCTCGCTCAACAGTAGTAACTGTGAGAGGGATCTTGCAGTCCTAGTCGACAACCATTTAAATATGAGCCAGCAATGTGCAGCAGCTGCCAAAAAAGCCAACACAGTTCTAGGCTGCATAAACAGAGGGATAGAATCAAGATCACGTGAAGTGTTAATACCACTTTATAATGCCTTGGTAAGGCCACACTTGGAATACTGCATTCAGTTTTGGTCGTCACAATGTAAAAAAGATGTGGAGACTCTAGAAAGAGTGCAGAGAAGAGCAAGCAAGACGATTAGGGGACTGGAGGCTAAAACATATGAAGAACGGTTGCAGGAACTGGGTATGTCTAGTTTAATAAAAAGTAGGATTAGGGGAAACATGATAGCAATATTCCAATATCTCAGAAGTGCCACAAAGAAGAGGGAATCAAGCTATTCTCCAAAGCACCTGAGGGTAGGACAAGAAGCAATGGGTGGAAACTAATCAAGGAGAGAAGCAATTTAGAACTAAGGAGAAATTTCCTGACAGTTAGAACAATTAATCAGTGGAACAACTTGCCTCCAGAAGTTGTGAATGCTCCAACACTGGAAGTTTTTAAGAAGATGTTGGATAACTATTTGTCTGAAGTGGACCTCTAAGGTCCCTTCCAACTCTGTTATTCTATTTCTATTTCACTTAACAAAAGTGGAAAACTCCAAGCAGCTTTCTTTAAAATGCACATTCTAGGTCAACTGAATTTGGTTGGAGAAGGCAAGTACTAAAATTATCTAGGAGCCAAGACAAATAGTATTTTATTAAATAAATCTTTCCATCTTTGTGCATGCAATAATCTTGCTACAGTTATCATGTACCAAATCAAGTTCCATAGCTTTTTTCCAACTGTTTGTCCATCAATTCCCAAAGAAAAACCTTTGGTCTCAATCGTATATTAATCTTTAATGTCCTCTGAATCAGTATTTGAATCCAGCATTTTCTAGCTCTCTTACATGTCCCCCAAACATGGTAAATATCTTTTCTTGTTAGCCATATTTCAAATATAAATTTGAAGGGCTTTTATACATTGTAGACAATTTCTCTAGTGATATATACCAATGATATATCCTTTTGTAAAAAGTCTCTTTACGATTATAACATAGTATAAATTTCCATCCTTTCATATTTTCTTATCATTTCATCTGTATAATCAGTTTTAGTCCACTTTATCATACATTCTTTCACTTGTTCTGTTTCAAATTTCAATAGAAGTTTATACATTTTAGCAGTTACATATTTATCATTTGTGCACAAGTCTATTTCAAACTCAGTTTTATATGTTCAAATTATTATTTTATCTTTTTAAATCTTTATAATAATTATGAATAAGAGAACCATTGGGAATTATATCGCTCCACACCAATTCTTCTTTTCGCTTTACATAGTCCTTGACAAAAATTATTTCCCATGTTTTATGGCTAAGGGCCATAAGGGTGTTTTGTGGTACAACATGATTTATATTTTCAATGTGATACATCTAACATAATGTTCTTTAAAATCCATGTTTACCTTGAGTTTATACAAATATCCATGCCACCCAAATCTTAGGTCAGTTCTTCTCATTCCAAGAGACTTCACTCCAAAAGCAATGCCACTCTTCCATCCAAATCAAACAGCAAGATGCAAAACATCATTTCAAATTGGGTAAACCCAATCCTCCTCTTTCCTTTGCATGTTGTAACACTTTATATTTAACTCATGTTTTTTCTCTGTCACACAAATTTAGATATATACTTCTGCCACTGTTTAAATGGAGCATCAGTTGTCAAAACAGGTACTATTTGAAACGAAAACTTTATTCTAGGCAGAATATTCATTTCTATCACATAAATTCTCCCCAGTAATGATGATGGTAGTTTTTCCCATTTTAAGATATCTTTTTAAACTTAATTTCACATTGTAATAAAGTTATTTTGAAATAACAGACAATTCATATATTTTACCTTCTTCTCAATCTTAGCACCCATTTTATTCATCAATTCTGTTTAATCTTATATTTTCATATATTTTGTTAACATCATCTTCTATTTATTAATCCTGAAACCTGCTTAATGCACCATATTCTTTGTTATTGACAAAAGTCCTTAACATATAAATTTAGTTTTTAATCTTTACTCCCACAATCTTAACATATTGTCTTATATCTCTATTCAGTATTTTAAGAACCAAAATAAGTGAATGGGCCCTTTCCTGCTCCTTTTTATATCACAGGGTTTTGTTAGCTCTTCATTAATAATTATTTCTGCTTTCTGTTAAGTACAAATTGATCTTGCCCATTTTATAAAGTTCTTGCCAAAATTCATATCTTCCAGAACCTTGAGCGAAAAAGCTCACTTCAAATTGTCCAAGGTCTTCTCTGCATTTAAGAAAGCCAATGTGGATTATTTTTCATTATGTTGTTCCAAAATATCCAACACATTTCTAACATTCTTCTTTAACTGTCTTTTAAGTAAAAACTCACACTGATCCTCATGAATAAATAGTTGCAAAATTATTTTAGTGTACCAGCAAGAATCATTGTGAACAATTTGTAGTCATGATTCAGTAATGATATTGACTTCTTGTTAAAGTCAAATTTTGTCCTTCTTTATATATTAATACTATATTGGCCTCTTTTGAACTTTCTGGCATCTTTTCTGCCTGTAAGATAGAGTTCATCATGCTTTATAAATGTAATAAAAATTCATCCTCAAAACTTTTATAATGAAATCCAGATAATCCATCTGCTCCAGCCACTTTCTTAAATTTAATCCTTTTTATAGCTTCGGAAACTTCCTTTATTGTTACAGGTCCATTCATAATTTGTCTCTGCTTCTCTGTAATCTTTGGTAAATTTTGTTTCTTTAAATACTTCTGTTTTCTCTAGACAGATATCATATTGGGTTTGTGCACAGTTCCACTAAGCAGAGAATCACGCAGTCATGATATGCCGCTTCTTTCTCAGGATAGCTTTTGGATTTCTTCAGTCTATTGAAGCTCAAGGGTCTTCTACAGTGTTTTATGGTATCAATGATTTATGGTATCAAGCTTTGTTTGCTCAGGTAGCTGAAAGGAAGAGCTTGATACCAGTTTCTCAGTTCTACTGCCTCTCATCTTGTTGCTTCTTGAGTTGGTCACATTCTTCCAGGATCAGGTGTTTGCCTCTGCCAAAGAGTTTTCCCCACTATGGTTTGGTATACTCTTACTTTCTCTGCTTTCTCCTGGACAGAGTCAACTGTCTTGCCTGGGAACTTTTTATCTTCTCAGATGCATCTCTCCTCAACTGCATACACTTTCTCCTCCAATGAGAAAAATACTCTTGCATTTGAGCAAGAGTATTTTGGGTCTCCTTCAGTCAAGAAGATATACATTGCATAAACTCTGCAGGTCCCAACGAAGCTTCTCGCAGAATTTATATTGCTCTTAGCTTCTCTGCTTATTCCCTTGGACAAACTTGGATACTGTTTTCCCCTATTTTCTTACTCTCTTTACAAGCTGCCAAGAGGTGCTTCTCTGGTTAAGCACTATTTTGGACTGAAAGAAGACAGGGATAAAAGGAGAAAAGAAGAAAAAAGGACAAAAAAATATAAACCGTCTTTCTTCTTGACCTTTCTCGCTAAACTGTGGTTCTCAAGCTCTTACAGTGATTGAAAAAAGGGTGGCGTGTAATTCTTCTTTGATTTCTGTTTAAATAATCCATCAAAGTTTATACAATCAAAACAGAAAAGAAGAAGGAAAATGAAGAATTCTCAAGCCATGCTTTCAAATGGTTGCATAAACATACAAAATGCATGTGGGTCAGTGTAAACAAATATAAGATCATGTTTAGAGATAACAAATCGATGCTTCCCAGTGCACAACATATATACAATAGCTATATAATATATTATCTCCTGTTACAGAGCTTTTATACCTCCAATATCACCTGCAGAAAACAGCAACTGCAGGATGTTATTGCATTCAGATTATGCTTGATGTGGATTCCCTTTTAATAGTCACCTACCTGGCTACTATGGGAACAGTGAGACCTTTGATCTGATTCAGAATAATGTTTCTGTTCTTTAATGAGTGACATAGAAAAAAACCAGCACATACCCAGCAGGAAGACTTATTACAGCAGCTTTAGTAGCATATGTGTGGATCTTCAGGATTAACTGCCCTGGAGATAAATGTTTCCATGAGAAACTTTCAACCATGAGTAACCCCAAGGGAACAACTTGGTTTTCTTTCTGTACAAGGGCTAGAAAAGTAGAAAACAGGACATATATTTACAAATAAGTTATAGCCATACCTCTTTTTATAAATGCAAAAAAAAAAAAAAAAAACCAGCACAAAATTTGTTGTATTTAAAAATATCAGGGAAATGTAGTTTATATATTCCAGCAAACAATCTTTGTACCAAATAAGCTTTAGTGAAAAAAAGGCTCATCATTTTTTGTGGTTTGAATTTACTTAGGCATCAAACCAGGATATGCCATGAATTCAGAACTGTGTTCAGCTAAAAAAGGGTAATCCAATATAATCTTATACACGACTACTGAGAAATCCCACTGAGTTTAAAAGAAACAAATTGTGCCATAACTAAGAATAAGATTGAGGCCAAACATATTTTCTTCGATTTCTTCTTACTTTGAACAGGTACTGTGTAATTCAAATAATGAAAATGCCAGTAATATTTCTATGTCCCTTTTTCCTCCCTGTTCAATGAAATTTCCATTTTCAACTGAATGACACAGAGACACTTGCTTTTGGGGGGGTTGTCCTTAAATGACCTCGTAGTCATCATTTACACTTCCAATTTGGTTATCCCATGCAAATATTCCTAGAGAGACATTAAATCTCATGTAGTCACAGTTAAAGATTTTAACTTAGACACAGACACATAAAAGGGAGCAAATTTATTTTTTGTAAGTGCTGTTTTACTTCTATATATGCTTTGGAAAATTTTTCTTCATATAGCCCACCAGCACACCCCAGAAACAACTTGCTTGAGAATAAATTTCTACTGTGTTTGAGATTATATTTGTCTGGAATGGCATAGGGTCTCCTGCTTGTG